>NC_133374.1:19713995-19896653 GCF_049309525.1 Garra rufa
TTTGAAGGTTTGGTTTGGAGCAGCATATGGAGATTTCTATGGGCTTTCTCCATCAGTTCTTAATGAACTGTACGATGGTTTTAATTGTATGTAGAAATGTGGTTGATTATTTAATAGTGAGATTCAAGTTTCAGATATTCTGCTCTGATCTTGGACTTCCGTTAGTTTGAAGGTTAGATTTGAGGTTGACAGTATTTCTCACAGAATTTAAAATTATAAAATGGTGCATTTTAGGGTTGGGTTACAAAGGTGGAGTTTCAGTGCTTATCTTTCACATGTTTCTATTTAACAGGTTCAATCTCACTGAGCTGTAGAAGGGTAACGTTCATATGTTAGTGTTTTTTGAAGAAACAGGGTATGTTAGGGTGTCTTTGCACAAGGGTGGTGAGTGTATCTGGGTTTAAACATTAACTCCATCTTAAACTAACCTTATCTTCATAGTTTTACTACTGTAAGTCTCTATAATTTCCATATTTTCTTTATGTAAAGGCTTGCTAACTTCCACAGCTCTGCTTGGTTTTAGTAAGTCGTACTTTGTATTGTCACTCGTGAAGGAAAATTGACAAGTGGGGTCATATTAGACTAAGGTATCTGTAGACCAGCATTTGAAGTAATAAATTATAATGTAAATAACAGCATTTCAGTTTAAAAAATGTTTTTATCAGTGGCACTTTTCTTTATTTATTTCCTGTTCTTGTTTTAATTCCCTTTAATTCATGTGCACAGCCATTGATCAAGTGTGTCACAAATGTGCTGGTTTTAAAATCTGTAGCTGTGCTGTGTAAAATTGTTGTTCTTTTAACTCAAATTCATTTAAGATGGTTATTAACTGTTAAAATGAAATACATTTTTAAAGAAACACGTTGTTGTTGGTGTTTTTTTTTTTTTTTTTGCTATATAATGTGCGTTGTCAATGTTTGTATTGCAAGACCTTAATTCAAATACAAAGTAGTTGAACTAGTAATCTTCTCATTTGTTATTCTTGAGAGCCCTCTAGAGGTGTGAGTAAGTGTTACAGATATAGTATTTCAAATATGTGACACTGGACCACAAAACTAGTCTTGAGTAGCACAAGTATATTTGTAGAAATAGCCAAAAATACATTATATGGGTCAAAATGATTGATTTTTATTTTATGCCAAAAATCATTAAGATAATAAGTAAAGATTATGTTCCATGAAGGTTTCCTATCGTAAATGTAGCTAAACCTAATTTTTGATTAGTAATATGCATGGCTAAGAACTTAATTTGCATAACTTTAAAGACGATTTTCTCAATATTTTTTTCCTCAAATAGTCATATTCCCTGGTGAAAAAACCAGCTAAAACCAGCCTAGTAGGCTGGTTGGCTGGTTTTAGTTCAACCAGCCTGGTTTTAGCTGGTCATAGCTGGGAGGCAGGCTGGTTTTAGAGGGGTTTTGGCCATTTTTCCAGGCTGGTCAGGCTGGTCTTAGCTGGTCAGGCTGGGAAACCACCAGCTAAAACCAGCCTGACCAGCCTGGGAGACCAGCTAAAACCAGCCATTTCCAGCTTAAACCAGCTAAGACCAGCCAACCAGCCTAGGCTGGTTTTAGCTGTTTTTTTCAGCAGGGATCTTGGCCAATTATTGTAAATTTGCCTCCTATGGCTGGTTTTGTGATGCCTTTAGTTTAGATTAAATACAAAGACAATCTGTATAGTGTTATGTATAAGTTTCATTAATACAAAAACTTTACTGGTTGTCAATGCAGGCCAAGCTCATAATGAGATCTTCTTGAGCAGCCATATAGCGTTTCCTTCTGTTGGCTTTATAAATCTCAATCCTCTTTTCTTCCTCCACAGGGTCGGCCAGGACTCCCACCCACCTCAGACTCTCCTGGGACTGGCTCATGGCTGTCTTTGGTGGCATCTTTTTAGATTGGCTGGACCTGGCTATGGATACCGACAAGTTTTTGTGCTGTCTACTCCCTTTTTGCCGTTTTCTTGTCTTGTGGGAGCATGTGTGTCCTCCAGGCTTGTTCTTCAGCTTTCTCATAGTCTTAGATGTTGCTTTAGACTGTATAGAGAGGCTCTGGTCTGTTATAGCGGTTTCTTCTAGTGTTGTTTTCCACTTAAGTATCTTTACTTGAGAAGTTGACAATGTCAAGATATCTATGATTTAGACGATTAATGTTAAATTATTGTGAAGATGCCAAAAACTAGTGGCTATAACAGCATCTTAAACTACCCACCTGTATTAGTATGGTATGGTCTGATTTGACATTTTGATCCACAGTTATAGACTACTTCTTGATCGTTGTTTCATTAGCGTTTGCTATTTTTATTTGACTTTAGCGGAAACAGCTACAACTACTGGGCGTCAAAAACGGCATTCTATACATAAATATTTCCTCGAGGAAATATAAATAAATATGATTTATGGTTTATTTTTTCATTCAAAATGTGCGAACGTATCGCTTTTATAAGTGTTTTGTTTAGCAGAATTTATAGGAAGAGTTTTTGCTTATCCACGCAAAACGTCTGTTTTTATCGGACGCATTCAAGCTTTTAATTTGGCTTTTCTAATGAAAACATTAAAGTGGGCGGGGCATATAGCAGCATTAGCCAAGCGAATACATTTGTAGCAAAGGGGGCATGTTTGGGTATGTCCAATGCTAGACAACGCAAACTTCGCAATAAGATGTAAAACAACTACAACAAATATACAAACGTGTATATTTTATATACATTAATAAATGATGTTCCTGAAACGCCGTTGTCAAGATTAGAATGAGCTGAGAGCTCTTCAGTTTCGTTTTCAGATGGATGCGTCTGGATCACAACAACTGTTCGATGATTGGGATGATATTAGCGACTCGGAATTTCTCAACATCCCCTCCGAGCAACAAAACATCGGTAAAATATTGTATAATTCTGGTTATTTGTTGTGAATGTAGTTATACTTTTAATTCTGGATACAAGATGGCACTGTCGTATTATTTGTGTATCTTTCTGTTTGTTTGTTTGTCTGTAATCTGTAGCCTATATGTTCACCTTTGTCTTTATTTTTCCACTGAAATAAGATACAACCTGTACATACACTACCAGTCAAAAGTTTTTGAACAGTAACATTTTTTTTTTACATTTATTTGTAATTTTTTCCAAGCTTTAACAAAACAATTTGTACAATCAAGGTTATATTTTTTCTCTATGATAACCCTTGCTGCCAAAATTAATTGACAAACTATTAAATTAAAATTAAATTACAACAAAAATAGATAAATATATAATAAAAACAAAATGAAAAATAAAATAAGATAAAATAAAATAAAAATAGAAAATAAACTTTACAGTATTGTATACATTTACAATTAGACAATGTCAATTATAAAGGCAATTCAAATAAATAAATACCTACATGATAGTACAAATCAATAGTCTGACATATTTATAGTGGTCTTCTACATAAATATGAAACCAAACAATATTGGTGATCACATTTAAACCAGTTTAAACAAATCTCTTTATAATAATCAGTTAAAGGGAAGAGTCTTTATTTTTTCAAAATATGTAATCATTGGTTGCCAAGTCTCTTAAAATTTTTGGACAGCTCCCTTCATTAAATATTTAATTTTCTCTCATTTCAAATATAAAATCAGGTCGAACAGTAACATTTTTAATGTTTTTTTAAAGAAGTCTCTTCTGGTCACCAAGCCTGCGCTTATTTGATCCAAAGTACGGTACAATTTTGAAATATTTTTACTATTTAAAATAAATGTTTTCTATTTGCATATCTTTTAAAATTTAATTTATTTCTGTATCTTCAAAGCAGAATTTTCAGCATCATTACTCTAGTCACATGATCCTTTAAAAATCATTCTAATATTCTGATTTGCTGCCTAAAAACATTTATTATTATTATTATTATTATTATTATTATTATTATTATTATTATTATGTTGAAAACAGCTGAGTAGAATTTTTTTTAGTTTTCTTTGATGAATATAACAGCATTTATCTGAAATGGAAATCTTTTGTAGCATTATAAATGTTTTTATCATCACTTTTGATCAATTTAAAGCATCCTTGCTAAATATTCATATTAATGAAATAGGCCTACAAAAGTAAAAAAAGTTAAAAAATCTCCAAGCTTTTGAATGGTATAGTGTACGATGTTACAAAAGCCTTTTATTTCAGAAAAATGCTGATCTTTGGTTTTTTCTGTTCATCAAAGAATCCTGAAATTTTTTTACTCAACTGTTTTAAATATTGATAATATTAATAATAATAATAATAATAATAATGTTTCTTGAACAGCAAATCAGCATATTAGAATGATTTCGGAAGGATCATGTGATACTGGAATAAAAAAAAAAATCAATTAAATGCAGGCTTGTTGAGCAGAAGAGACTTCTTTAACCATTGCAAATTGCAAATCTTATTGTTGAAAAACGTTTGGCTGGTAGTGTAGTTGTTCAATTTTATACATGTAAACAAAGTATTTTTTTAATTTCTTTTAAGAGCCCCAGCGTCCTCTCAGTAGTGAAACCCATGGTGAACACTTTGATAGCCCCTGTGCGTCCACCTCATCGGTGCACAAGTAAGTCAGTCGGATGATGCTTAGTGGAAAATTGTTGATAGATACATTTGTTATTTCTTTGATCTTGCCACATGACATTGTTCTTTTATTCAGCAGGAACGTGGAGCCTTTAAGAAAAGAAACAGTAAAAACACAAAATGTGAGGGGTTTTAAGAGAAAGAGCCTCCATGAAAACAGCTTCAGCCCAATGCAACGCTTCTTCAAGCGGCATCTGAGTGTGACCCTCCTGTGCGACCAATCTTGGTGTGAGATGAAGACTGTTTACAGTCTTCTAAACCCATTGGTCAAGAGAAAGGAAATGCAATGTGCAGAGGTGCAGATCGGAAAAGAAATTCATTTATCAAGAGGTGAGCACTGATACACATTTGAATATAGAGTGTTTTCATGACACGTCATCAGTCGGCCATATTGGCAGCACTGAATGTAAGCAATACCACTCTCAACCGAACGGAACATATATATTTTGGTGATTATTGCTGCTGAAAATGGTCAGTTATTGTCATGTTTTGGGCTGTACTAATCAGTCAGACCAGGAAAATCATTTGGAGTACTGTAGACTGCCAAAAGTTATAACAAATTAATGAAAAGTGCAAAAAACTGTTTGTGGTTGGCCAAACTGAACCAGGTATTCCAGGGCAAAAATCTTGACAACATTCATGTTTATCTTATCATTTTCAGTCAGGTAGGTGAAATATTAGACTAATATATATATATGATCTAGCAGCTTACACACATTTTTTTACAGCATAAATTAGCAGAACAACATATTCAATAGTACATTAACCGTGCAGTCCATGCTGTTGTTTACATCTGAGTATCGCCAATATGGCCGCACATCCAGTTAACTGACAAAATCGTGATGTAAGTGCAAAGCCTCTACTGCAACATAATGTCTCGTTCATATTTAGTATTCATATTCATGACTTTTATCTCCAGAACGGGAGATTCAGGACGTTGTCCCGGTAGATATCCGCACTAGAGAAGATGGAGAAGCTATCAAACTTCTCAACATGTTGCACATGATTCCACTGTTGGAAGCAGGTGAGTTGAATATGTTAAAAATTGTTAGGTATTGTTTTTGTACTCGGATCAGTTTTAAATGTTTCATCTTGTTTCAGGAGAACGAGTGCGAGAGTTTCCTGTGTTTGGTGTGCAGGAAGGTGTCTTTGTCATGGGGGTCATTGATGAACTCATGTATAACCAGAAGGGGGAGCTGGTAATAAATGAGCTGAAGACACGCAAACAGAACTCCTTGCCTAGTTCTGCACAAGATAAAGTCAACTGCTTCCAGGTGAGTTGGAGTTATTTATTGCAGGTATGACCTTTGTCCTCACTCATACAGCAGTAAATCATTGCACTGTGCTTTTGTAAACAGCTGCCTTGTTCTCATTGGACTTCATTACACATTTGGCCACATCCACCTAATTTTTTAAACTGTGTAATAATATTTGAACACATTTTGTCCTCAAAGTCATGTGGTGCAACCAGTCAAGTCATGTGGCGTGACTCACCAACACTTAATGATATCAATGAATTAATAATAGATGATATTAAGGTGTTTTACCTTTTTACTATGACAAATACAGTAGAGGTCAAAAGTTTACATACACCTGACAGAATCTGCTAAATGTTTTTTGGGGATCATACAAAATGCATGTTATTTTTTATTTAGTACTGATCTGAATAAGGCGTTTACATAGTCCACAAGAAAAAAATAATAGTTGAATTTATAAATATGACCCTATTCAAAAGTTTACGTACACTTGATTCTTAATACTGTGTTGTTACCTGAATGATCCACAGCTGTGTTTTTTTTTTTAAGTTGTTCATGAACCCTTGTTTGTTCTGAACAGTTAACCTGCCCTCTGTTCTTCAGAAAAATCCTTCAGGTCCCACAAAAATGGTTTTTCAGCACTTTTGTGTATTTGGACACTTTCCAACAATGACTGTATGATTTTGAGACTCATATGCAACTATTACAGAAGGTTCAAATGCTCACTGATGCTCTAGAAGAAAAAATAATGTAAATTTAACTTACTGTAGTTTGTCTTCTGAGCTTCTGAAGGGCAGTACTAAATGAAGCAAATGTGATATTTAGGCAAAATAAGAAAAAAGCTTCATTCTGTTCAAAAGTTTACACCCCTGGCTCTTAATATATCATATTTAAATGCCATAAGTGAGAATCATATGAAACAAACATGAACACAAAAAGTACATTTCTAAGAACTTGGCACATGTTTTTTGACACAGATTTTTCCATCCCTTTTTCTTTTCTATATTATGTACACTCTAATGCATCATTGAGTTATACTGTATATATTAAATCATTATCTCTGTTTTTTTTTAAACTATCCATCTGTTATCCAGGTTGGCCTGTATAAATTACTATTTGATGGACTGGTGAGAGGGGAAGTGAACAAAGACCATGTTTTAAATCACCTTAAACTGCGATCAACTCAAGTACTCGGAGCAGGAATCCAGGCCCACGCTAAAAGCATTGGGGTCCAGGTGACAACCTTTGAGGAAGTGGTTGATGCTCTGCTAATAACTGTGTCATGTTCTGATCTTCCATGTGTTGACCTGCTTCAGATTGAATACCATCACCAAGGCTCTAGTGAACCTATTGGGACCAGAGTCGCTCCTTTCGATGAAGCCCAAGTACGGGCAGAGCTTCAGGGTCATCTGGCCTACTGGAAAGGTCAGAGGGAACCCAAAGGGGTGGACATAGAAGATGCATGGAAATGTAGATCATGTCATTACAAACAGACTTGTGATTGGACAAATAATAGATTGCGGGTATCTGACCAACAAGCAGCTCAGTCTAGCTCATGATTTAGCATTTTACAGATATCACAAACATTTTTTATGTGGTGACTACTTGTAATGTTACTAACTTTTATACTTTTTTGTGCTATTTAAGTCTTTCCATTTTATATACGCATATATAATGTAAATGTTATTGTGCAGCTCGATAATGACTGTGAGTGAAGCGTTGAATTCATAATGCATGATATAATGCATAATGCATTTTTTGATTAGAATGGCTTTTTAATGGAAGCAAGCTGAAAGCTTCCTGATTTTGTGTGCATTAGGAATTTTAGGCCACTTAGCCGGTGAAACGGATGTATGTTTTTCAGTAGACGATAAGTTAAGTCAAGTGTGGCCGATATAATGCTGATAAAATACATAATAGATTTAAAGTGAAGAAATTACAGAAAATCTTAAAGGGATAGTTCACCCAAAAATGAAAATTACCCCATGATTTACTCACCGTCAAGCCATTCCAGGTGTATATGACTTTCTTCTTTTAGACAAATATAATCAGAGTTATATTATAAAATGTTATGGCTTTTCCAAGCTTTATAATGGCAGTGAATGGGTGTTGAGATTTTGAAGTCCAATAAAGTGCACCCATCCATCATAAAACTTACTCCACATGGCTCCAGGGGGTTAATAAAGGCCTTCTGAAGCATCGAAACGCATCAAACATCGAGTCACTTCAGAAGGCCTTTATTAAACCCCTGGAGCTGTGTGGAGTACTTTTAATGATGAATGGATGCATTTTTTCGGCTTCAGAATCTCAACACCCATTCACTGCTATTATAAAGCTTGGAAGAGCCAGAACACTTTTAAAAATAACTCTGATTGTGAAAGAAGAAAGTCATATACACCTAGGATGGCTTGAGAGTGAGTAAATCATGGAGCTATTTTCATTTTTGGGTGAACTAACCCTTTAAGTCAAGTGTGGCTGATGAAATACATCAAAACACATTTCAAGTGAAGAAATTACAGAAATTCTTAAAGAAGGTAGTTCACCCAAAAATGAAAATTACCCCATTATTTACTCACTTTATATAGCCTCTTTCACACAGTGATTCCTGAAAAAACACGGATAATGTGTCCCAAGATTTGTCCAGGAATCATTTGATTTCAGGTCATTCACACTGGCAGTGATTTTCTGGAATCTGTGTGCGTTCACACAACACGTAAAGATCCCATAAAGACACGTGACATTTAGATTTGACGTGTAAAAGGACACGTACCTTTCCACTAAACTGGCGGACGATCTCCCCTTTAGTGCAGAAAGTGAGGAGCTCCCTGATCGCAGCTTCATTCCAGTTTGCATATTTTAGCATCGGGGACGTTTATCTGCCTTTAAAAAACCCTGTAAAAGTGTTGCATGATAACCCTAACCCTAACCGACCTGGGATCATTCCCGGAATTAATCCAGGGAATTGATGGGCAGTATGAAAGAGGCTTATGACTTTCTTCTTTCAGACATATATCTTTGGCGTTATATTAAAAAAATGTCATGGCTCTTCCAAGCTTTATAATAACAGTGAATGGCTGTTGAGATTTTGAAGCAAAAAAATAAAGTGCATCCATCCATCATAAAAATACTCCACATAGCTACAAGTGGCTGGAACGCCACTCAATGCCAATGTGTGGAGTATTTTTATGATGGTTGGAAGCACTTTTTTGGGCTTTAAAATCTCACTGCCATTATAAAGCTTAAAAGAGCCAGGACATTTTTCAATATAACTCTAGACTGACTGTATTTGTCTGAAAGAAAGTCATATACACTCAGGGTGAGTAAATCATGGGGTAATTTTTATTTCAGGGTGGACTGTCCCTTTAAATTAAAATACATTTGAATTATTTTTATAATAATAATATAGAATCCTATAACTCAATAGCTTTTATTTGACTGGTTTTGTTTGTCACTAACAAAATATTATTTTATAATGAAATGTGTGCCACCAGGTGGTGCTATTTTACCACTTCTTGTTGAATCGCTGAATGTGTATAATTTACGCTGAGCCATATCTGTAACATGATAATATGAAACCCAATTTGATAACTGACATTATCAGTCTGTATTTGACAGTTGCTAATATTAAATCAGTGATGCAGTGTGCCAGAGACTGGAAATGCCATATTTTGATTAGCAGATCTCTCAAAGTGATAATCTAGTGTTGATACGGAGAGCCTTGTTTATTCAGGCCTGAAATTTCATCTGCTCTGGCACTGACCTCAGCACTGCTGTTCTCTGTGTGTCTGAGCATGTCCTTGTTATCAATATGACACACTGAGACTATGAATGACACATCTGGCATTTTAAAAAAGCCACATGTTCCCTCAGGGTGCTCCCCATCAGAGCCTAAATCGTACAAACAGTTTAGTCAACCTTTACATTCAACGCTTGAATTTGTTCCTAGGCTGCTGGAGCCACCTTTCCGTGGTAAATAGCTATAAGCTGTGTTAAATAGCCTCTGGAGGCTTGTTAATTTTAATAATGAATCGACTCATTCCTCTTTCCATCCTGCTTACCTCATAATATGCACACAACTGACTGCAAATCTCAATACAGAAGAGGCTACGCTCTAATTTGATACCGGTAATGGTTTTACCCGGCTTTGCCCATGCGCAGCCATCGAACCCCCGTGAGGCTGAGAGCAGCCGTTATTAGATTGTGTTGGTTGAGGTCTGCTCTAATCTGCTAGTCGATAGGCTAAAAGAGCCATTCCCTGTGCTGTGTTTGCTCATGGCTGCACTAAAGTACACCATCTTCCTTAACACAGCAGCCATAGGAAGCCGTAGTACGGTCTGGTCTGATGAAGTCACTCAGGCGCTAATGACCCCTCATTCGAGGCTCTTAAAAGCACTCGCGCTCACTCAGTCTCTCGTAAAGTGCTTCAGCACTTCACTTCAGCCTTTGTAAACTCATGTCACCTGGCAGAGGAGCACTAATGTGGCCCATCGGTTCATGCTCTGTTTGTGTTGCTCACTGGTTTGCGCCAAACTCAATTCCTGCCTCTCCTGATCAATAGGATGGCCAATAAAATGTTCTCTGAATGGTGATTGCATTAAAGCACAGACAAAAAGAAGTTAAAAGGCTCCATTTCTTCTTTACGTATCTTGAGAGATAAAGGGTTAAATGATGTGTAAAACTAAGTGCAAACACGTGGGTGATTTAATTGATGTTCATGTGAGTGTGCAGTGCATGGGAACTAATGCAGGTATAAATTTGTCAGGACTTTGGAATCAATAATTTTGCATTGTGATATCGTACAATGATGAATGTCATTACACTGGATTACATAATTCCTTGTAGGCAAATCATTCTTTTAGGATATTATACAGAGTGAATCTCATGGAGATCTGGAATTAGATCATCTTTCAAATAGTTAATATGTTTCCTAATATATTCTAAAAACTGTAAACCATTCAAAAACATCAAAACTTTGGGATTGGTTAGATTTTTTTATGTTTATGAAAGAAGTCTCTTATGCTTACCAGGGTTGCATGTATTTGATAAAAAATACAGTAAAACTGGTATTGATACAATTCAAAATAACTCTTTTCCATTTCAATATATTTTCAAATGTAATTTATTCTCTTTAAGAAAAAGATGAATTTTCAGCAGCCATTACTTCAGTTGTCAGTGTCACCATTGTAATATGATTTTGAATAAATATGAAACATTTCATATTATTATTCCTTCTTACCATTCTTTTTGAAATTATAGCATTATATAAAATAAAATATATTTTGTAACAATGATAATGTCTTTACTGTCACAGTTTACTGGCTGTCAGTAGAAAGTGTTTTACTTGGATGTAAAAACACTTAAATAAATCAATATAATAAATATAAATCTTTTGCATAGCAATAATTAGGGCCCTATGAATTCCATTTGATTTTTTTTTTTTTTCAATTTCCAATTTTTTTTTTTTTTGGATTCTCTTTTTTTTTTTTTCTAGACTCTAAATTGTATTAATTAAAATGTCTAATCAATTGAAATCATAACATTTATACAATTTAACAGCAATTTATTAATTAAAATTTTAAAAAACGTATCTAAGACCCTATGAAATATGTTTTATTTTTATTTTTTTGACAAATTCAATTTTATTTTTACCAAATTCTGTGATTTTCATTCATTTTCTGGATTGCATTCAATGGTTTCATTAAATTGTAATAATTAAAATCATATCTAATTAATTGATTTTATAAAATATTTATAATTGTTTTATTTCTTTTTTACAAATACTGTTGTTTATTTACATTTTTCTGCTAAATAAATTTGGTAAAATATTCTAATAAATATTCTTTAAAAAAATTAGGTTTTAATAATAATTTTATTATTAGTAGTAGTAGTAGTATGATTGCATTAAATAATATATTTCTGTCACAGTTTCTTCAAGATTAAACCAAACTTTTATTTTGCTTTGAAGATCTGAAATTTCTGTTTGTATAGAGTGTTTTTACGACGAGTCATAAATCAGCCATACTGGCAGCACTGAACCGAACAAAACTTGCATATTTTGCTGATTATTGCTGCTGAAAATGGTCAATTATTGTTATATTTTGGGCTGTACTAATTGGTTGGACCTGGAAAAAACATTTGAAGTACTATAGACTGCCAAAAGTTATAACAAATCAAAGCAAAAAGGAGAAGAGTGCAAAAAACTGTCTGAGAAACAATAGGCGTTTGTGGTTGGCCAAACTGAACCAGGATTTCCAGGGCAAGAATCTTGACAACATTTGTGTTGTTCTTATCATTTCCAGTCTGGTAGGTGAAATATTAGACTATTATCTTAATTAATACTGCTTGTACGTCTCTTTACTACCCATTAACTTTAGTTTGTCAAAATATTGCGCCCGTTCCTGCTTACTAAGTCCTTCTCTATATGATTTAGCAGCTTCCACACGTTTTCCCTGTGGTTAAGACAGCATATATTAGCAAAACAACATATTCAGTAGTGTGTGCAATCCATGCTGTTGTTTACATCCGAATATCCCCAATATGGCTGCACATCCAGGTAACTGACCAAATCAAGACATAAGTGCAAACCCTCTATATAAAATAACGGTAGTTTTTCTTAAAAGACGCAGGGGGGACTTGTTCTCAGCTAATTCATCTGTTAACAAATTCTCAAGGATGGTTTACTTTAGTATAAACATGATGCGTTTTCATAGATAAAGAAATAAAAAAAATAAGAAACCACTAAATATTCTTGCAAAGAAATAATGCATGGTACGTAGACTAAAAACGATGCAGTAAATCAATTGAAAGTGTAAGCCTGTGACGCAAATCTCATTACAGAGTGACAGCGGTCTGCTGCCGCAATAATGTAACTGAGCCAGAATTCTGCTCCACCCTGCCCAGTGTGGAGATCCCCACACGGTCAAATGATCCCGTCTGGAGCAATTGAAACCCACAGGCCTCTTTACCGAGCTAAAGCAAAACACAAGGAAGTCCTTGGACTCAACAGCTGTCCACAACCCCAATCTCAGTGTCATCATTAGTCAACTGACGAAAACACCACTGTCTCCAGTTCTGACTCTTTAATCCCAGGGATCAGCGCTACACTGTGATTTAACTAGAATCTGCTTCTCGTGATCAAAGAAAACAGAGTGCAATGGGCCAATAACACTGACATCATCATTTTGATGATATAATAAAATATTAGTCTGCATTTGGACTAATGCAGAGGGAGATGGAGAAAGGGAGATTATGGTTGTGAGAGAAATTACACTTGAGTCCAAACAGCTGATAAAAACATTGCAGTAATCCACACAACTCTATTCCATCAATTAAATTCTTCTGAAGGGAAAAGTTGTGGGTTTCTAAGAAACAAATGCATCGTGACGTTTTTAACTTAAAGGGATAGTTCATCCAAAAATGAATATTCTAACATTAATTACTTACCCTAATGTCGTTCCAAACCCATAAGATCTTTGTTCATCAAATTAAGATATTTTTGTTGAAATCCAAGAGCTTTCTGACGCTGCATAGACAGCAACACAACAGACTTTTTCAAGGCCCAGAAAGGTAGTAAAGATATCATTAAAATACTCATCAGTGGCTCAACTAAGTTTATGAAGCTACAAGAATACTTTTTGTGTGCAAAGAACTAAAAAAAAACATGAATGTCCACCTTTTACTGACTTATATGTGCAGTTGGGGTTCAGTCTTTCCTCAGTTTGACACTGAACAAAATGTTTCCCGTCAGACCCAAATACAGTGCACAGCATAAATGAGTACACCCCCTCTTAATATATATATAAAATATGTATTTTCTTAATGATCACTAATATAATTCATGGAAATATGGCAATATTTAAATGTATTAAACATATACTTAATAAAAACAACAAAATATATGCCAATATTTCCTGTAATTTAAGTAAATTAGCCAATTTTGTTTAAATAATGGATTGCAGAAATGAGTACACCCTATATGTAATTCAGCGAATGTATAATATTCTAGTACTTAATATGTCCTCCAGAACATTAAGGATACTGCTCTGACCCTTCTTGGCACTGAGTGTACAAGTTCATGGCAAATTTTCACATCTGTCCTGTTTAACTCCTGGAGGAAGACCTCCTTAAATGCCCTGGTCTTTAATGGGGAATTTTGCTTTGCTCGTCTCTACAGAATCCCCCACGGCTGCTCAAGAGTGTTAATACTGAGTGAAATACATGTCCACTGAAGGATTTTCACCTTGGGAGAATAAATATCCTCATTGTCATGCTGAAAAAATGCCCAATAATGCAGGGAATGAGGGGAGGGTAGCATCTGCAGTTTCAGTTTTTTGTATTACATCACACAGTAGTTTTGGTTCAGTATACTTACCAGTTGATCAAAAATCGCTTTAAACCTACACTTTTGTTTTCTTTTTTTTAGCTTTATTTAGTAACTGTCAGGAGGGTGTACTCATTTTTGCAACACAACATTTTATGACTTTGATAGGAAAATCTTAATTTGCTAAATAATTTTGACATTCTTCTTTGGTAATTGATCAAGCAGACCTGTTGGAACATTATATCTCCAACGAATCCTAATATGTCTTTCAAGTGAAGAGTAATTGCTCAATTTGTTAAGTTTTAGAGGGGGTGTACTCATTTATGCTGTGCACGTAAATTAAACTAAAATGAACTTTGGACCAGTTCTCCTCACTCCACACAACATGCTTCTCAGCAAAAGTTAGCCTTTTGATTATCTCTGCTGATGAGAGGCTTGGTCACTGCAGAGTGCACTTTCAGTCCGACTTCTCTTAAACATGCAGAGACAGATCCTTAACCTGTTCAGCACTGAATTGTCAAGCAATTCCAGCTGCAGTGTTGAACCGATTCCTCAAGGAGAGTCTCAGCGTTATCCTGTCTTCTCGTGCATTTGTCTTACATTGACCACCAGCATTTTTGGGTGACTTGAATTAGTATCATTGTAAACCTGCAATATTTGAAAAATTACAGATTTGGAATGACCAACTTCTCTTAGAATGGCTTCTCATCTCATTGGCCTTCATTTGGACAACCTCCTGTCACAGAGTTTGTCACCTTAGAGTGACCCGCCATCTAGCAATCTCTGTGACAATTGGAGGAATGCTGCCATTTAAATAGAGTTTGTCATATAAAAAAGAGGCATCATACAAAATGCATGTTATTTTTTTATTTAGTACTGGCCTAAATAAGACTGCTTCAACTATTACAGAAGGTTCAAATGCTCACTGATGCTCCAGAAAGAAATATGATGCATTAAGAGCCAGGGGTGAAAACTTTTGAACAGAATGAAGATGTGTACATTTTTCTTATTTTGCCTAAATATCATTTTTTTTTTTTTTAGTACTGCCCTTCAGAAGCTACAGAAGATACTTACATGTTCCCAGAAGACAAAATAAGTTTGTGACGGTGAGAATGATGAGGAAGCAATTGCAGGTTAACACAGTTTATTGAAGTGAAAACAGCAAACGAATACAACGTGATGAAGATGAGTGTCTCTCGGATGGGTGGTGCAAGGGCAGATGGTCGACGGCGGTGAGACAGCGTGGTGTTCCAGACAGGTGAGGATTCAGTGGAAGTGTCGTGAGGATCGGTGCAACAAACACGAAGACACAGACAACATCCAGGCGACGAATACTCCAAACACGGCAAGGTGAACACACAACACGGTCGAAGTCCGGGGTGAATCATCTGACAGGGGAAGAGAGAATGAGGTGAGTATAAATAGACCGAGATGATGAGCTGCAGCTGGTGCGGGACTGATTGGCAGCTGCGCAGAGAGCGTGACGAACAACATAGACAAACTCACAAATCACAAGACATGAGAAGCCGGTCGATCTCAGTACCGTGACAGTACCCCCTCCCCTAGGAACGTCTCCTGACGTTCCCAGACTCCTTTACCTGTCGATTGTAATCATCAATAAGGGAGTGATCCAGGATGTCCCTGGCAGGTACCCAACTTCTCTCCTCCGGACCGTAACCTTCCCAGTCCACCAAGTACTGGAATCCGCGTCCCCTGCGCCTTGAGTCCAGAATACGATTAACCGAATATGTTGGTTCCCCGTCTACGAGTCGCGGCGGTGGGGGAACCGGGGCTGGCGGATTAATGGGTGCAAAAAACACGGGCTTAATTTTGGAGACATGGAAGACGGGATGAATCCTCCTGTATACTGGAGGAAGTTTAAGGCGGACTGCCACCGGACTAATGATTTTGGTGACAGGAAACGGGCCAATAAATTTGGGAGCAAGTTTATTCGATACGGAACGGAGCGGAATGTTCTTAGTAGAAAGCCACACTTTGGAACCGACGACGTATACGGGAGGCCTCGACCGGTGGCGATCAGCCTTAGCCTTGGTGCGCGCTCCCACCTGGAGTAGAGTCTCACGGGCTCTAGTCCAAGTGCGATGACACCTCTGGACAAATGCGTGAGCGGAGGGAACCGCGACTTCGGATTCCAGACTGTGAAAAACTGGTGGCTGGTACCCTAAACTACATTCGAATGGGGATAGGCCCGTAGACGATACTGGTAATGAATTGTGGGCATACTCCACCATTGAGAGTTTTTGGCTCCAGGAGGAAGGATTTCTAGCGACCACACATCGCAACGTTCTCTCCAAATCTTGGTTGGCTCTCTCAGTTTGTCCATTGCTCTGAGGATGGAAACCTGACGAAAGACTAACAGTAGCCCCCAGTAACCTACAAAACTCTTGCCAAAATTTGGACACAAATTGGGGTCCCCTGTCGGAGACCACGTCCGTCGGGAGGCCATGTAACCGAAAGACGTGATCCACGACAGTCACCGCTGTCTCCTTGGCTGAGGGTAATTTGGGCAAGGGAATAAAGTGGGCAGCCTTCGAGAACCGGTCCACCACGGTTAAAACTACCGTGTTACCCTGGGAGGGTGGGAGGGCGGTGACAAAATCTAGAGCGATGTGGGACCAGGGTCTCGAAGGTACCAGCAGCGGTTGAAGGAGCCCATCAGGGGGTCTGTTGGAAGTCTTGCCAATGGCACAAACTGAGCAAGCCAAAACAAAACTGCGAACATCACGAGCCATACGAGGCCACCAAAATCGTTGCTTGACCAAATAAATGGTTCGACTGACTCCCGGATGGCAAGCTACATTGGAACAATGCCCCCACTGGATAACCTCGGACCGTAATCCCTCTGGCACAAATAAACGATTCGGTGGGCATCCGGCCGGAGGCGTTACCCCTTCTAAGGCTGTCTTAACCTTCGATTCGACCTCCCATATGAGAGTTGAAACGATAAGCGTCTCGGGAAAAATACTCTCGGGAGTAGACGGGCGATCGGAGTGGTCAAAAATGCGAGATAAAGAATCGGGTTTGACGTTTTTGGAACCCGGGCGGTACGAAAGAGTAAAATCAAAACGTCCGAAAAACAATGCCCACCGAGCCTGCCTAGAGTTCAATCTTTTAGCCGTTCTAATATACTCGAGGTTTTTATGATCGGTCCACACTATGAAAGGTACCCCCGACCCCTCTAACCAGTGGCGCCATTCTTCCAATGCCAATTTGACTGCCAACAGCTCTCGATTACCAATATCGTAATTTGATTCAGCTGGCGATAGACGATGGGAAAAAAACGCGCAGGGATGCATTTTGTCGTCTGTGGGAGAGCGCTGTGATAACACCGCACCTACCCCCACCTCAGACGCGTCGACCTCCACCACGAACTGACGTGATGGATCAGGGGTAATCAGGATGGGAGCCGAAACAAAACGGCTTTTCAGTTTGGCGAACGCAGCCTCGGCTGCATCCGACCACCTGAACGTCGTTCTGGGGGAGGTCAAGGCGGTCAGAGGCGAGGCTAGTTGGCTGAAATTGCGAATGAAACGCCGGTAGAAATTGGCAAACCCCAGAAACCTCTGCAGGGCCTTACGGGAATCTGGAGTTGGCCAATCCACCACAGCCTTGATCTTCTCGGGATCCACACGCACTCCCTCCGGCGACAAGATGTACCCTAGAAAAGGAACAGACTGTGCATGAAAAACGCATTTCTCCGCCTTGACAAAAAGCCCATTCTCTAACAGCCTTTGGAGCACTCGTCTGACGTGCTGCACATGTTCCTGGAGAGAAGAAGAAAAAATCAATATGTCATCCAGGTAGACATATATGAATTGATCGACCATATCTCGCAGCACGTCATTGACGAGTGCCTGAAAGACCCCTGGGGAGTTGGACAAGCCGAAGGGCATGACCAAGTATTCAAAGTGCCCCCTGGGGGTATTAAAGGCGGTCTTCCATTCATCTCCCCTCCTTATGCGGACCAAATGATAAGCATTTCTTAAGTCCAATTTAGTGAAGACGGATGCTCCCTGCAACCTCTCGAAGGCTGAAGATATCAACGGCAAAGGATAGGTGTTTTTTACCGTGATATTGTTCAACCCCCGGTAATCAATACAAGGTCGCAGAGACCCATCCTTCTTCCCCACGAAAAAGAACCCCGCCCCCGCTGGAGAAGAGGAGGGTCGAATGAACCCGGCTGTTAAAGAATCAGAAATATATTTCTCCATAGCCTCTCTCTCAGGAACTGAAAGTGAATATAATTTGCCCTTAGGCGGAGACGTACCTGGCAGTAACTCTATTGCACAGTCATAGGGACGATGTGGAGGAAGAGAAGCAGCCCTAGACTTACTGAACACTTCCTTCAGGTCGAGATACTCCGCGGGCACGTTACTTAGATCCATCGGCTTCTCCTGAAACACAGAGCCAGAAACAGACGAACAAGCAGACACCAGACAAGATTCATGACATTTAACGCTCCATTCAGACACCGACTGCAGCTGCCAATCAATCCGGGGGTTGTGCTTGGTGAGCCATGGATGTCCGAGAACGATGGGGGAGTGGGAAGAGTTCATGATGTAAAATGAGATGCTCTCACTGTGATTGCCTGACACAGTGAGAGTGACGGGTTCCGTGATGTGGGTGATGGTGGGAAGGTTCTGGCCATTGAGTGCGCTGACAGCTATGGAATCTGTGAGGGGCATGAGGGGAACAAGGTTCTGATGAGCAAAATTGAAGTCCATAAAATTACCTTCGGCCCCGGAATCCACAAGTGCAGTGCAGCGGTGATCATGGTTGGACCATCTGAGCCTAACCGGGAGAAGAGTGGAGGTGGCGCTGGATGAGGTCTTTGTAGCGGAGATCCCACCCGACAGTAGCCTCAGTTTTACTGCCGGGCTGGCCCTTTTAACGGGCAGTTGTAAGCGTAGTGTCCAGATGTTCCACAGTACAGGCAAAGTCCCTGGGATCTCCGCCTCTCCTTCTCCTCCCGGGTAAGCCGAGCTCGCCCCACCTGCATGGGCTCGTGATCGTTGGCAGGGCCGACCGAATCTCCGCCGCTGGCTCGAGATGATGTTCCCTCCCCAGGGGGGAGCCGAGCGGGTAGACACCGCCGCTCGGCTCGGGAGAGTCGAGAGTCTACCCGCAGTGCCAGGTCGATCAGGGCGTTGAGGGTGGCGGGTAGATCCAGGGCGTAGATTTCCTTCTGGATTCGGTCGGCCAGCCCATGCAGGAACATGTCCCACTGCGCCTCTTCGTTCCACTGACACTCTGCCGCCAGGGTGCGGAACTCGATCGAATAGTCCGAGACGGATCTCTCCCCCTGTTTGAGATCCGTCAATAGCCGCGCGGCCTCTCTTCCTGCGACCGCGCGGTCAAACACCCTCTTCATCTCGGCGGAGAGTGTAGCGAACGAAGCACAGCAAGGGTCCTGGTTCTCCCACACCGCCGTTCCCCACAATGCCGCCTTCCCAGACAGCAGGGTGAGCACGAACGCCATCTTGCTTTCCTCACTAGCGAAGGTTCGAGGCTGTAAAGCGAAATGCATGGAACATCTAGTGAGGAAAGCTCGGCAATAGTTCGGCTCACCGCTGTAGAGTTCCGGGGTGGGAAGGCGGGGCTCCGATGGTGGCGTCACGTTGGATGGTATCGGGGGAGATGGAATTACCGGCGGCGTGGGCGGCGCAGCGGGAGGTTGCATTTGCTGCATACGCTGGGTGAGCTCGGACACTTGCACCACGAGAGCCCGGATGGCCTGTCCGGACTCGGCCATAGATTTATCCTGACTGTCCATCCGAGAGACGCAGGCTCGCATGAAGTCTTCCAGTGTGGATGGGGCGGAGCCTGCTGCTTCCATGACGGTCAGATGATTCTGTGACGGTGAGAATGATGAGGAAGCAATTGCAGGTTAACACAGTTTATTGAAGTGAAAACAGCAAACGAATACAACGTGATGAAGATGAGTGTCTCTCGGATGGGTGGTGCAAGGGCAGATGGTCGACGGCGGTGAGACAGCGTGGTGTTCCAGACAGGTGAGGATTCAGTGGAAGTGTCGTGAGGATCGGTGCAACAAACACGAAGACACAGACAACATCCAGGCGACGAATACTCCAAACACGGCAAGGTGAACACACAACACGGTCGAAGTCCGGGGTGAATCATCTGACAGGGGAAGAGAGAATGAGGTGAGTATAAATAGACCGAGATGATGAGCTGCAGCTGGTGCGGGACTGATTGGCAGCTGCGCAGAGAGCGTGACGAACAACATAGACAAACTCACAAATCACAAGACATGAGAAGCCGGTCGATCTCAGTACCGTGACAAAGTTACCCTGAACTAGTTTTCACCCCTCGCTCTTAAGTTTTCCTTCTGGAGCATCAGTGAGCATCTGAACCTTCTGTAATAGTTGCATATGAGTTCCTCAGTTGTCCTCAGTGTGAAAAGATGGATCTCAAGCTCATTCAGTCATTGTTGGAAAGAGTTTAAATACACAATGCTGAAAAATCAAAGAATTTGTGGGACCTGAAGGATTTTTCTTACGAGCAGTGGACAGTTCAGGACAAACAAGAGACTCTTGTTAGGATAACTTCAAATAGGACTAAGCAGTGACCTTAAAATTTAGAAAATTATAGGTTGTTCTCCAATTTTGATCTCCACTGTACATCTTTGATGGTCTGAGTGTGAGTAATTTTCATCAAATTTTCATTTTGGGGTAAACCGTTCCGTTAAACTAATGCAACTGGTTGAAAATAACTCGGATGCTATCCTAAAAAAAATGTATGTTTTATTTTGAGAAATAAAACGTTAAGCATAAAATATTTTGCCGTCTAAAGCAATGAATTTTATGAATTTTCGGTGTACCCTTTTCAGCGCCAAGGGTAACTTGTGAAGTGCCTAAATTACCCTGTTTTTCCACTCAGCTCTTCTCAAGCACAGAGGGCTCTTGTGGACACCTAAGAGGAGCTCTGAATGCATTCAGGTCATTTGATACCAGGCCCTTTGTTTTGCCGTAAAGCACGTCTTAATTCACTCTTCTACATTTTTGGCAGAGCCCAAGACCCATTAGTGCATTACTGCCTTGAAGGTTCACGCAAACAGCCCTAAAACACTGCAGATCTGATTGCGTGCACATTTTGTCCTAATAGAGTAATTGTCCTCTCGTCCTGGAAAGTAACAAGCAGATGGGAGTCTCATTTTTCATTTTGTGATGTGGGAGGGAGTGAGAGAGAACCGCATACAGTCAGCGGCCTCCAGGAAAGACTCTGAAGTATCCTTTAGCGAAGACACAAATAACTTCAATTGAAACAAATTAAAGCACATGGGATCCAGGGGCTGAGATAAGAGAATGTGTGAGAGTGTGAATGTGTGAATATTAGAGGCACAAGTGTGCTTGTGTATATGAGAGATTAACTGAGCTGTTCATAAATGTGCTGGGTTAATGAAATGGCAGTTGACAGTGACCGTGCCACACAGGAAGTGCTGTAACAAGGCTTTATCTCTGTCACACAGCACAGAGAGAAACACAGCTCATTATGTAGGTCACAAGTCAATTTGATAACTTACTTTTCTGAGGTGATAAAGTGCTGCTCTAAAGAAGGGTCAGGACAGAACTCTAAAATGAAAAGTTGAGCAGCTACTCTCATCTGCCCTACATTATGTTTCTCATTATTGCAAAATATATATTTTAGGCTGCTGTTTTTTTCTCTCAGTACAGTAGCAAGGGCAGTTTGCCCTTAGGTCAAGCACACACTCACACCACACGCACGTTTTGCTTATTCATGCAAGATGAGAAGATATGAATTCATTTGCTATTTTTAGCCTGCTCATATAGTGAGTCTGCACGCTTTGGAAAGGCAGAGCACATTTGGCAATTCAAGCAGAGAACAAAATTGGCAAATCGTGTAGAAAAGGCAGACAAAACCAATGTAGATGAACAAACCGTGCACATTAAAAATCTGTTCTCAAAGGACTTGCTCATTTCGCTTGGGCAGTTGCTTAGCTGAAGCGCTTAAAAGGAAAGTAAAATTATATGAATTAAATTGTGTATTAAAAATCATTTACTCAGCCATCCTCATATATCCTTCCAATCTGGAATTAGTTTCACTCTTCAGTGAAGCACAAAAGGAGATGTTTAGCAGAATGTTCACACTGCTCTTTAAATACAATAAAAGTCAGAGGAGACCAGGGATTGTCAAGCTCTATTATGAACAAAACATATCATTAATTATTCACCCTCGTGTCGTTCCAAACCCCTAAGACCTTTGTTCATATTCGTACCACAAATTAAGATATTTTCAATGAAATCCAAGAGCTTTTTGTCCCTGCATAGACAGCAATGCAGCTACCATGGTCAAGCCCCAGAAAGGTACTAATGATGACGTTAAAACAGTCCATGTGACATCAGTGGTTCAACCTTAATTTTATGAAGCTATGAGAATACTTTTTGTGTGCAAAAATTAAAAAAAATAGGCGCTGTCACACCACACAGTTTCAGGAAGTCAGTTCTAGGAACTAGCCAGCGTGATGGTTCCTAGAGAACAAATTTCCCCTCGGGCTGTTTTGCACTGAAAGTAGTACCTCAGAAGCAGCTGATAGTAGCTGCGTTTCCATGACCCTTCATATTGCGCAAATTGAAATTGCAAATATACCTAATGAAAATGCATCAATTGCGGGAAAACTCCTATATATCGCAAAAAAGTTTTTACACTCACATGAGGTGGTTTTTCAGGTAATTCGAAAAAAGGAATATTTAGCAAAACTGCAGTGGAAAAGTTTTTTTTCACATTTGAGTGTATGTAAAGTCATATAATCATTCTTCAATGTACTATAACCTCCAAGAAACACTTCTTACGTGGCCGTTTTTAAAGGAA
Source organism: Garra rufa (assembly GCF_049309525.1). Classification (NCBI taxonomy): domain Eukaryota; kingdom Metazoa; phylum Chordata; class Actinopteri; order Cypriniformes; family Cyprinidae; genus Garra; species Garra rufa. Next base: position 19,737,017 of record NC_133374.1, read on the forward strand.
AAGTTCACTTCCAAAACAAAAATTTTCAGATAATGTACTTAACCCCTTGTCAACCAAGATGTTCATGTCTTTCTTTCATCAGTCACAAAGATATTTTTTTTTTGAGGAAATTTTTCTCCATACAATGGACTTATATGGTGCCCCGAGTTTGAACTTCCAAAATGCAGTTTAAATACGGCTTCAAACAATACCAAATGTGGTTGTAAACAATCCCACCCGAGGAAGAAGGGTCTTATCTAGAACCAAACGGTTATTTTCATTTAAAAAAAAAATTTAAATTCTTTTTAACCTCAAACGCTCGTCTTGTCTTGCTCTCCCTCAACTCCCATCGTGTTTTCTCCTTCAACTTCAAAAATCATTTCAAAATCATCACTAGAGAAGTACCGACCCATGTCTTTGCAAAGTGAACATGCGAAGAAGATCAAACACCCTTAACAAAAAAGGTAAAACTGCGATGTAGGATGATTTTGAAGTTAAGGAAGAACATGAGATGGGAGTTTTTCGACGTACCCTAACTGTCTTGAACTGTCTGCAAACGCGCCAAAAAGCAGGAACTTACGCCAATAGTTCAATCAACTATGAAAAGGTTCCTGATGTAGAACATCCATCTCTTTTAGTTCATCATCTGTATATTATGGTTCAAATACTTAAGCCTGAGCAAAAAATTGCAAGTCGTCTTCTCTGTCGAAATCTTCTGAAGTGTATGATGTTTTATGTAACTATTGGCATTACTTTTTTTCAGTAGCGAGTAATCAAATTAATTACTGTTTCCCCCGTTACAACGCTGTTACTATTACTGACAATAAAAATGTGACATTGCTATAATTTTTGCGTTAAGTTTTTCTGAGGTACATTCTGGCTTATTCCCCTGAGTGCGTTTTCTTCGTCTCACATGGATGTTTACAATTTGAAAAGCGGAGCCGCACATGTGCATGATTATAAATGAGTTTAGATGGGAAAAACTGGAGCTTGCTTTGGTATCATACTTCATTTAAAAGTAGACATTTCAAGCTTTTTATACATATATTTCTCATGTCTGTGAGGCAAGTATTCACAGAGATTCAGGCTGTTTTATATACGTGTCTGTAAAGAGAGGTGACAGAGACCGAGACGGCAGAGAGCGCTCCCTGTTAATTTTATTTATTTTACAAAAGCACATTGTTTTCTCGTTATTATGACTAATTTATAACATTACAGTTGAACCACTGATGTCACATGGACTATTTCATCAGTGTTCTTACTACTTTTTTTGGGCCTTAAACATGTCAGTTGTGTTGCTGTCTATGCAGGGTCAAAAAGCTCTCGTATTTCATCAAAAATACCTTAATTTGTGTTCTGAAGATGAACAAATGTCTTACAGGTTTGGAACAACATAAGGTTGATAAATATTTGACAGTATTTTTAATTTTTGGGTAAACTACATTTGATTTTTTTTTTTTTTTTACATTTGGTTTTTCATTTAATTCTTTGTCTTAAGTTGCTGAATTCATATATATTGCATTATATTGTCACCTGCGTTACCCTGATGGTAATATATGTATTTTTTCTGCAAAGTTCTAGAAACCTCAGCTACCACTTTAGCCATAAATTTCACACATTGCTTACAGTGTAAAAATGAAAAAACTCCCCAGCCAAAAATACAAGATGGCTACTATTTCACAGTGAAACACTGTTTGTGCTTTAGATGCCAGTTTTCCTCGGAACACTAATGAATTTCAATGAAATGATTGTGAATCTGCCTTGAAAACAAGCATCGGGAGCTGCCGTCATATTGGTTGGTGTATCTGTGCCTTATTGTTCATCCAGCAGCTGGATCCCCATCTGTATGTAAACATGAAGACCTCAGCAGAGATTGCTGGGAAGCATCTTCATAACGTGGCTCTATATGTGGTTTTATACTGCATTAGGTGCCACTTCCTTTCCATTATGACAGCATAAGTTACTGCCAGCAGCGCTCATGCAATTACTGCCATGATCGAATGTACTGTCTGTCCTCTTGCTACATGTTGCCCCCTGAGTGGAACAAAACAAGCTATCGAACTATCATCTGTCTAGCAGAAGGGTCCTGTAACACTAATTACACATAATGTTCTTTTCGCTTGTGATTTAAAAAAAAAATCACCAGGCTTGTTTTTCGCTAGCAAGGTAGCATGTTTCTATGACGAAGCGGCTCTGTCCCAGCAGTAGGGGGTATAGAGCTTGCTATTCCCAGAACAGGAATATACAGGAAGCTAGAAAAGCAGATGGTGTTTTGTGCAAATGAGCCCTAACACAATTCACCTGTTAGTATCTGAGTGCTGGTTGGTGGGACGGTGGGAGAAGATATTAGTGGCCTGGTGAGAGTTCTTTAACACCTATGATGTCATACACTGATCCTGTTTTAAATTTAGAGGGCGCCGTGCAAAGTTTCCTATAACGTCTCTTGCCGGAAAGATCTGGGTTTATGTGAGAGCCATACGCAATGAAAGGGAGAGGCTTACCATCTCGTTCTCAGATAGACAAGCAAACTAAATGGACAAAGAGACAAAGGGAATTGTGTCAGGGAGGGGAGAGTAACAGTGAGAGCGTGATGTACCATGCTGAAAATCTTAAGCGTGGCCTACTACACGTAAGCACAGTGGTGTTAAAGAGTGCTGTATACACAGGGGACGTGTTCACGGGGGATATTTATAGAAATCCTTCTCACCGTCAGATGAGAGGAGAGAATCTTTGAAGTGACGGCCATTTCTCTGTGTGAAAGGCCAGGGAGATGAATGTTTTCTAGGAGGCCCCATGACCTTTAGCATTAGTTCAGCAGTTTCCTGCTTATAACACTGGGAAAATGCTGAACTTTGTGAGAATAGTATGTTAAAATTTTAGATTTTTTTCTTTTTAAGAGTAATAGTTGATCTCATTCATATTGTGTTTGAATAACCTGTTGAAATTAATAATGCACACAACAAACCATTGAAAAGATTGTGGTCATACAGATTTTTAAAAATGTTTTTGATTTATGTTCACTACTAGAGGCTGCATTTATTTGATGAAAAATACAGTAAAACAGTGATAATGTGAAATATTATTACACAATTCACAATTATTCCTTGCAATTGTGAGTTTATATCTGACAGTTTTGAGAAAAAACGTCTGAATTGCAAATTTGTATCATGCAATTCTGAGTCAGAATCGCAAGATGTAAACTCACAAATGCAAGAAAAAAGCCAGAATTGTGAGATAAATTACCTTTTTTTTTAATTATTTATTATTATTATTTTATTCAGTTTATTCAGTATTTTAATGTTTTTGAAAGATGTATCTTATGTTCACCACTTGAGGCTGCATTTATTTGATCAAAAATACAGTAAAAACTAATATTGTGAAATATTACACTTTTTCTTTTACTTTTTTTGCTTCTGTGATGACAAAGCTGAATTTTCAGCTGCCATTTTTCCAGTTTTTAGTGTCACATGATCTTTCAGAAATCATTTAATATGCTGATTTGGTGCTTAAAAAGGTTTCTTATTATTAATATTACAGGTGTAAACAGTTGTGCTGCTTAACATTCTGTGGAAATTTAGATTGTTTTTTTTTTTTTATAAATATTTGATGAATAGAAAGTTCAAAAGAACAACGTAAAAGTCTTTACCATCATTTTTGATGAATATAAAAGCAGACCTTTCCTAATCCCATCCCTCTCTCTTTCTCCTGCTTTGCTTTCTGTCTGAATACCGTCCTATGGTATGGGTAAAAATAAACAAGGTAATCGCGACATTTTTTTATCTCACAGTTTTGTCTTTTTTTTTTTGCAATTGAGAGTTTACATCAAGCAAATCTGACTTTTTTCTCAGAATTGCATGATACAAACTTGCAATTCTGACTTTTTTCTCAGAATTGTCAGACACAGATCAACAAACAGTTAATGGCATTTCATTCCTGAATGAATGAATGAGTGAATAATTCAGTGATTCACTTTTAAAGACTTTGCATTCTTAAATTTAAAAAAGTCAGAAGTGTGAGTAACAAACATGCAGTTCTGAGAAAAAAGTCAGATTTGTGAGTTTGTAACAGAAAAAGAAAAAACAATAATTAAGTTGCAAGCTTCCATACTGTCATAATAAAGGCAAAAACGGGAAAAAAAGCCTTACTGACCCTAAACTTTTGAGCGCTTGTGTATATTTAATCAATATTTCATCAGACGTAGTATTGACAGTTATTCATTTTAGCTCTGCCATCAAATAACGCGACAACATTATTAACTGTTGCATGTCTCAGAGCAACATACAGTTAATGCCATTTCATTCCTGAATAAATCAGGTGAGTGAATGATTCAGTGATTTAGTTTTTAAGACTTGCTGTTTTAAATGAATCGATATAAGAATCAATGAATTGAAGTTCCTATTAAGCAATACATTTTGAACACATTTTTGAATGATTTAGTAGCTCACAGTAACTTGTGAAACAGATCTCATGATAAAAATGTACCAGTGGAAACTTTTTCTCAAGATGCAAAATGCGCACCACCATATATGTTTTGTGACATATTCGAATGTGAAATGTTCATTGAGTGGCGTTAAAAGAGTGTTCGTGAAAAAGTTCCCAAGGGTATGTTTTCGTCATGAGATCAGGTATAAAAAATCCCTAACACTACCGGCACTGCATAAGATGTATTGTATCTTGAACACAGTTAAGTGTATTTTTGTTCTAACTTGTTTGCGCTTCAAACATTAACAAAAATGAAGTCAAAAAAATATCTATACCATGCAGTGAAAGACAACATGTACTGGACATACTTGTTCATGTTTGCCTCAAGTGTTATTAGGGTATAACAACACGGGAAAGCCTTACCGTGAGCGTCCCATGGGACTGTGTTTGCTTTGGCTTGTCACCAGATAGGGCAACATGTGACTCATGGGACAGAAATCCCAGATCAGGAGGAACAGTCTGTTTCAGTTACACGGGAAAGTCGTGCAGCACAAAAAAAGCCCAAAAGTCAAATCCCACAAAAAGTATTTAGAAAACAAATTAATCACTTCATGACAGTATCGTATAAATTCAGCGATTAAATGACGTGGGAGGCACATGTGGCTGTACGTCAGTTTAAGAATCACTCACGAGAGCCATATTTTGTTTTTCATTCCTATCATTTGTGCGTCACTGAGCCCCACAAGGTTTCTGAGTTTGTGGACGTATATGTGAGTGCATGACTGCACCAAGAAATCATTTAGGAAAAGTGCTCAGAAGAGTGTCAGAAGAGAGCAGACAACTCACATGTTCACTGGCGCATTTAAGGTTTTTCTGTTGTTTGTGGTTGTGATTTGATCTCGGTCATTGTGTTGTGGAAAGAAAGGGTAGTTGATGTGTTATTCATTCTGTGTCACACTGACTGCAGCACGGGTTACTGAATCATCCCTTTAAGCCAAGGGTCACCAAACTTGATCCTGGAGGGCCGGTGTCCTGCAGAGTTTAGCTCCAACTTGCCTCAACACAGCTGCCTGGAAGTTTCAAGTATACCTATTAAGACCTTGATTAGCTGGTTCAGGTGAGTTTGATTAGGGTTGGAGCTAAACTCTGTAGGGACACCGGCCCTCCAGGACCGAGTGTGGTGACCCCTGCTTTAAGCCAACACTTCTATGCTTAGTTTCTTTTTGCTTTTATATCCTGAAGTCCCAGTGCCTGTGATATTTTCACCACTGTAAGGAGCAGTTTTTGCTGAGAACAGCTGACTCAAAAGAATGCGATTATGCAATTCAGCTGACGTCAAGGTTTTTGATCATGCATATGCATGTGCAAATTGTAGCAAATGAATGTCCAAGCTTCTCCTTGCCATATAACAAAAATGCATGGTTATTATAATGCCAAGCTCTAAAAATATGATAGCTATGCCTATGATAGACCCATTTTTATTAACTGAAAATCACAATTTAGTATTCACACCCTTTCATTTTTTTCACATTTTGTTATGTTGCTGCTTTGTTAAATTGCTTTAAATTACTTTTTTCCCCACATCAATATACACTCATACACCTAAATGACAAAACAAAAAATGTTTTTTAACATCTTTGCAAATGTATTAAAAATAAAAAACTTAAATGTTTCCATTGCATAAGTATTCATACCCTTATCTGGGACAGTTGAAATTTAGCTCAGGAGCATTCATATTGCTTGTAGATGTTGCTACACTTTGAGCTCAATGCACCAAAATATTGAGATAGCCTTAATGAAAACCCAGTCCAGAGCATTCAGAACCTCAGACTGGGCAGAAGGTTCACTTTCCAACTGGACAATGACCCTAAGCACAGAGCAACAGTGGCTTACAGACAACTCTGTGAATGTCCTTGAGTTGGCCCAGCCAGAGCCTGGGCTTGAATCCAAACAAGGATTTCTGGAGAAACCTGAAAATGTCTGCCAGACCCCCACCCAAGCTGACAGAGCTTGAGAACTGAAGAGGTGAGGTGAAGAATGGCAGATAATTGCCAAATGTTGATGTGCAAATCTTGTTGCATTATACCCAAAAAGACTTGAGGCTGTAAAGGTGCTTCAACTAAGTACTCAGTTAAGGGTATGAATACTTATGCAACATACTTATTTCAGTTTTTTTTTTTTTATAAATTTATGAAGTTGTGAAAATTCTGTTTTTGCTTTGTCATTATGATGCATGAAGAAGGAGTGTAGATTGATGTGGGGAAAAAAAGTCATTTAAAACAGTTTAACATAGGGCAGCAACATAAAACATGAAGAAAAAGAAGGGGTGTGAATACTTTTGCAAGGCACTGTATGGTGGATGGGAAGACTTTTATTTCATTTCAGCCAACTGTTGTATGACCTAGAAGACTTGGAATATAATGCATGAGCTGTATGCTACTTTAATGCTACTTTTATGTTTACCTTATATAACTTTTTGTCATTTTGTCCCCCATAAATGAAAATTCTGTCATCAATTACTCACCCTCATGTCGTTCCAAACCCGTAAGACCTTTGTTCATCTTCAGAACACAAATTAAGATATTTTTCATGAAATCCGAGAGCTTTCTGACCCTCCATAGACAGCAATGCAACTGACACGTTGAAGGCCCAGAAAGGTAGTAGGAACATTGTTAAAACAGTTCATGTGACATCAGTGTTTCAACCTTAATTTTATAAAGCAACAAAAATACTTTTTGTGCACAAAGAAAACAAAATAACAACTTTGTTCAGCAATTTCTTCTCTTCCTTGTCAGTCTGCGACGCGCGTTTATGAGAGTACCAAAAATAATCTAACTAGGCCTAACTTTTCAGTAAAAATAGTTTTTTTTTCAGTGTATAGAATTTTTTTGTAATTGTAATTTATATCAACTAAGTTATATTGTACATATATACACTGATTTTTTTCATTATTATTAAATATATTGAAAACAGAAATTATTCAGTATCCATTTGCTAGAAATTAAGAATTCACATATTGGGTGAAATATTCATTTAAACACTATTGTCCTTTCAGAATAGTCCTAATACACTCTGATAAACTCTGAAAAAGCAGGTCATGATGAAAGTCTTGTTTAAAGAGGAGAGTTTCCATGAGCCAGCTAGACGGCAGTATTTATTTGAGGTTGTGGAGCTGAGCACACATGCACAAGCACAATCAGTCACAGCTCATTTCAGCTCCCTTTATCAGTCTGCACACATTTTATAACTGATGTTGAAGCACAGATGGATTTGTTCCAGCTTTCCACACAGAGAAATAGATCTCTTGACACAACAGAATTTGTGAGACTTTTAAGCACTGTACCCCTACAGAAGTTTCCAAAACACACTCTGAGGCAGTGAAAAGAGAGAGACAGTGATCAGAGAGTGAGCTTTCATTTATTTGCTCTCATAACATTTTGTTTTCATCTTTTCTGCTTTCATGATGGAGTCTAGGGCTGATCTGAGATATCCTACAAAGCATTCACAAAGAGACAGGAAGATCAAAGAGAAGAATGAAAGTTTGTGTTGCAAGGTGGTTTTGGGTTATTCAGTGACTCTCTCATGTGCTACATTGAGACAAACAACCATCACAGCAGTTCAGAATTCTGCTTTGGTGAAATATAATCTACTACAACACTGCAGGGAATTGATGATTTGCTGAAACATTAACTTCAGGCCCGGAGATCTGGCAAAGAGTTGTCTGGGTTGAGTAGGGTCCTATGAACTCAGTCCCATTTTATTTTTTCCAAATTCCGTTTTACTTTTTTTTTCTGGATTTTTTTCCTCTTTAATTTTATTTTTAAATTTAAAAATATTAGTTATAATAATGGTGAAATTAAAAAAATATTATTAAAAAAGCATGTTCATTTAATTTAAATCATGAAACTTTAAAACTTATACAATTTAAGAGCATTTTATAAACCGTTAAACAAAAATATTAATTTTTAAGGCCATACAAAACACATACCTGTCTGTCACCTTGCAAAATTTCAAGTATTTAGCATTTCACTAGTCCTAGGTTTTTCACTCCATCAGAACCAAACAGGGGCGGACTGGGACAAAATTTCAGGCCGGGAAATCTCCCACTCATCCAGGCCATCCCATAAACCCACAACAAATTCTGAAACCACGGACAACAATATTTTTTGTATGGCTATCATCATTATCACATAAAAAAGCTTACATCCCTAGGCTGGTGCCACGCAAAATAATTAAAGGTTATCTTTTGAACTTCCATTTACCTTTTTAGTCTCTTTATTTTCCCTGACATGTGTTGGTCTCTCATGTGTGTCTTTTTTCACTAATTTTCTTGTACCTGTCACTTTTTCCTCAGCATGTCTACCACCGTGTTGCAAAACAACCATCTCATTGTAATTTGTTTGGACTTAGTATACATTTATTTTACAAAAATGTAAGTATTACATTAGGACCATGTGCTATGGTTTTATCTTGCCTAAATGTCAAAATGATTAGCCTACAATAGCTCCATCTTGAATATATCTTTATTAAAATACTAATACTGAACTTGTTTTTGCATTATTGCATGGGTCATGTTTTGTCCTTAGGAAAATGAACCATGGTTTTATTAGGCCTATGGTAAAAGTATAGTAGTAACCATGCTTTTTTTTTTGGCAAATTGATTATTATTTGTATAACCAGAGTTTTAGTTCAAATACCATGGTGACACTACAGTATAAAGTGTTAATTTGTGGTTACCATATGGTTTAACTATGATTTTTGTTTTTTAGTAAAACCACGGTTAATTTTTGTAAGGGCTGTGTTGTTGTTTGTCTTAGCTCCCTCTAAACATGTTATAAAACGATGTGAATATTTGTCTGCAAAATTCCTACTCTTTACAACAGTTATGTAATTTTGCAGCAAACAACAACGACTGCTATTGCTAATATGTGCAAGCAGTTTAATGCTTAACTAAACAAAGACAAAACTACAATAGTCTATTTACAGATATATCTGACCTGTACTTGAAGTCCTGAAAAGGACAGTTTTGTCTACCTGCTCCACCTGGGCGCTTGCACTCCATTCTCGAGACTTTATTTTGGTGGACGCGCGAATATCGTTGTCAGTCAAGACTAACCGGATTACGATGTACGATACGAGTTTTATTATCGAATGGCGAATTCGGAAATAATCACTTTAGTATATTCGGCAGCTAACAGAAACAACAACAACAATATAAAAAATAAATAAATAAAAAATGGCAGCGGGCCAAATTGGCTGTCAGGCCATCGGGAATTCTCCCGGTTCTCCCGATGGCCAGTCCGCCCCTGGAACCAAACCAGTGCAGGAAGATTCTCTGGAGAGTGAATATCAATAATTATCAAAGCAAAGCTTAACTTTTCGACGAAAAGTTTAACTTTCGGGGAGGGCTGCTTTTACTAAAAAGGCTATAACTTTTGAACGGAATGTAATATCGTCGCCAAACTCAAAACGTATGTAAGAGCTCAATCTGAATTCAAGTGAAAAAAGTTGCAGAAACTTGGCCACTTGGTGGCGCTTTTAACACATATTAGACAGATTATTAACAGAGGTCAAACGAAACTCATGGGCCTGTTTGACTCATGCCCTAAAGGTCTGTGAGAATATCGCATTTTTCAAGGGCATAAACGACTGTATATTGTGCGTCTTTTTTTTTTTTTTTTTTTTTTTACCACTGCTGTCAATCAAACTGTTTGTTAAAGGATTGAGAAAATGTAAAAAAAAAAAATACTTTTGCAAACTAGTCTTAGGTTTTTGCTATATCTGGAAAAAAAACCCACTGCAGTGCAATTCTCTGGACTCTCTAGATTAATAATTATCAAAGAAATGTTGAAATTTACCATTTGGGAAGCCATAATAGGGTCGATTAGAAAAGAGGCCTGTCCAAATATAACCAAAAGCCTATAAAGCCTAAACAAAACTCAAAACTTCACAAATCCTGGTGAGCACATGTGACAGGTGATTTTTAACAAGCATGCAAAGTTTTGCAAAGTTAAAAGTAAAAAAACATTTGCCAAAAAGGTTTTTTACATAATTGATCTAGGTCTACAATCTTGGTAAATAATATGTAATGTCTTTTTTCATATGTGCTTAAATGTCTTAAAGCGCTTGAACCCTGTTTTTATTGCTTGCAGCTATATTTATTATGATTTTTTTTCTCTTTCCTCCAGAAATACTGTGTTGTGTATTTACATTTTTCTGGTAAAAAAAAAATTTGGTAAATCATTTTTCTGGTAAATATTCCTTTAAAAAAATCTGTCATGGTTTCTTCAAGTTAAACTGAACATTTATTTTGATGGGTTGCTGAGAAGACCTTTAGTTTTTGTTTGTAAATGATGTGACAATGCTTTTTCTCAAAAGAAACTGACTCTCAGAGCAGTTCTAGAGATTATATTTATGTGTTCATGAAGTCATATTAAGGCGGCAAAAGCTAAAAATACTGTGAGCGTCACAAGCGCTTCAGTATGTGTGTAGTAAACAAAACCGCACGTATGCGTCATTCATTCATACAGAGACACGAAGAACATGCATGATGCATATTTAAATATAATTTTTGCAGCTTAACATTTATAGACACTAGTCTATATCGCGTTTTAAGTATAGTGAGATACTTTTGATGAATTCATCCAAAATTTGGCAAATTCCGTGACTCTTTATTATACATGTAAATTCCATTTTTATGACTGGATTCTGCAACTTCATCTGCAAATCATAGGGCTTTACGTGAGTAATTTTCAGATGACAACTTTTCATTTTAATGATCTTCTGCTTTGTTTCTTTGTGTTCTGTTTATTCAGGTCACAAATGAGCTTTATTAGGTTTGTGATCAAAAATATAAAGTTAAGATTCTCTCATTTTTGTTTTTAGTGTCTTGGAAGAACAAAGGCAAACACAAACATGTCAGTGGAAATCGAGGTGACCTTTCACTGTGTTTCGCCTCTGTCGCTCCTTTTGTATCTTTCGGTTCACTTGGCCAGAATCGTACAACAAAGAGTAACCTTTTCAGCCCATCCATTCACTGTGTACTTGCCCACGAAGTAGTATTGTGTTTACCACACATTCACAGCACACAAAGACCACTGACAGGAAGAACGGATGCACACACTTCTGCAGTTTTGTTGAGCTAGTTTTTTGAAAGATGAACCATAGCAACACAAAAACAAACTCGGTTTCGTTCTGTGTTGTTAGGTTTGCGTGACCCATCTGCCTCTTTCTCGTCTTTTTCTCTTCTACCCCATAAACAGCTGCAGCCGTGTGGTTGAAGTCATTTTCCTGTGAGGGGTGTCGGGTCCCTGGAGGGGAGCAGCTCTAATGAGACCTGATCTGTGGCTTGCTGCTCCATGGCTCATCAGACGCATTCATCACTCTGGTGTGTATTAATCTTCTCTTCATGAACAGAGACTCAGAAAAAGCAGAAAGAGTGTGTCATGAAGCTTGAATGCTGCCATATCGTCACACATTTTCACACATCCCCCCAAAAAACACAGTCAATTGTTTTTATCATCACAAATTAAAGATTTAGTTCACCCAAAAATTTAAATTCTGTCATTAATTACTCACCTTAAAGGGGTTATCGGATGCAAAACTAACTTTTACATGTTGTTTGAACATTAATGTGGTGTGTTGGTAGTTTGTGCATACAGCCACTCTACAATGATAAAAATCCACCCAGTGGTATTATTTTTTAATCTTTAAAAGTAATACCCCCTTTTTAAAATCAGGTCATTCTCAGCTTCTTCGTTGTGATGAAACACAGTTGATTGACATGAGTGCCTTACCTTAGACCCGCCCTCACCGAGCTGAAACAGTCCGAATACGATCGCCATTGTGTGACTCAGGTGCAGAGGAAGACTCTAATTGAGCGATTGAGGTGTTCTGTTGCTGGATGTAATAATGAACATAGCAGTAGTCATTTACTACCGACATCTGAGCCACTGAAGACACAGAGGTTTAACGTTACTTTCGGTTTTAAAAGGAAAGTGACGATCCCGATCTACATATGCATCTATATTCGTGTGAATCTTTCGTGATGCAGCTTCACCCACAGCAGAAGTGAGTATAAGGGTTTTTTATGCATCTTTGCAAATGGCCTTTCTTAATAATGTGCTTGTTGGCAACTTTTGCCGATAAATGCAACTAAATGTTACAGCTTGTAATCCCTCAGCAGAGAGGGGCGGGGCGAGCAGAGCTCATTTGCATTTAAAGGGGCCATGCAATAAAATGAGCTGATATTTTGCAGAGCTGATTTTGACAAGGTAAAAGGGTGTTTTTTTACACTACTATTGAGAATTTTTAACCAAATTACAGAAAGATTCATATGAACTTGTGGAAAATAGGCATCCGATGACCCCTTTAATGTTGTTCCAAACCCATAAGACATTCTTTCATCTTCAAAACACAATTTAAGATATTTTTGATGAAACCTGAGAGCTCTCTGACACTCCCATAGACAGCAAGGATCCTACGTTCAAGGCCCAGAAAAGTACCAAAATGATTGTCAAAGTAGTCCATGTGACAGCAGTGGTTCAACTGTAATTTTACAAAGCTATGAGAATACTTTTTTATTATTCAAAAAGCATGTTTAATTAATTGCAATCTTGAAACTTTGAAAACTTAAGACTTTCAAACTTCTAAAATGTAACAGCATTTTATTAAATGTTTAACAAAAATTAAATGTTTAAGGCCATATGAAATACGTTTAATTTACATTTTTTATGTATGATTATTAAAATGATTCATTATCTGATTACTGTTCTAAATCAGTTTAGAAATAATTTAAAATCATATTAATCAATCATATTGTAAAACAGCTGAGATTAAGTGAAATCCCAAAATAAAAACAACCTGCTAAAATACAGACTGAAAGTCATCATTGGTGATTAAAAAAGTTATTGTTTAGCCTGTCTTGTATTAGTTCAGTTACCAGATACAATTAAACATTTTTATTTTCTAATAATAATAACTATTAATATATTAAGTGTATAATATATTAATTTATACTACGGGGCGTTAAATGCTTGAATCTGATTGGCTGAGGAATGTTCTAATGGTGTGTATTTTTTTTTTACAGGGAAACGCATGAATATTGTTCCAGGCAGCTCTTGACTGCATTACATGTCTATATCACTTCGCCACATGATTTTAGTTATTATAAAGGTCCTTACAGCCCAAAACAGCAAAATAACCAAAACCCACAACAACATTGGCCAAACAAATAAATACAGTAAACAATAGGATAAAAACGACAGAAATGATTTTTTGATTATGTTTTTGCCACAGTATTACGTTTTATTATGTACGGAAAGCACATAGTTTATTTCTCCCACTCTCTCTCACACACACGTGCTGCAACCCAATTCGCATATTATCCGTCCTAAATAGTATTCGAAGATAAAATTAGTATGTCCCAAATCGTAGTATGTTCAAAAAAATTATTCCAAAGATTCCCGGATGGTCTACTAATATTGGCTAATATTGGCCACAACACATTGCGCGGTGAACGCATTAGATCGATTAGAACTACAAACACGCATAAAAAGTGTTAAAAACTACAATCATGGCGGATATGCGCGACCAACAGACAGGTAGAGAAAGGGGTTTAAGTGATAAATAATCAATGTATAACCTTAATGTTATCCGCGTTATATTTTACGTCCAGCAACATTATGAACTTTTATAATGATAGGTTTGGTCATTAACCTTCAAATGCATCATTATGTAAACACAAGAGCCCAGTTCTCGGCATGAAAGACTCGTGAATTTCTCTCTAATACGGTAGGAAATCAAATTAAACGAAATGTAGATAATGTTAACTGTGATGATTGACAGGGCAGTTTAAACAGTGACAGGATTCAGGTTAATGTTAAAGATGCAGTTATGATGAAGTAGTATGTCCCAAAGCTTGCCTACTGTTCTGCTACATACCCAAAAGTATGTACTTTTAGTTTTTCTTCACAAAAAGAGTACATACTTTTAAGGCATAGTATAAGTAGGCGAATTGGGACGCACACGTTAGCATACGTGCTATGTTGTTAGCATAAATTCTTTGAAAATAATGCACATCTCTACCTTTCTGGGTCGTGTCAGTTACGTTTCTGTCTATACAGGGTCAGAAAGCTCTCAGATTGAATAAAAAATATCTTAATTTGTGTGAAGATGAACAAAGGTCCTGCGGTTTTGAAACAACATGAGGGTGAGTAATTAATGGCAGAATTTTTATTTATGAGTGAACTATCCCTTCAACTACACTCAGTGTTAGTACCTAGTACTTTTACTCAGCTTGAATATTAAAAGAATGCTTTACTTTTTAACAATGAAGTAAAAATATGTACTTTAACTCAAGTACAGGATTTACGTGTTTTATCCACCACTGCTAATTGTCCACATTATAGTCTGATATCATGACAGCTGACATTTTGTGACTCTTTAAATCCCCCATGAATGCCAGCATGTGAAAACATCCGCTCTGCTTTTGCTGCCGCTAAATGTCTTTGGTTGCCATGGAGATGTGAACCACAGTACCTTTACAAAGCAGCTGCCTGCAGTGCTCAGCCAGCATTGCTAGAGGTAAGACAGTTTCACTAAGATCCTGAGCATGTCACCTTCAATAGGAACTTATTTAGTACCTCATGCTGTTTTTTTCGCAAGAAAATCTCATTTAATCTCCCTCTTTAAGTATATCCTGCATTTCTGTGATGTCTGTTTATTTAAGCTTAGGTGGGATGTACTGAGTCTCATGGTCATTAGATTCTGTGCACGTCTGTCACAAGTGCAGCTGGAGGAATACTGAAAATGAGGCCTGCAAATGTTCTGACAGGAGCTCTGATCTGTATCTGCAGATGGGATTATGAAACTCCATTCATAAGTAACTAAATACTGTTAAAACTCTGTGGAGAACAAAACATTTTTTTTTTACTGCACTTTACTTTAAACAAGTTCACATTCTTGACATCTCACCCACCCAGTGAGATTACTATGGATTCCCGTTTCCATCACAGAATTTAAAAATAATTGTGACTTTTTATCTCACAATTCTAGGGTTTCTTGAATTTTGCAATTCAGATTCTTAAAGATTTTTTAATAAGGCATTTATAAAAATTATATCAGACGTTTAGATGTCTGTGGCTTTTTGCAACACATCTGTTGCAGCAAAACAAAAATAACAAAGGAACTTCTGCCTGTGGTTTTAACAAAAATACCACAGCTAAAACTGCTAGACTAACTTTCATACATTAAGTAAACAGTCAGCAAATAAACAAATTAGCAGTTGCAC
Organism: Garra rufa; assembly: GCF_049309525.1. Lineage (NCBI taxonomy): Eukaryota > Metazoa > Chordata > Actinopteri > Cypriniformes > Cyprinidae > Garra > Garra rufa. Next base: position 19,752,708 of record NC_133374.1, read on the forward strand.
AAATTAGCAGTTTCTTTCTTTCTGTAGTCGAAAAGAAGTTAAGGTTTTTGATGAAAACATTCCAGGATTTTTCATCATAGTGGACTTTAATGGGGATCAGTGGGTTGAAGGTCCAAATTGCAATTGCAATAGCTTCAAAGGGCTTCAATCCCAGCCAAGAAATAAGGGTCTAATGTAATTTTCTAAAAAAAAAAACACAAACAACAAATGCTCGACTTGCACTAGTTCAAATTCACGCATTGCGTAATCGCATTGCGTGCCAGTTTCTGCCACTAAATAAAAAATAAAAAGGTAATTGCAACTTTTTATCTCACAATTCAGATTTTCTCTTAGAATTGCGTAATACAAACTCATAATTCTGACTTTTTCTCAGAATTGTGAGTTTATATCTCACAATTGTGCCTTTTTTTCTAATAATTGCGAGCAATTGTGTTAGTAAGTCAGAACTGTGAGATATAAACTCGCATTTGTGTGTTAGTAAGTCAGAACTGTGAGATATAAACTCGCATTTGTGTGTTAGTAAGTCAGAACTGTGAGATATAAACTCGCATTTGTGTGTTAGAAAGTCAGAATTGTGAGATATAAAATCGCAATTGTGTTGGAAATTCAGAATTGTAAGATATAAATTCATGATTCTGACTTTTTTCTTAGAATTGTGAGATATAAACTCAATTTTGTTAGAAAGTCAGAACTGTAAGATATAAAATCGTATTTGTGTGTTATAAAGTCAGAATTGTGAGATATAAACTCAAGATTCTGACTTTTTTCTTAGAATTGTGAGATATAAAGAATTGTGTTCGAAAGTCAGAATTGTGAGATATAAACTCACAATTCTGACTTTTTTCTCAGAATTGTAAGATATAAACTTGAAATTGTTTTAGAAAGTTAGAATTGTGAGATATAAATTTGCAGTTGTGTGTTAGAAAGTCAGAATTGTGAGATATAAATTCCAGATTTTTACTTTTTTCTTAAAATTGTAAGATATAATCTCGAAATTTGTAAGAAATTCAGAATTGTGAGATATAAATTCAAGATTCTTACTTTTTTTTTTTAATTGTAAGATATAAACTCGAAATTGTGTTAGAAATTCAGAATTGTGAGATATAAATGTGCAATTGGGTGTTAGAAATTCAGAATTGTGAGATACAAACACAATTGTTTAAGAAAGTCAAATTTGTAATAACTCAAAATTCTGACTTTTTTCTCAGAATTGTGAGCAATTGTGAGTTAGTAAGACTAAATTGTGAGAAATAAACTTTTTTCTGTTCTATCTATTCTGAGAACATATCAGTCTTTTTCCCCTCAGAATTGGACTTTATAACTTTATAACTCACAATTCTGAGTTTATGTCACAATTCTGAGTTTATAAGTCAGAATTGTGAGATAAAGTCTGACATTTATTTTTTATTCAGTGTAGAAACAGGCTTTCATAAAAGACAAAGGAGTGTTTATGAGGTAATTGTGACATAATTGTGTGCATTTGTCCACTTAAGCACAAGACCGCAGGGTGTTATTTCCATGGTTCTTGGAAATATGGATCCAGTTCCAAGATACCCAACCCTTCACAATTTTGTCTTTAACTTTATTTTCCGAGTTTATAGCTCACAGTTCTGACTTATAAACTCAGAATTGTAAAAACGTAACTCGTAAGTGCAAGATTTAAACAATTCTGAGAAGAAAAGTCAGAATTGTAAGATATAAGCTTGCAATTGCAGGGGAGAAAAAGTCAGAAGACTGGTACAGAAAAGAACTAGAAACTTAAGTGCACCTGTTTGAATTTGGCTGGTCTTAACTTCGTCCTCTAAAACAGGAAGTGTCTGTCATAAAAAAGACCAGGGAGGATGTGGTCAAGCTGAAACACGCCACAGTGAGATACTCAAATATACCATCACCCAGAGCCGTTTACCATTGCAGCATGTCTGCAAACCCAGGGCCTGCCCCTGATCTGCAGCTCTGCCATAACCAGACCTTTGCTCTCACAGATATTTTAATGAGAGCTGGCAGCATCGCTGCATTCTAAACATTTCTGTAACCTTCACTCAGAACAGGGCCTGCAGAGCAGTGGGTCACGATGGATGTTTCTGCTTATCATTTGGAGATGTTTATTTACATTCCTCTGAAACAGCCGTGTGCGTCTGATGGTTGACGTCACGGTGCCATATGATCTCTGGGGCTCAGAGTGGGAACAACCAGACTAAGACAGCAGATGTATATCCTATCTCTTTTGCTAATTTATGAGCTTCTTCAGTTCTTCATAACATGTCTAAACAGTCGTAGCATGCAGTGCGTGTGATATATGAGAGAAGGAATGTAGATAACTCATTGTTTACTGTAGTGATAGGGCTTAGACACTTTTACTGGCAGTTGGATGATTTATTGTATGTGCAGTTGTTATGTCAGTCGGTGTGGGCATGGTTATCAAGATGACATAAATCATTTATTTACTTTATGAATAATTTATCTGTTAATGTATTTATTATTATTAAAATTAAAATAATATTTTTTGTTTTTATCTATTTTATATTTTTTATTATTTGGTCTATTACTTATTTTTTATGTTTTATTTTATTATTATTATTATTATTATTATTATTATAAATGTATTTATTATCTGGATTATCTAAAAATAATACAATAAAATTATAAAATGCTGCTTGGTTAAATCCAAACTGATAGTTCTCTTTCTCTACTTTTTATTTTATTTTTTGTTCATTTATTTTTATTAATTTAACCTTATATTCTAGATTGTCTAAAAATACTAAAATAAAATAAAAGTTCTATTCAATACAATTAAAAATAATTTATAATTTATTTTCTAGATAAAATAAAGTAAAATACAAATACCTATACAACTGTAGTGCTTGGTTAAACTCATTATTCCCTCCCTACTTTTTAAATTTTTTAAATAATTTCTTTATTAATTTCACCTTATTTATTTTTATGATTATTTTAAAATAAAATAAAAAATACCTAAACAATTATAATGCCACTGCTTGGTTTAACTCATTATTCCCTTTAATTCTTTTTTCATTTCCTTATTAATTTCACCTAATTTATTTTCTACTTTTTATAGATAAAACAAAATAAATAAAATAAAACAAAAATACCTATACAGTTATAGTGCTTGGTTAAACTCATTATTCCCTCCCTACTTTTTAAAGAAAAAATTTACTTTATTAATTTCACCTTATTTATTTTTAGGATTATTTAAAAATAAAATACAATAAACTAAACTAAAATTAAAAAAAGAAAAAAAAAACTATATAATTATAGTGTCACTGCTAGGTTAAACTCATTATTCCCTTCTTCTTAAATTATTTTTTTTTCATTTCTTTATTAATTTCAACTTATTTATTTTTTTAATTATTTTTTTATAAAATTAAATATAAAATTAAAAGCTTTGCTAAACTCATTATTCCCTCCTTTCTTTTTAAAATTATTTTTACATTTCTTCATTAATTTCACCTCATTTATTTTCTAGATTATTTAAAAATAAAATGTAATATTAAAAAATGACCTATTAAACTCATTATTCTTTCTTTTTTCACTTCGTTATTAAAATTAAAAATAAAATTAACTATTAAACCGCCTTTCTTTCTTTCTTTCTTTCTTTTATTTATTTATTTATTTATTTTTCATTTCTTTATTAGTTTCACCTTATTTATTTTTAGGATTACAGTGTCACTGCTTGGTTAAACTTATTATTCCCTCCATTTGTATTATTATTTTTTTAATTTCTGTATTAATTTCACCTTATTTATTTTTAGGATTATTTAAAAATAATTAAATTAAATTATCTATACAATTACAGTGTCACTGCTTGGTTAAACTTATTCCCTCCTTTTGTATTATTATTTTTTAATTTCTTTATTAATTTTACCTTATTTATTTTTAAGATTATTTAAGAATAAAATAAAATTAAATTAAATTAAATTAAAAAGTAAAAAATACTTATACAATTATAGTGTCACTCATTATTCCCTCCTTTCTTCTTAAATTTTTTTTCATTTCTTTATTAATTTCAACTTATTTATTTTCGAAATTATTTTTAAAAATTAAATTTAAAATGAAAAGCCTCCTTTCTATTTTAAATTATTTTTGCATTTCTTCATTAATATTTTCTAGATTATTTAAAAATACAATTTTATATTAAAAAATGACCTATTAAACTCATTATTCTTTCTTTTTTCACTTCGTTATTAAAATTAAAAATAAAATTGACTATTAAACTCATTATTATAGTGTCACTGCTTGGTTAAACTCATAATTCCATCTTTTCTTTAAAAAAACACCTATACACTTACAGTGTCACTGCTCCTTTTCCTCTGAGAGCACTCTTTCATTTTGTCGAAGCGCTGTGCAGTAAAGCAAACATTTCTGTTGACTCAGTATGTTTTAATTTCATTTTAGTTTAAAGAGGAAAGATTGAATGTTTTTTTCAGTTCAGGTTCAGCTCGCTGTGAATTAAATCTGCATGACTTTGCTAAAGGATCAGCTGCCTGTGCAGGAGATTTCTCATTCATAATGTATGCGGTGGTACTTGCTCTATAATTCAAGCCATTATGTAGGCTTAGATTCAATTTTAGTATTTCAGTTGAAATCAGCACTCAAGGGAAGGGGCCAGATATAGACGAGCCCTTCCCAGATCCATTAATGGGCGGCAGCGGTGGAAAAACATTAGTATAGAAGGCTTTCATCATATTTGTATGGCCCAGTGAATGCAGGTGTGTGTTATCGCAATCACATACAAGGGAGATCTGAATCATAAAGGAGGGCGAGGGCACAAAGGAGAATGTGATACAGAAAGCGATCAGATAGTTGGATTTGTGCCCTGAAGGTCACGGCTGGTCAGAAACCTTTCCCCCATTTGTCATTTGGATCCTTTGTTTCCTCACTGTCCACCCAAGGCAATCAGAGGCGGCCTTTTCTTTTTCAAAGATTATTCTGAGACACTTCCTGCATAGCAAAAGGACACTTTCATTGTCATAAAATCCTGTGTGGGTGTGACATTAGCGGAAAACTTGTATAATATAGCTGCATTCCCAAAATACAATGTTTTTGTACATCCTGCCAGATTCCCTAGAGGTCTATACCAAAGGGACCCATTTTTTTATGGTCGAAATACACAAAGTCCCCCTTCAGGTTGTGGTGCACATGCCTTTTGGCTGTGAAAGCTTACAGATTTTCATGGTTAGTAATATTTCAAGATAAACACTTTTATTTATTTATTACTTGGGAAACTGAGCATGTCCAAAAATATACTAAATTAACATGAATTGAAAATGTAATCATTGATTTCAATCCACGTAAGACTTGGTTGACAGTCTCTAAAATAAAAAATAAAAAAATAATAAAATAATTGAAAAAAAAAAATAAAATAAAAAAATAAATGAAACATAAAAATAAAATAAAAATTGTAACTACAAAATATGGAAGCATTTTCTCTTGGTCGACGGTCTCTAAAATAAAATAAAATAAAATAAAAAAATGTATGAAACATAAAATAAAATAAAAAAACTAATTGAAAATGTAATCATTGTGCAGATGGAGCAAACACTGGGTTAAATATCACACCATATTACCAAGTGAAAAGTGAATTTTTGCCCATATAGTACAATTTGATCAGTTGCATAGCCTTTGATTTCAACTACAAAATGTGGAAGCATTTTCTCCAGGTAAGACTTGGTCGACAGTCTCTACAATAAAATAAAAATAAATAAAAGCATTTTCTCCACGTAAGACTTGGTTGACAGTCTCTAAAATAAAAAATAAAAAATAAAAAAAATAATGAAACATAAAATAAAATAAAATATTTTCTTTGACAGTCTCTAAAATAAAATAAAATACAAGCATTTTCTCCACGTAAGACTTGGTCGATGGTCTCTAAAATACAATAAAAAATTAAAATAAATAAAATTTAAAAAAGCATTTTCTCCACATAAGACTCAGTCAATGGTCTCTAAAATAAAATAAAAATAAATAAAAATTAAAATAAAAGCATTTTCTCCACGTAAGACTTGGTCGACGGTCTCTAAAAAAAAGAAAAAAGAATAAATACATTTAAAACAAAAATGTAAAAAAATGGAAGCATTTTCTCCAGGTAAGACTTGGTTGACAGTCTCTAAAATAAAATTAAATAAAACAAAGTCTCTAAAATAAAAGAAAAAAATAAATGAAACAAAATGAAATGAAATGAAAAAAAATATGGCAGCTTTTTTTTCCAAGTAAGACTTGGTCGACAGTCTGTAAAATAAACTAAATAACATAAAATACAATTTTCTTTCCAAGTAAGACTTGGTTCACAGTCTGTAAAATAAAAAATAAAAACACAAAGAAAATATGGAAGCATTTTCTCTACATAAGACAGTCTAAAATAAAAATGAAAATAAAAATAAAATAAAATAAAATAAAATAAAAGCATTTTCTCCACGTAAGACCTGGTCGACAGTCTCTAAAATACAATAAAAAAAAAATTGCATTTTCTCCACACAAGACTTGGTCGACAGTCTCTAAAATACAAAAAAAAAAAAATAGCATTTTCTCCACATAAGACTTAGTCGACAGTCTAAAAACACAAGACTCAATAGACGGTCTCTAAAACAAAATAAAAATAAATAAATAAAAAATAAAACAAAAGCATTTTCTCCACGTAAGACATGGTCGGCGGTCTCTAAAATAAAATAAAAATAAATAAATACAGAAAAAAAATGCAACTACAAAATATGGAAGCATTTTCACCAGGTAAGACTTGGTTGACAGTCTGTAAAATAAAATTAAATAAAACACAGTCTCTAAAATAAAATAAAAAAATAAATGAAACATAAAAGAAAATAATAAAAGAAAAAATGTAACTACAAAATATGGAAGCATTTTCTACATATAAGACTTGGTTGACAGTCTGTAAAATAAAATAAAATAATACAATACAATACAATACAATACAATAGCTTTTTTCCAAGACTCGGTCGACAGTCTGTAAAATAAACAAAATAACATAAAATACAATTTTTCTCCAAGTAAGACTTGGTTCACAGTCTGTAAAATAAAAATAAAAAACAAAGAAAATATGGAAGCATTTTCTCCACGTAAGACAGTCTAAAATAAAATAAAATAAAATAAAATTATAAATGCAGCTATAAAATAAATACGTCTCCTTGGTCGAAAGTCTCTAAAATAAAATATATAAAAAAAATAGAATTAAAATAAAAATAACATACAAAACACATACAAAATACAATAAATAATAATTTTATATAGAAATAAATGGAGCATAATTTAGAGTTAAATATTTTTCATTAAAGTTCAAAGGTACAGCACGCACATCCAAAACAATAAAACTGGGTGCTGGGCAGACAAATAGTTGCAGAGGTAAACAATGAGTCCGCACACCAGAAAATGCTCCTAGCAATTTTAATAGTTGCTCACCACATGTGACGTTTCGGGCCCAAGCCCTTCATCAGACATGAAACAAGTGGGGAGACACACCTCCATATATACAGCCATGCATGATCACATGATCACATACATCCATGATTAATCACATGACCAATCAAGTGAAAATGCAATTGCCTCAAAGAAACAGATAAAAAATAAAGAAAAAATTATATACCAACATTTGAATACAAAAATATATTAAACATATTAGAAATATATCAGAAACATACCAAAAGTATATTAGAAACATATTAGAAATATATTAAACATACATTAGAAATACATTAAGTGGCTAAGAGAAGGTCTGCAGTGCTTAAAACATAACCTAAGAAAGTTTTTTTTAAAATGTCTCTACCACTGTAGGCAGTAGTGATAGATGAGCAAGAATATGGATACATAAAGAATACCACAAAGGTGTGTTACATATATCCTCTATCAAGTCAGCAAAACGATAACACAATATTTACAATCTTAACACAATGACAGGAGTTATTTACAGAAATTATTTACAAAAATGATTTACAAAAATGGCCTCAGGTCAAAATCTTCATTCAACCCTTTTGGAGCTAAAGTGTCCAGGGTATAGATCCAGAATGCTAGGATCTAGAAGCTAGGAGCATTTTCTGGTGTGCGGACTCATTGTTTACCTCTGCAAATATTTTTCATTACCATGAAATCCCACACTCAAAGTGTTCAGTCACTTTTGACCTCAAAGACTATGAGCATGACCCCTAAATAAGGAGCACATGAGGGTTAAACAGAAATGAAGGGTTTGTTAGACAGCATTAATCCAACAGCTCCCCACATGCACCTTTACCCAATCTCTTCATCTCGTAACAGTCCCACACACAACAAAACATAATCCCCAATCCATATTTCCTCTGTTCCACATGAAAGCAGCAATCACGCTGGACTGACCAGGTTAAATGTGAAAGGAAACAGATTTGATTGCGTGCAGAAATCCAGCTTAAGACTTAATGTCAAACAAACAAAGTTTAATGTCACATGGTTCCTGTAATCCTGATGCTTGGTTTGCAGCACTATATAAAAACGCACTGGCATTAATGGGACCATTTCAGTGTCTATTCTGAAGGCATTAAGAATACACTGAGAACAATGGCTCAAGTGGTGCCAGCAGTCTCTGACTAGGCAACACACCCAACTGGAGTTGTGCCATATATAGGCTTTGTTTATTGCATTACAACCCCCCACTCGTTCAGCCATAATGCAGTTACAAAAACTCAACTCTGCTGCTTTTAAAATTTTTTTTTATAAGCATCAGACTACTTTTAAACACATTAGAAGGTCACATAAAACTAATATGATTATATAATAGGAATACTAGGTAATTCTGTGGCATTTTAAAGCAATTTGCTGCCTACTTGCAATCTGTCAACACTTTTTTTATCACTCTAAAACTAGTGTAAACTACCATTTTCATCTGAGCTGAACTGTGGGCGAAGATTGCAACAAAATTCAAATATTTGTGTGCAGTTTATAGTTTTAGTGAAGTACATCATGCTTCTTTTCTTAAAGGTGCACTCTGTTTTTTTTTTGTTAGCTGCTTTTTATTTGTCTCATAAAAATTAAGAAAGATGTCAACATTTGTCTTTGATTTGTGAACTGAAGTAGTTTGTTTTGTCACTCCATGGTGTGACTTTATGTATAGTACTTTCATTTTTTTTATTGCCACAAGAACAAGAAGTATTACATAATCATGGTATTTACATTATTTGACAGAAAATATAAGAAACAAAATAAAATGACATACTTTTCTGTTCTTTTAAAGTATTATTATTAGTAATAGTAATAGTAGTAACTTATTCCATTGTGTGTAAAAGCCTGTTTCTGCCACTGAATTAAAAAATAAAAAAGGTTTTTTGCTCAGAATGTGAGGTATAAACTCGCAATTGTGAGTCATAAAAACTTGCAATTCAGATTTTTTTCTCACAAATGAAAATGCTTTTTTTGAGAGAAAAAAGCCAGAATTGTGAAATATGAAAAAAGACTGATATGTTCTCAGAATTGCAAGTATATCTCTCATAATTTTGACTTAACTCACAATTGCATTTTATAAAGTCAGAATTGTGACTTTATTTCTCAGACTCGCAAGTAATTTCTCAGAATTCCGAGTTTATGTCTTGCAATTCTGAGAAAAAGTCAATTCTGACTTTTTCTTGCAGTTTTGAGTTTACATCTATAATTGCGAGATATAAACTCGCAATTGCAAGAAAAAAAGTCTGAATTGCGAGATGTAAAGTCCAAAAAGACTAATATGTTCTCTGAATTGCAAGTTTATATCTCATAATTCTGACCTTAACTCACAATTGCATTTTATGAAGTCAGATTTGCGAGTTTTCTCAGAATTGAAACTTTATTTTTCAGAATCGCAAGTTACTCGCAAGTTAGAGTTTATGTCATGCAATTCTGAGAGAAAAAGTAAAAAAAATTTTTTTTTCAGAATTGCGACATTATTTATCGAGTTTAGTTATCCGAATCACGAGTTTGTCTTGCAATTCTATAAGAAAAAAAAGTCAGATTTGTGAGTTTGCTCAGAATTGTGACTTTATTTCTCAGAATCGTTATTTCTCAAAATTCCGAGTTTGTCTTGCAATTCTGAGAAAAAAAGTCAGACTTGCGAGTTTCCTCAGAATTGCAACATTATTTCTCAGAATCTCAAGTTATTTCTCAGAATCCCGAGTTTATGTCCTGCAATTCTGAGAAAAAAAGTCAGATTTGCGAGTTTCCTCAGAATTGTGACTTTTTTTCAGAATCTCAAGTTTAATTCAAGTTTATATCTCACAGTTATGAATTTGTATTACGCAATTCTGAGAAAAAATACAGATTTGCGAGTTTGTATCACAATGCAATTCTGAGAAAAAAAAAATTGCGAGTTTTCTCAGAATTGTGACTTTATTTCTCAGAATCGCAAGTTTATTTCTCAGAATTGAACGTTTATATCTCACAATTGCGAATTTGTATCATGCAATTCTGAGAAAAAGTCACATTTGCCAGTTTTTTTCTCTGAATTGCAACTTTACTTCACAGAATCCCAAGTTATATCTCAAAATTCAGTTTGTCTTGCAATTCTGAGAAACAAAGTTTGCGAGTTTATGTCACCCAATTCTGAGAAAAAAAGTCAGATTTGCGAGTTTTCTCAGAATTGCGACTTTATTTCTCAAAATCGCAAGTTATTTTTCAGAATCCTGAGTTTATGTCCTGCAATTCTGAGAAAAAAAGTCAGATTTGCAAGTTTTTATCACACAAAGTGACTTTATTTCTCAGAATCGTGAGTTATTTCTCAGAATTCTGAGTTGATATTTTGCAATTCTGAGGAAAAAAGTCAGATTTGCAAGTTTGTCTCAGAATTCCATTCTGAGAAAAAGTCACATTTGCGAGTTTCTATCACACAATGCAATTATGAGGGAAACAAAAGTCACATTTGCGAGTTTTCTCAGAATTGTGACTTTATTTCTCAGAATCGCAAGTGATTTCTCAAAATTCCAAGTTTATGTCTTGCAATTCTGAGGGAAAGAAGTCAGATTTGTGCGTTTGTTTCACACAGTGCAATTCTGAGAAAAAAAGTCAGATTTGCGAGTTTCCTTAGAATTGCGACTTTATTTCTCGCAATTCTGAGAAAAAAATCAGATTTGCGAGTTTGTATCAGACAATGCAATTCTGAGAAAAAGGTCCAGATTTGCGTGTTTGTGTAACACAATGCAATTCTGCGAAAAAAGATTTGCGAGTTTTCTCAGAATTGCGACTTTATTTCTCAGAATCGCAAGTTTATTTCTTAGAATCACTAGTGTATTTCTCAGAATAGCATTATATCTCACAATTACTAATTTGTATCACGCAATTCTGAGAAAAAAAATCTGAATTGTGAGTTATAACGTAATTCTGAGAAGAAAAAAAGGAATGCGATATATAAACTCGCAAATAAAATAAAGCCAAAATCACCTTTTTTAATGTTTTATTCAGTGGCAGAAAGGGGCTTCCAAAGTTTTGCAACACTGCTCATGTCAACATAAAGACACCCATGATGGAGTAACCCGCTCCATGTAAAATAAAACTGTTTACTAATTTGACATGAATATGTAATACCTCTTGTTCTTGTGGGATTGAATAATTAAAGCAAAAAAAAAAAAAAAAAAAAAAAACCACCAGCATATTTCATTTTCATCTCATGTGAACTTTAATAATATTTCTAAAAAGAACTGTTCTTTTTTTATGTGTAAAACTTACCTGATCAAAGTTGAATTTGCTTTAAATACAAGTAATCCAAGCATTTAGGCTTTTGTAATGAACAACAGCTGTTAAGAAACACGATTGAAAGAGGTACGAGACAAGTGCGATTTATTACAGCATCAGCCTAAAAGTATTGCAGATGAATAATATCTTCTGGAGAGGGCGTTCCTTCTCTATAACAGGGATGATTCACGGACTCGAGCCAGTGTGTGATGCGACTCCACACAGAAAACTATCTGACAATCATTCATTACAATATCTGTTCTGTGGCAGACCACTGAAATGAGCACAAAAATGCCACAAGACTGCATCTGAGTCTGACAAGCGGATGCAGGTGAAGAGTTGACTGCGAAAGAGGAGCAATTGCATAATCAGACGGAGCACAAAGAGGCAGCGAGGGCGCTTCATTTTTGAACTATGGCGGCAACACACCACATTTTTCTCACATAAATTTTGATTATGGGAAAACGTGCCATCTTGGAGAACAGCGACGAATTACTGGATATGAGGATAAAAAACACCCAGCCTCAAAACTTTGAAGTTTATATAGTCGCTACCAGAGGCAGCGTTCATTTTTAGGCGACTACCTGTGCAGTGTGCTATCAATTAACACTAAACTGACTCGCTTGTGTCAATTGGCAGGGTTTTTAAATCAACATCGGAAGCTTTTGGAGGTAGGCTATTTGTTTGTGCAGGTTTTTCAACTGCAGCCTCAGAAGCCGTTCAAATGCTGGAATGGGTTGGTGCTGCTTGTTTAATGGTTTTAATGGCCATACTCTGGCCAGTGGTGAAGTGTTTTGGAGCAGAGACTCACTCCACGCTGCTGCTTCCACGGCGCGACAGCAAAAGATCCGCGGAAAGATGCGACTCGAAACTAGAGGGACAAGGTGAATCAGACACGGTCGCCTTGATATGCAAACCCTCCGCGCTGGCGAACTACCTGCTCAAACATTGCATGAGTTTTTGCAAGTCTCTATCGATACCGAAATGGAACTGGCGAATGAGTTCGTCTTTGCAGACTGTTGTCGGCGCTTTGTGGCCGTTTGAGTGTCCGGTGCATTTCATCCGAGATCATTTGCAGCTGAGTGATGATGGACTCGTGGCGTTGGACTGGGCTGTTGTTGGTGCAGCACATCACAAGAGGCGCAGGACGTCCAGTAATTCCACAAGTCCAGTTCTGCTCATCATTCCCAACTCTTTTGGGAAAATCACCAGGAATGTTCTAAAGGTAATTGACTTCTTAAAAAAACATATTTTTACCTTTTTAGGAATAAAGAGCGCGGTGCACTGTAGCTGTAAATACCATGTAGTTTCTTTTGAAAACAGGCTATGTAACATTTTCAGTGAGTGTTGCATACAAAAGCAGTTTTAGTTATAAAATATAATATCTATCTACACACAAGTGTGTGTTCTTTGACCCATATACAGAAGATCAAAAGAACCAGTTATGATTTGTTACCTTTGGCCTTTTTACACACAGATACACTATACCAGTCAAAAGTTTTTCATAACTAAGTAATTCATAAATAGTTATTTTGAATATGGGTCAAATAGGCATATAAGAGTATATTTAAGCATTAAATCTATCTATCTACACTACTAGTCAAAATTTTTTGAACAGTAAGATTTTTAATGTTTTTTTTAAAGAAGGCTCTTCTGCTCATAAAGCCTGCATTTATTTGATCCAAAGTACAGCAAAAATAATAACATTTTGAAATATTTTTACTATTTAAAATAGGTGTTTTCTATTTGAATATATTTTAAAAACGTAATTTATTCCAGTGATCAAAGCTAAATTTTCAGCATAATTATGCAAGTCTTAAGTGACATCCTTCAGAAATCATTCTAATATGCTAAATTGCTGTTCAAGAAACGCTTATTATTATTATTATTATTATCATCAGTATTTAAAAAAAGTTGAGTACATTTTCAGGATTCTTTAATGAAAATAAAGATCCAAAGACCAGTTTTAATCTGAAATAAAAAGCTTTTGTAACATTATACACTATTTATTTCTTATTGGAAAATAAATTATAGAAGTTATTACTTTTATTTAGCAAGGTTGCTTTAAATTGATCAAAAGTGATGATAAAGGCATTTATAATGTTACAAAAGATTTCTATTTCAGGTAAATGCTGTTCTTCTGAGCTTTCTATTTATCAAAGAATTATGTTTTCAACATAATAATAAGTGGTTTTTAGCAGCAAATCGGAATATTAGAATGATTTCTGAAGGATCGTGTGACTGGAGTAATGAGGCTAAAACTTCAGCTTTGAAATCACAGGAATAAATTACATTTTAAAATATATTCAAATAGAAACCTCATTTTTAAATTAGAAAAATATTTCAAAATTTTAGTTTTTGCTACTTTTGGATCAAATAAATGCAGGTTTGATGAGCAGAAGAGACTTCTTTAAAAACATTAAAATTCTTACTATTCAAAAATTAGATTTAATGCTTAAATAAGTATTCTCTTCGACCCATATTCAAAAGATCAAAATAACTAGTTATGAACTTTAACCACTGGTTTTTAGTGTGTCATGCAGCTTAGCAAATTCACAAATCAAATTTAGCTCAAAAATATTTTATATTTTCAGTATTATAGGGTATTATGAGGCTAAAGACCCCTTTGATGTAATTTTCAAAACACTACATGGCAACCAAAATGTCTACAGTAGTTAAACACCTGCATAGATCTTTTCTGTTGTGTTGTCAATTTTTAAGCCAATCCAGATGTTGCTGTTTTTGTTTTTTTTTTTAAGAAAAGGAGCAGCTTTCGATTTTAAGAGTTGAAATAAAGTCTGTGACTAACAGTACTTGTGCACACACACAAAAAAAAATAAAAAAATTTTGCACTTGCGTAACGGTTTGGTCAGTTACCTGGATGCGCAGCCATACTGGAGTTATTTGGATCTAAACAACAGCATGGATTGCATGGTAAATATACTACTGAATACGTTGTTCAGCTAATTGATGCTGTCTAAACCACTGAAAAAATGTGTGGAAACTGATAAATCGAATAGAGAAGGATTAAGTAAGCAGGAAAGGGCACAATATTTTGTCAAACTAAAGTTAATAGGTGGTAAAGATGCATACAAGCAGTATTAATTAAAGATATTAGTCTGATATTTCATTTACCTGACCGGAAATGATAAGAACAAACACAAATGTTAAGATTCTTGACCTGGAAATCCTGGTTCAGTTTGGCCAACCACAAACACCTTCTTTTGCACTCTTCTCCTTAATTTGTCATAACCTTTGGCAGTCTATAGTACTCCAAATGTTTTTTCCCGGTCCGACCGATTAGTACAGCCCAAAACATGACAATAATTGACCAATTTCAGTGGCAATAATTAGCAAAATATGCAAGTTTTGTTCGGTTCAGTGGCACTGTTTACATTCAGTGCTGCCAAAATGGCCGATTGATGACGCGTTGTGAAAACACGTATATAAAAATGTGGGGTTTTATTTAACAGACATGAGAAACATTGTTATTTTACTGAAAGAGTTCAATAAATGCACTTTTAAATTTCTGAATTTTTAAAACTGAAGCAGTTAACAGAAAACAATTAAATGTACAAGTGTTAATCGTCACGGGTAAGTAGCAAATTACTATTGGGAATACCGTATGAAACTGGGGTACGGTAGGTGAAGTGAATATATTCTGTTTGACTGTTTTGCATCAAAGAGAAGATGCATGACTTTTTCATTATTTCAATTACAGCATGCATGATAGAGCCCCTCTCTGACTCTTTGCAACAGACTCAGAAGTGAGTCATTCCTCCTCACCCAATTTGGAGCTCACTCCATATTCCAGACCTAAAGCTCCAGGCAACTTAAAGTAAACTCATTAGCTTTCACACTCCATCATGGATGAGTCCCAGAGAAATGTACTCCATGCTCACCGGAACTTTGTTAGCTGTGCATTGTAGAGAATATAATCGGTGTGTCAGCAGGCTCCTCTGCTGCTTCTTTTTGTGCGGGGCATGACTGAGAGCACTGATGGTGGAGGTATCTTTGTGGACAGATGGCATATAAGAGGCTATTGTAAGTTTTTGGGTTGTGGAAAAACTATTTGCGACACTAGGCTTTTATTAGACTGACTGAAAATGTAAATTAGCAGAGACCCAACTTCTTTTTTACAGAACAATGAAGTCATGCATATGGTTCCCTTTTAGTTTTATAGATTTGGCACGGTGTATTTCAAGGCTGTAATATGCAAGCCTGAATGTATGCTCAAATAGACACATTTTAAGGTGTTGGTTGGGGTTGAGTGCTAGTCCACTCCGGTTTCCATATGTTTCCAGATGACTGTTATTTACAGGGTGATCACTGCACTCAAGGCGAGAGACTGCACCCAATTTGCACTTTGCAAAGCAGCGCTGGACTGCAGCAAGAGCTAGTGTGTTTCCTGGCTGTTGAGGGAATTGACGTAAGTAAGGGATATGAAAATACTGTGGTGAGAGGCTGATCCTGTTTCTACATTAAGTCATATTCATTTGCATCTTGGAACAATTAGACAATTGCCATCACAAAGAGAACAGAGGAATTACTGTGCATTTTCTTTTATTTTTATTTTTTGGTCTTTTTGTTGTTGTACCTCTAACAAGAACATATGAGGATGACAGAAGGTGAAGATCTACAGTAAAGATCTAAAAACTTGTTTCTCATATGAGCACCTGGTCATGTTGTGATATATTGATTTTAGGGGAAAATATAAACATACTAGTGCTGAACAATATACCATTTCAAACAGTAAACCGGTTTGAATTATGCACATTGTATTTTTTTTTTTAAACAACATGACGGTACAAGTGGCTAAGCAATGTGGACCACTTTGTGAACTGAGAGCAGATCCCCGTTAACTGCATACACTGTTTAAAGAACTATTAATAACACACAACTAATTCTTCTACTGGGCAAATAAACCAGAGCCAGAGATGCTGAAGACTAACACTAAGAGGAAAAAATAGGCCTACTGATCCGTGAAATACTGAATTGGGGGTGAGGGGTATCTCTAAGGAGAACTAACTGTCATTAGAAAAGTTTAGATGGTATTTTCTTTTCATTTTACTTTATAATGCATATTGATGTAGTATTTAAAAGCATAGTGCTGTTGTCTTTACAGCGTTAAGCAAGGAAGCGCTGTATCGCTGCTGGATTTAAAATGATTTTAGTGGTATCTAATTTTTTTTTTAAGTAAAATTATATTTTATTTACTTCAGCTTCACCTCAGTGTACTTCTACAGTTGAAGTCAAAAGTTTACGTACACTTTGCAGAATCTGCAAAATGTTAATTATTTTACCAAAATAAAAGGGCTCATACACAAAGCATGTTTATTTAGTACTGACCTGAATAAGATATTTCACATAAAAGATGTTTACATATAGTCCATAAGATAAAAATAATAGTTGAATTTATAAAAAAATGATCCCAGAAGTTTACATACACTTGATTTTTAATACTGTATTGTTTAGTTTTTTTTGTTTAGTGATGGTGGTTCATGAGCTCCTTGTTTGTCCTGAACAGTTAAACTCCCACTGTTCTAAAGAAGAAGCCTTCAGGTCACACAAATTCTGTGTTTTTCAGCATTTTTGTGTATTTGAACACTTTCCAACAATGACTGTATGATTATAAGATCCATCTTTTCACTGAGGACAACTGAGAGACTCATATGCAACTATTACAGAAGGTTCAAACACTTACTGATGCTTCAGAAGGAAAATGATGCATTAAAAGCTAGGGGTGTAAACTTTTGAACAGACTGTGTACATTTTTCTTATTTTGCCTAAATATATATATATATTTCATTTAGCTACAGAAAAGATACTTGCATGTTTCCCAGAAGACAAAATAAGTTACATTTACCCTGATCTTCAAATTCGAAAAGTTTTCACCTCCCCAATTCTTAATGCATTGTATTTTCTCGTGAAGCATCAGTGAGCGTTTGATCCTTCTGTAATGGTTGCATATGAGTCTCTCAGTTGTCCTCAGTGTGAAAAGATGGATTTTACAGTCATACAGTCATTGTTGGAAAGAGTTCAAATACACAAAAATGCTGGGAAAAAAAACTTAAAGGCTTTTTATTTTTCTATTTAGTATGATCCCTCGTTTTAATTAAGTTAACAGATTCTACAAGGTGTATGTAAACTTTTGACTTCAACTGTATGTATTAAATCTTCATTTTCCTACATCTCACTCTAAGATTATAGGAAATTGTGATATTTTGCACTCTGTTGGATTGTTTATTTATAAGGATTCTTCAGACTTGTGGAATTTGGCGCCACTGTTGCTGGTTCTTCCATCAAGTAACAGAATTTAGCACAACCCTGAAGTTAACACAATTCAGGGACAAAGAGAAAACTACTGACCACATTATGGTAGCAAAATATATGTTTATGTATGTGTGTGTGTATATATATTTAACAGAGTTTTATGGCAGCACCCTGCTTCAAATTTAATTAAAATGTGTATGTTAGAATATTTATTTTTTCTTTAAGCCAAGACTACTTATTACAGGTGTGGATAAGACTCAAACAAAACATCTCTGTTTATATGCACAAGTATGACCCTTGTATGACGATTTCTGTTTTTTCTCTTCAGCTCTGTGAGGCAGCTCTGAGTCACGGCTACCTCCCTGTGATCTTCAACCGCCGAAGTCAGAACGGGGCGCCGCTCTGTACTGTGAAGCTGCAGCAGTTTGGTGACCCGACTGACCTGCGTGAAGCGGTGCGCTACATTCGTTACCGACAGCCAGCAGGCCAGATCTATGCCGTGAGTGAGAGCACCGGTTCAGGACTCCTGCTGTCCTACTTGGGCGAGTGCGGCTCCTCCAGCTACGTGACGGCTGCGGCCTGCCTGTCTCCGGTTTTCCGGTGCCAGAGCTGGTTTGAGAGCGGCCCGACCTGGCCATTCCACTGGGCTCTCCTGCTTTACCAAAAAATCTGCCTCAGCAGGTAAGGTTATAGGAAGGATCCTGTTCCTCTCACTTTCCTCAAAATACATGAGTTTATATTGACGACTATTTAGAAATGGACTACAGATAGATGATAAAACATTTACACAGCAGTGTGCAGCTTTTCATTTAAATTTTCAGTCAAAGAGCAACAAGATAAACAATAAGTCTTCACTGCTTTCCTATCGATAAGCAGTGGAGAAAAGAATGGAAAAAAACACCTGTGGACGAATAAAACTTCCTAAGGACCCACGTCTTTCTTCTCTCCACTTTAGCCCTGATGCCTTTGAGGCTTTTAGTAGATCACAGCTACTAAAAAAAAAGAGCTTACAAATAGCAGAGATAAGAAATGCTAGATGCCATTCCGGCAGGATGTAAACATGTTGACGCTTCTTGTGATGCTGTAGCCACTAAAAGTTTAACCCCCGGTTTCACAGACAAGGTTTAAGTCTAGTCCTAGACTAAAATGTAAGTCTGAGCTGTTTCAACTAAAATAAAATTGCACTGATTGATCCTAAAATATATTAGTGCCTTTGTTTTGTCTCAAGATGTTTTTATTCTAACCACGTTTATGAAAATTCCTTAAATGTCCTAATTGAACTTTGGCCTAATCTTGGCTTAGTCTAAACCCTGTCTGTGAAACTGGGCCTAAAAGTCTCAGCGTGGATTTCACTCGATATCCAGGGGCGTTTAGACTCCTTGTTGGAAAAATAGATGGTACAGGATTTGGTTTAAGCCTACGCTTATATCCATTGCCACCTGTAAGCTCTTTCAGTAGCTGTGGTCATCTTATCAGTGTTTTTTCCGAGTTCTGTCGCGATAAAAATAGCAACAGGTAGCACCAGTAGCTGTAGTAATGGCGCCCCCCCCCCCATAGTCCAAAATATCTATAAAACGATATGGATTTTTTCAAATAACATAAATTCTTCATACGTTTTCTACTACATATTTTAGTAAGAGACATCATTTATGTTATTTTTCCGAGTTGTGTTGTGGTAAAAATGGCAACAGGTAACTCCAGTAGCTCATCGATGGCAACCATTTTACATCATCGAAATAGTAGCGCCCCTCAATCTAAAATATGTATAAAACGATGTGGATTTTTAAAATAATGTAAAAAAAAAATTCATGGGTTTTTTACTACATATTTCAATAATAGACATAATTTGTTATTTTTACGAGTTGTTGTGGTAAAAATAGCAACAGGTAGCGCTAGTAGCTCACCGAGTGCAACCATTTCACATTATTAAAATAATGGTGCCCCCCATAATCCAAAATATGTCTAAAACTATGTGGGTTTTTTAAACAACATAAATCTTTCATGCGTTTCTACTACATATTTCCGTAAAATACATTATTGATGTTATTTTAAGCCATACAGGTCCTAAAACCCAGGGTTTAAGCAAGCAGCTTTACAGTATTAACACAAAAAAAAAAAAAAATCAATTAGAAGTGCAGCTTCAGAACTGTAAGGCAGTTCTCCAGTCTGTTCATGTTTTTACTCACAGGCGTCTTGACCTTGACGGACTGAACAGAAGAGCCCCAGAGCACACCTATCTATTATGTAATCACCATAGACCAATGATAGTTAGATGGTGTTTACCAGCCAGAGCAAACTTTCCCATAAAGTTCAAAGTTGAAAAGCTGTTTTGAATTCCTGGGAAAAAAAAAAAAAAAAAAAAAACTTGAAATGAACTTTATTTTGACCTGATTTTGTTCAAAATTCCATTCCATCTGTATTATTGTTCATGTTGTTGAGAAAAAAATAATTAAAACAAGGTTTATTTTGACTTGGTTTAGACAGTGTATATATTAAGTAAAGTTTCTTATTCAGTTAGCAATTTTTTGTAAGATTTTGTGTTTTTCTTACCATAAATAAGTAAAATGTACGGTGGCCGACAGAGGCCAACGCGCTGCAAACAAGAAAACACATGCAAACAGAAAAAACGACAACAAATTAAGAAAACATCTTCATCCGTTTGACAACACAGGCGCTGCAAATCCTCGCAACGCAAACACAAATACGGAAACGCGCTGCAAATTCTCACAACACAACCAAACTCAGTAACGCGCTGCGAACACACGAAGGCGCTGCAAACTAACAAACGCGCTGCATATAGATCGGTCCACAACGGAAATGTTTCAGGGGGACCTCAAAAAGTGACGAACTCATCTGGGACCTGATTATTTATATCACTATATTACCTGATTATTTATATCACTATCACCTTTAAATGATACTATACTATCACTAAAAGGTGATAGTTCACCGATAACACCTCTGCTCTGACCAACAGCCACTGAACAAATAATCAGGTCCTAGATAGGTTCGTCACTTTTTGAGGTCCCCCTGAAACATTTCCGTTGTGGACCGATCTATATGCAGCGCGTTTGTTAGTTTGCAGCGCCCTCATGGGTTTGCAGCGTGTTTCTGAGTTTGGTTGTGTTGTGAGAATTTGCAGCGCGTTTCCGTATTTGTGTTTGCGTTGCGAGGATTTGCAGCGCCTGTGTTGTCAAACGGATGAAGATGTTTTCTTAATTTGTTGTCGTTTTTTCTGTTTGCATGTGTTTTCTTAAGTTTGCAGCGCGTTGGCCTCTGTCGGCCACCGTAAAAATGTTTGCCAGTCAGCAAAGAAAAAAATAAAGAAACGTATGAAAAAATGGAAAACTAGTCTTAATATCTTTTGGCAGTTTCTTGTTTTAAGGATTTTTATTTATTTATTATTATTCAATGGCATTATATAGATTAGATTTAAAGTTGTGTTTCGCTTGTCCAAAGGGATTGGTTACAATCAGGTGTTGCTGAAATAAATCAACTCGGGGTGATCCAAATTAAACTAAAATGCTGTTGCCATAGCGACCAGCGATTCGCATCCAGTGCTATTGATTTCTGCAATCCGTCTAAACGGGTTGCCTGCTTACTCGCAACTCGAATCAATGATGATAACAAAACTCTTCCGTTGCTGCTCTTCTCTATAATGACTATACTCAATATTGTGTTAAATCCCATCTGCAGGTATAAAACAGTGCTCGGAGAGCTTGTCCACACAGACAGCTTATTCTCCAGCTGCTCTTTGAAGGCAATGGAGGAGGCGCTATTCTGTCACTCCGGCTTAAAAGGGACAATGACGGAGGGAGCAGGTAGCTGGGAGGCGTACTGGGAACGTAACGACCCACTGAGAGACATAGATGAAGTGGCCATTCCTGTGCTGTGCGTGTGCAGCCAGGACGACCCCGTACGAGGGGAGCCACAGGCCACGCTACCATTAGAGCTTTTTGAGAGCAACCCACATTTCTTCCTGCTTTTGACTCTCCACGGAGGCCACTGTGGCTTCTCCACATCAGACGAAGGGCCGATCGTCTGGAGCCACCAAGCCATACTGGAGTTCTTTCGGGCCACCACTGATTTCTTCGCCGCGGAGGAGCGCGCCAAGCTGGCGGCCCGGCGGAGGGGTTTAGGCGGGGCTGGCAAGACTTTTCGCCATCGCAGCGTCAGCACATGCAAGAGACTTCCCGTCTGCTCGCATAACATTCATGCTATCTACAACTGGCAGAGGTCCTACACCAGATGATGATGTGCTTGGAGGGTCCCCACTTTGTTTGGGATTACAGAGAGACTGGAATAGCAAAGAACACTGCCAGAAAAGGATAAATTGGAAACCATTGTCTGACCTGCTGTACATCGCAGCCAAGAAAACCAGCAGTCGAGACAAAATATCTCGGTTTACAATAACGACTGTTCAGAGTTTGGACTACCATTGTCAACAGAAAGGCGCCGCCTGTCTTTGAGGATGTTAGAACATAGATTTTTTGAGAAAAATGCTAAAAGCTGAAGTAGAACATTAGAAGGGTTTCAAAATGTCACATTTAATGGCAAAAATAACTTTTTTAATCAGTACTTTTGGTAACTAAAAAAAATCTTTTTTTTTTTGTTTAAGTTAATAAGACTTAAAGGTTTAATTACTCACCCTCAAGTCATGCCAAACCCGTAAGACCTTCATTCATCTTCAGAACACAAATTAAGGTATTTTTGATGAAATCTGAGAGCTTTCTGATCCTCCATAGACAGCAAGGGTCCTTCCACGTTCAAGGCCCAGAAAGGTATTAAGAACATCGGCAAAATAATCCATGTGACACCAGTGGTTCAATCGTAATTTTTTGAAGCTTCGAGAATACTTTTTGTGCACAGAAATGAAATAAAAATAACAACCTTATTTAACAATTCTTTTCTGCATCCTTACTACTTTTTTTGGGCCTTGAACTTGGAAGGACCTTTGTCAAAGGTCAGAAGGATTTTGTCAAAAATATCTTAATTTGTGTTTTGAAGATGAACGATGGTCTTATGGGTTGAGAACGACATGAGAGAGAGTAATTAATGGCCACATTTTCATTTTTGAGTGAACTGTCCCTTCAATTAGAAGTCTTGAAATAAATTTCTTAGCACACTGGCGGTTTTTGGCTTACTATATTTTGTACACTTTATGGTTAAAACAAGAAAATAAGTTTGCTAGTGGGTTTAGAAAACTAAAGAAAACGTTAAGATATCTTGAAATAAATTTCTTAAATTAAAAGTGAAATAAAAGAATAATGTAATTCTGAAAACGAGTTTTGCTTCTCAAATTTACCTTGAAGCCTTAGCCTTAAAGGGATAGTTCACTCAAAAATGACAATTCTGTCATTAATTACTCGCCCTCATGTCGTTTCAAACCCATAAGACCTTTAATTTTCGAAGCACAAATTAAGATATTTTTATAGAGCTTTCTGATCCTGCATAGACACCAACCCAACTGACACTTCAAGGCCCAGAAAGGTAGTCAGGGTCAGAAAGCTCTCAGATTTCATCAAAAATATAGAACAAAGGTCTTACAGGTTTGTAACAACATAAGGGTGTGTAATTGATGACACAATTTTCATTTTTGGGTGAACTATACCTTTAAAGTTTTGTTTGACTTACTTTTTTTCAAAGGGATTGATTCAAATGTTTCAGTACTTCGTCCCAAAATTTAGAGAAGACTAAAACTGTTATTGGCTAAATAGTAGCCTTTTCTTTTGGTACTTTGGACGTCAGTAATATTTCGCCCTCTCTGCGTTAGCACATTCTCTGCATACGATAATGAAAAGTGACATTCTGTAATTTTCTGTGTTATACTGTTTTTCTCAGAGATTGCTAGTTTATTTAGACTTGTCTCTGCCGTAAGAGAAGAAGCCTGTGGATACGAAATACAGAGTCAGTCAGCACTGCTGGGGTTTCACATGACGTCATTCTGAGGTTTCGGGGAAAGCTAGTCTCCCATTGCCATGGGTGGAGCTCTGACACCGATTTATTTTTCCTTGCCTTTTCTATCTCCATCTCTTTCTAGTGTCCCATTGTTTGTATGTTAAATTATCTGTGAACACGGGAGCGTTAATTAAAGGGTTTCGGCTGAACACATTCTTGTATGCAAGTCAGGTTTTGTTAGTAAACGGGGCGTCAGAATTATAGGTTATGCAACAGACTGCATTAAACAGAAATGGGATTTCATTTACTCCCCCAACTGTTCCTGAGAGCAGACTGAAAAACATGAAAGCAAAGCTGAAGTGTTTGTAAGGCATGTGCATTTTGTCACAAAGCTCCACGCAATCTGATTACACAGTTCATTGGATGCATGATCACACTTTTACTGGGCAGCCCCAAATATAGCTTCAGCCTGGAGCCTGAGCTCAGAGAGAGGGGGTATGATTAGAAGAGACAGTCTCTGCAGGCTCCGGCTCTGACGCGCACGCTGACAGGCAGCACTACGGCAAACTATAGAAGCTTTGAAATGGTTTCTTTCTCTGGCTTTACTCTTTTTAATTAACCTATATAGCAAATCATGTCAATTTTTCAGTCAGTATCATCTAGAAAAAAACATTTTTAATATACAGTCTTGGCATATGTTCTGTAATGAATGTTTATCATAGTATGACTCTGCAGACATTTATGGGCATCTACATTACTGTACAAATCTAACAATTGTAATGTGAATATTACAATTCAAAACAACTGGCTTCTATTTTAATATAGTTTAAATGTAATTTATTCCTGTGGTGGCAAAACCCAATTTTCAGTATATTTACTTCAGTCTTCAAGTGTCACATGATCCTTCAAATATCATTCTAATATGCTTATTTGGTTCTCAAGAAACATTTACTATTATTATTATTAATGCTGAAAACAGTTGTGCTGCTTCATACTTTTGTTGAAACCATAAGTGTTTTTTTTTCAGGGTTATGTGATGAATAGAAAGTTCAAAAGAACAAAAGTTACTTGAATCAGAAATCAATATAAAAGTCTGTACTGTCACTTTCTATCATTTCTAATTAATGCGTCATTACTGAGTAAAAGTATTCGTTACTTAAAGAAACAAAACAAGTCTTACTGAACCCAAACCTTTTAACAGAAGCCTAGTGTGTCTTCATTTCCCCTGAGAGGTCCTAGAGACCAAAAAACTGCCCTTTTAGATTTAGCACTGTAATTTAATTGCCCTTTTGTGTTCCCAAACATTTGTTTTGATTTTCGATAATATGCCTTAATCGTTAAGGTTATAACGTTAGCGGCTAATATGACTTGATTGCTTACCTTGCCTATCGGTGAAACCACATTGCGAGCATTTTGTTATACAGTATCAAACAACTGTATTATAGATGTAACGTTAGCAAGATTTTTTGCTACTAAAGTAATAGTCCATATCTGTTGCTGCTTTTGACATTTACTCATTCGTTGATAAATTCTAGCATCTTTACAGAACTGCCTTACGGTGCCATCTAGTGGATAACAAATGAAAACAGGACAGTAACCACTATATGTGACCCTGGACCACAAAACCGTAAACCGTTCTTGCCGTAAATATATCAAAACTTAATTTTAGATTAGTAATATGCATTGCTAAGAACTTCATTTGGACAACTTTAAAGGTGATTTTCTCAATATTTAGATTGTTTTTGCACCCTTAGATTCCAGATTTTCATATAGTTGTATTTCAGCTAAATATTGTCCTATCCTAACAAACCATACATAAATGGAAAGTTATTTATTCAGCTTTCAGATGATCTCAATTAAAAAAAAAAATACCCTTATTACTGGTTTTGTGGTCCAGGTTTTGATTTGTACTTTTATATACTAATATGCACCTTTTAGGGATAAATAAATAAGGTCCAAAGGTTTGCCTTTTTAAAAGGTACAGTCTCAGTAACAACTTCTGCATCTTTTCTGACAGTGTGCTTTTCTGAAGTGCAACAGTACCTTAAGCTTCCAATACCTTTAAGGTACTAATATACTAAGGTGCTTTTGAGGCTTCTGCCCCAGTAAGATAAGATAAAGGTACATTTTTCTAAAACTATTTGTACTATAATTGAAGATTGAATGGGTGTACGCTTGATTTTATGCACTTGTTAGTAATGTGGGAAGCAGAAACCTGCTGGAGAGGAGTGTCCAAATACTTAGAGTGTGTCAAAGTGTTATTTTAAGTGGTTTTTTTTCCCAAAGAAAATTGTATGTATGCATATTGTATAATATCTAAAGTACACATTTCTAATTGTGCAGTTAATTCTCATATTGTATTTTCAGAAAGTTTTGGAATATTTGTCCTCTCTCTAAATTGGTCACTACCAAAACACATTAATATTAGAAGGGTTATATTGACCGGTTAATTTGTAAATTAAAAAGTAAATGAATAACAATTACATTTACATTTTTAACAATATTTCAAATGTAATTTATGAGATTTATTGTATTTGAGTCCAATTTTTCTTTGTAAAACAAAGTTAAAGATTTATTTGTTTGTATATACATTACACCAAAAACTATCATAATATCTTACTTGATAGTTCAGTATACTTTACTTTTGACAAAACATCCCATGTTTCAGTAGTGACTGCACATTTTTAGTGACAGTAATGCTTTGGTAGCAACCACATCACATTACAGAATTTTAACTTGTGACTTTTCTTTTTACATGGTTTCATAATTTACAAAGAAAGTATAAAATAAATATTTTTTTGAACTTCACTTTTTAAAAGAATCAAAAAGATACTTTTAAAAACAACAATGGGAAAAATGTATTTCAATATTTCAATGATTCAATATTTAAGAAATTTAGAGGTTATGGTTCGGGACAGCCACCTCCCAGTTGAAAGAACCCAACAAATTATGATTTTATATATATTAAGCTTACTAATAATTTAAATATAATCGTTTCAATAGATAATAAAACGATCTTAGTAAAGGTCTAAGAATTGAATTCTTAAATTCTTAGACTTATATTAACAACAACATTGTCAGTGGTAATGTCTGAAGATCTGCATGTTCCATGCGTACTCATACACACTGCTTTACAAGTATGTTCCAGCAGCAGATGGCAGTATGGGAAACAGCCGGAGACTATGGAAAAGCAGTGCAGACATGAGTGACAGTTACCATGACGCAGAGCACACTCGCTTTGGCTCGGAAAGCGAGTTTATATTTAGCACCTATTTTTAAGCTGAAACATGACACATGTAGCCTAAATAATTCCGCTTCGAAATTCATACAATGCTTTTGTCCCGGCGTGCATAAAAGAAAGGGGTTTCACAGAATGGGCTTTAACCAGAGAAGTTCTCCAATGTATGCATCAAAAGGTTGTATTAGCGGCGCGGTAGGGATGCGCACCATTAGTGGGTCATCAGTGGGCAATATTGACCTGTCATTGGGTGATGAAAGAGAGGCCACATCCGCACACCATGTTCCACATTAATGAAATGCATTGAATACCTCACGTTTTTGGACAGATTTGTTCCAGGTGAGCTTAAAGTTTGAACCAAAGGCCACATGATTCTGGCTGATGTCTTGTGTGTTTTGTTGATGTAATCTGGACTCTGCAGAAGTACAACACCTGTGTTATTTGACCTGGCCTTTGTTGCTGTTACCCAGGTGTGACCATTTCCCAACTCAAGCAGCAAATATTTGCAGAAGCCTTCGGCAAATTCTTCGCATGTGCTTGACGCAGATGTACTAGGTGGGGTGAACTCCCTCTCTCTCTGTCTAACACATATTATGTATCTCTTCTCATACCTAAATCTGCTTTAATCTCTCAATATCTGCTGTGACTCGGAGAAGAGCCGGTTAACGCCTATCCCCTGGGCAGAGACGCGAGGAGGACTGATGGCAGGAGATGTAATGTAGGGTGACAGGTTGCCTGGCTTGTCTGAAGGGGGCCAGATCAGGACCTCGCATTCTTCCCACTTTGATTTGGTTGAATCGCATTCTTGATGATCTTTACGGCTCGTTGAGGAGGAAGAAGGAAAAGCTGGCTACGTTTACCGGTGGCTACGTGGTGGTATTGCCCTCTCTGGTGGAGACTTGCATCAGGTTTTTTTTTCCATTGTGCAACTTCACGCCTGTGTAGCATGATCTGTGCTGCCACTTGACTGCTGACTGTCATCAGATATACCAGGCACAAGCCAAAAGAGCGGGGACGTTAGTTTCCACTGTTACAGTCAAGGGTTGTTCCAAAGAGAAGGGATTAACCACTAAAGTAACAGAGTTGGGGAGTAACTAGTTACATGTAACAGCGTTACGTAATGTAGTGAGAAAAAAAAACGTGTAATTTAATTACAGTTACTTATGAAAAAGTTAACGATTACAAAGGGAGTTGCTTTTGAAAATGTTTCTGTAAAAAGCTAGGATATGTTAAATAATATGAATTTGTTGCTTTGCCTGTCTTTTAAAGGCCTTTAAGTAAAGCAACACTTTTCTGATGTTATTGATTGGTTCTCTTGTTTGCATTTGCAGCACACCACATCTGGCAATTACATAGCCACTGAAAGTTTTAGGCTACAACCTGTTTGAGAGTTGATTAACTGATAAACAGTTGAAAACATTAGTTAGAAATGTAATAAAGTAATTGAAAAGTAATCGTTATTATTACTTTAATAAAGTAAGTACTTTAGTAAAGTAAAAAGTAAGTAGTTACACTACTTACAGTTGGGATCAAAAGTTTTCATACACCTTGCAGAATCTGCAAAAGGTTAATTACTTTACCAAAATAAGAGGGATCATACAAAATACATGTTATATTTTATTTAGTATTGACCTGAATAAGATATTTCACACCCGTTCAAAAGTTTACATACACTTGATTCTTGTTGTTACCTGAATGATCCACAGCTGTGTTTCTTATCTAGTGATAGTTGTTCATGAGTCCCTTGTTTGTCCTGAACAGTTAAACTGCCTGCTGTTCTTCAGAAAAATCCTTTAGGTGCTAGAAATTCTTTGGTTTTTCAGCATTTTTTGGTATTTGACCCCTTTCCAAGAATGACTGTATGATTTTGAGATCCATCTTTTTCACACTGAGGACCACTAAGGGACTCATATGCAACTATTACAGAAGGTTCAATTGTTCACTGATGCGTCAGAAGGGAACCTGATGCATTAAGATCGGGGGGGTTAAAACGTTTTGAATTTGAAGATTAGGGTAAATGTAACTTATTTTGTCTTCTGGAAAACATGTAACTGTCTTCGGTAGCTTCTGAAGGGCAGCAAAATAAGAAAAAAGTGCACATCTCCATTCTGTTCAAAGGTTTATACCCCTGGCTCTTAATCCATCATTTTGCATTTAAAATGCATTACATTTTAAATAGGTTACAGATTACAAGTTACCCTATTACATTTCCAAAGTAACCTTCCCAACACTGTAAAGTAATAACACAACAAATGTAAATAGTGTCTTAGTATACACTAGCCAACATTTGAAGTGGATCAAAACTTTTCATCAAACTTGATACCCGTTCTTGATACCAAAACAATACCCGTTCTTGCTTCAGGACAACTTTGATTAACTTTTTTGATCCACTTCAAAGGACTACTATATATGATTATTTTAGGCTTTTTAATAAACATGGAAATAATTTTCTTTCATAGCATTTTATTTAAAGCATTTTACGTAACCAGACAATCAAACTAAATTTCAGCCTTCTTTACATGGCTCACTGGAATACTCAACTTTGATTAATCGGTTGTTGCATTCAACTGGTGCTGCGCACTGACTTTCTCTTAAAATTATTACCAAATGTTCAAAGTTATCTGATCTTTAAAGGTGCTGAATGTAATTTTTTGACTGTACTTAAAGTCCCCCTGAAATCAAAATTAAAGTTTTTGGGCTTTTAGTATGAATATATTAGCCTTAAGGTTATCTATAAGCTAGTGTGCTGCAAAACAAAGACAAAATTCGCGTTTACAAGTTATGGCCATTCAAAACTTACAGTCTCGTCACTTCCGCCAATATGAATCAAGGATTTGGATGATATCACCGTGCACTTCAGTTTCTCATCAAACGTTCTGTCCAATCAAATGCTCTCTAGAGTCCGTAATGTCCCGCCCCCTACACAGAGACGCATTAACCCGGCCGGAGCAGATCATAAGCGCTCATATGTGCGGACGGCATGTATTAAACTACACAGCCTCAGCATGATTATGATCACTATTTCGTTTTAGCAAGTTTCATATTGAAGCTGTGGGGTAATTTATTAGTCTGTGGCTGTCATAAGTTTACAAATGCGGCTTTACCGAGCTCAACGGCTCTTGCCCGAGCAGATAGTAATGGAACGCTATTGGCTAGTCAAAATTAGTGGGCGGGGCTGGGCGATATGTTTTTGTTTCAGTTAAAAGTACGTCACCACATAGAATAACGCTGCTTGTTTCAAGGCACTTCTGTGGACCTTTTAGGAAAGAAGTGCCATAATATGTTTGCAGATATTTAGGAAACTTGCTAAGTTCACATATGCCTACTTATTTCTCCGAAAAC
The DNA here is from genome assembly GCF_049309525.1 of Garra rufa. Classification (NCBI taxonomy): domain Eukaryota; kingdom Metazoa; phylum Chordata; class Actinopteri; order Cypriniformes; family Cyprinidae; genus Garra; species Garra rufa. The sequence continues at coordinate 19,783,144 of NC_133374.1, forward strand.
AATTCTACAGCCAGTTATTCAGCTTTAAAAAGGTGCGTTCCGTGTCAGACTGTCTGTTTTTGTTTTGGTCTGTGTGAATTTACCCACTGCCCAGTAGTATTTTGATACACACTGAGTTGCCACTTGACGGAAAACTGTATTGCAGCCATAGAAGCCAGCACACAAACTGGTCAGAGATCACAGATTCTACCCGACCTAAAAAGCTTCAGCATCCATCTAAAACGTTTTATGACCAGAGAAATATAAAAACGCAGAAAAAATCAATCAATCGATAAAGCTTGTCGCGTACCATTGTCAATTGACCCTTCACAAAAACACGCCCTCCTTAGTTACGATTAATCAAAATCCTTGCGAAGGGTCAACTGCACTTGTTTCTCTTCGATTGTGTCCTCAATCTGGCAACCTGCGTGAGCATCGAGTCTGAGGAGGAGGCAACAATATTTTGAATTTGGACTGCAGTACCCATTTCAACCGCTAGCTGTCAATATTACATGCTGCACCTTTAATAACATTCTCAAAAAAGTTAGTTACACATTGTTCATGGAGCACAGTTTCCTAAAATGTTTTAGTTGGACATTTGTCTAATGTTTTTTAAATGTTACTACCTGTTTTGGAATGTACAAAGAAGATTCAGAAGTAACATTCCTATTATGTTTTCAAAATGATAAAATGGAATGTTCTCTTAACATTACTTAACATTCAGAGAGAATTCTGTTTTTTTCATAACTTAACAGGAACTTTAGCAAAAAGGTTTTTTTTAGGGCAGTAATTGTTATGTCATCAATCCAGAAGTCAGCCATTGTGGCGGCACTGAATGTAAACAATGTCATTGAACCAAATGGAACTCGTGCATGGGCTTGGTGAAAAAACAAAGAAACCAAAGTAATGAGGAGATAAAAAATAGAAGGAAGAACTGCCGGGTCATCAGTCCGCGACAAAGGAGGCAGGTTGAATGGATATTTACCACCTATCAGTACGCTGGAAATCCAGAGGTCTCGCGAGAGCACAATTTGAATTGTCTCTGCAAGACACTCTGGCATCGAGCGAAGATGCACGTTACTGCAATGCGTAAGCAGTTGTGGGAACCAATCAAATTGGTGTATCTGATGTAGGCGGGCCAGAGGCGAGCTAAGCTGATGATGACAGCACTGCGACGTCCGAATCATATAGTAAACTTTGAAAGATCGCTGTCGCTACAGATGAACAACAAGTTGTTTGAAACGGCTTTGGCCGCTACAATGAACGAGTTAGACTTGGCTTTCCATATAAAAGAGGAACAGAAAACCAAAAACTCGAATCGTTCCTTTGCAAGAAGGACGTTTTTGCTGTTTTGCCGACTGGATATGGCAAGAGTTTAATCTATCAGTTCACGCGTTCACGCTTACATATAATTAGCCGGAGAATAGTAGTGCATGTTTGGCGTGCTGTCCGGTGAAGGGCTCCGAGCTCGGGAGTGGCCCGAACCCAGAGTACGTTACCCCCCAATAGGAGTAGCGAGAACTCGGAGTGATGAGATGGGGTGGTGGAGGTTTACTGATAAACCATCCAGTGAATTGAGGTGAGTCAGCTGTATTTAAACCTATGGCGCTGATTGACTTGTGATGTTTACGCTAAGTATCTGACGTGCTTCTCCCGAACTTTGTTAATGAAACATCATTTAGCTCTGCTGGTAGCAAAGCGTGTATTGTTGTGATTGGTCGTGGCGTTATCCAATTGCGTGCAGTTAGAGTTTCAAATGCATGCTTGGTGCCGCCCCTCGAGTTAGGCAGTTTTCATTGCTCGATGCCAGACCCTTAATCTTAATAGATTAGGGTCTGGATTTTTCCAGGCTAACCTATCAGGGCTCGACGATATGGACTTCCCTATGCATTCATGTTCCAAAACGTAATATGTGTGGAAATATTACGTTATTATTATATTTAGTCTGTAAAAGACAGTTAACAGAACTTAAACGCTGAAAATGGACATAAAGAAGAGAAAATACTGTAGCAGGCAGATCAATCTCACTGTTCACCATGCATGAAATATAACTTCTAAATAATGAATTGGGGGTAGTAGTTTATTTGAATGTATCTCCGAGGGGAACTGTTTGTTTTCAGAAAAGTTTACATAGAGTTTTGTTTTTCATCTAGCATCTGTATAATGCATTATAAAGCGGTGTTAATCATAGCTTTGTGTACAGCAGTAACCAAGGAAACACTATTGCAACTTAGCATTGACCCCTGTATTAACTTTAGTTTATCAAAATACTGCGCCCTTTCCTACTTACTAAGTCCTTCTCTATACGATTTAGCAGCTTCCACACATTTTTTCCATGGCTCAGACAGCAAAAAATTGTAGAACAACGTCTTCGGTAGTACATTTTCCGTGCAATCCATGCTGCTGTTTACATATGAGTATATGGCCTCTATGGCCGTGCATCCGGTAAATGACCAAAACGTGACGTAGGTGCAAATCCTCTATTGGTTACCTGGTTTTTAAGTATCCCAGCTAACAGGAAACATTCTGGACAAACATTCTTCCAGTAATGTAATAGCACATTTGTTCAAAGTTATCTGGTCTCTTAAATAATGTTCTCAAAACGTTAGCACAAGATATTTATACATCGTTCATTAAATGTTTTTAACCGAAAAGTTTTAAGGCTGAAATACGCGACAGAATCTGAACAGATTTTAAAAGACTAGGTATCATACACTTACCGACGTATAAAAGACGTATAGAAGAATAACGAAATCTGGCCATCACACAGTACCAGACTTACAAATTGTTCCGATCATAGATCACAACAAACTCATGCAGAAACGTGCACCTTGTTGCTAGGAGACACGTTACAAATCAAAACAATATGCGTCGTAAAATCGGCTCAAAATATCAAACATTTTTGGTATCCACCGAATGGATGAATTTATAGTCTGAAGCTAAAAAACGGAGTCTGTGACCATCATACACTTAAGTGATTGTCTGTGGGATCTTTTAACTCTAATCTGCATCTAGCGTCACCTTTATCAGACTGAAAATCTTAGATGTTTAGAAAACATATTCATGCAGTGATTGTAAAATGATAAAATGTTCGCATAACCAACAACAACAACAACAACAACAACAACAACAACACTATTTTAAACACTGGATAGTTTAAACATTCAGAAATAACTATTAAGTAACGCATTACTTTTTAATTGACAAGAAAATATCAGTTACTTTTTTTTTAAATAAGTAACGCCAGTTCCTTTACCCCCATTTACTGATTAAAAGCTCTGCTGTACCCATGTTGAGAGAAATTGTGAGATGTTACTTTAGTTCTAGAATAAATGTAAACATGCAAAAAAATAATCTCGCTCACTAAAAAAACAGATACAGTATTCCTCAAAATGAATAAAAACTTGCAATAATTAAATATGTTAAATAATACAAATATCCTTTATGTATTTAATCCCATTTTATTAACCAATGTCTTTGCTGCCGACCTTCGATGATCAAATTCATCCTACTAATAAGCAAAAATTACTTAAAATAATCTAACATTTGTTTTCATTTTTTTATTGATGAAGAATTGACATTTTTTTATTCTGCGCACAGACGTGAATTTAATTTTTCTCTAAGCCTAAGGCTTTTGGTGTGAAAAGGCTTTTACATTTTCCAAAAATATAACTTTTTATATTAAAAACAAACAAGCAAGCCCTGCCCAGATTTAAAAAATAACGCAAAAGTAATATTTAATACTTTCCATAAAAAGTAACTAATTAACGTAGTTAGTTACTTTTTTAGGGAGTAACTCAATATTGTAATGCATTACTTTTGAAAGTAACTTTCCCCAACACTGATGGGAACTTAGCAAAACGTTCTTATGGTGCATTCAAGTCATGTCGGATAAATCGTACTTACGAGTTGAACGCACATGAACGCCACCACTATATGGTCTATATTATGAGTGGGAAACTCAAAATTTTCTTTAAGTTTCCGAGTTGGGAGCATGTCGGTAAAAAAACACCAAAGACAATAGATATGTCTGTATTGATGGTAAATTAGTTGAAATTAATACAATTATCATTTTTTGTAATGTACAATAAAACTACATATACAAAATATATTATTGTATAATTACATAGAATATATAATGATGCAGTTTACATCACCTTCATAAATTGAATAAAAACAGAAAAAACGACGATGCACATACTTTATTCGTCATTTTGTAGATGCAGAGTTAAAAAAAAAAACGTTGAATTTTATGTAGAAGAGGTAAATCGCCATATTGTTCTGACCAAAGTGACTCGAACGCACTTGGCATAATGACGACTTGTTAACTCCCAGGAGAACATGAATGCAGCATTATGCCACGTTCCAGGCAACCCGTTACCCGTGTTTTTCCAACCTTCTAACCATGAAAGTGCACTGGAATGGCAGTCAAACCCGTGACTTCCCACCCGTGAACTTGAACTAGATCGATGTACTCCCAGAAACAACAATGGCAGCCCCTACGGATGCGGTGTTTTTGCCATAGACTGTAAAAAGGTACATGGTGAAAAATACACTTTATGACAATATAACATTGCAGTCAAAATAATAATAATATAATAATAATAAATGCGCTCAGGCAGTTTGGCGTGACTTGCCTGGAACGCTACAAAGTCGTGAGTCGTGGTTTGAAGTCATGATTTAAGGCCTCAAAAACCTGCCTGGAACGCAGCATTAGAACATTCTTATCTGCTGGGTGAACAAATAAACAGTGAGTTTTGAGTGATTCATAGTAAATTTTTGTTCGTTGCGACAACAAACTTTCTTCAGAATAGTTATATAATGAAGCTCTAATCTCAAATCAATAATTTATGTTGACTTATTTATTTATATGGCGAGTAGCAATGTAATAAGCAGCACAATTTACATTACCTCTGTAGATTATCAGTGAGTCAGTGAGTGTAAGTCGTGCTTTTGAATGGAAGGTATTGCACTGTGTTAATGCACACTGCCAATTATAGTGCTGTCCTCTTTTTAGATGCGGACCTGAAGCACTCACATGCCTGGCTCCGTAATTAATCTGTCTGATTTATTGGAAACATGCAGGGACTGCGCAGCTCCTGGCTCCCGTCCTTGGGATGTCAGCCTTTGGCTGTAGAGGATATGGGGGAGGGTGGCCGGGTACCCTGGATACATCAGACATCTGTGTCTTCTGTCCGCAGGGCAGCACCTTTCCGCTTCTTTTCCTCATAACAAAGCGATGAAGAGGGCTGGGGTGGGCCGGGCCCCTAGCTCACATGGCCGTCGGGGCATCGGACCTGGAAAAGTACAGCGCTTGTCTCCCAGCTTATTAGATGCTGTGTTTCATTACCTTCACATGAAATGGCCTTGGCCGGATGTCTCACTGCCCCATTCCTGTCTCTCTCATATCTTAGGAAGAATCCTCCAGAAGAAAAGCAATGCTTTTGGCACAGAGGTTAGAAGATGCCCTTGCAATTTTGTATTTAATTATTTATTTTTTATAGCATGTGATATTAGCCTATACTATTCTTTAAAAGAAGAGGGCAACTGCAAGGTCAGACATGATATGAATTAAAGAGGGGATCAATTGAGGCTTAAATCCATCCATAGGAAATAAAAATTTTTTGGGTTGCCTAAGATGTATGGAATACTAGTGTCACTTAAAAATTAATTTAAGTAATCAATTATCTATGCATTGATGGATAAATTAAAATAAATAAATAAATAAATAAATAGACATATTTAAAAATGTTGATTTAATTAATGTTTAAAAATATAAAATCTTAGATTAATAAATTACTCTGCAAATAGAAAAATAAAATGAAGTAATCAATTATTTATGCATTAACTAAAAAACATACATAAATTGACAAACAAATAGACATTTTTTTTTTAATTTAATGTTAAAAATGTAGATATAGAAAATATGTAAGTTTAGATTAAAGTACTTTTTAAAATAGGAAAATAAAATTAAGGAATCAAATATCTGCATTAGTTCAAAATGTAAATAAATTTGCAAACAAATAGAAATATTTAAAAAAATGTTGATTTAATTAATATTTAAAAATGTAGATATAAAAAATAAAATCTTAGATTATGAAATATTTTTTAATAGAAAAATATAATTTAAAAAATCAATTCTCTTTGCATTAATTCAGAAATAAAAACGGTAAATAAATAAACTGACAAACAAATAGACATCCAAAAATGTTGATTTAATTAATGTTTAAAATGTAGATATAGAAAAAAAAATCTTAGATTAATAAATCATTTTTCAAATAGAAAAATGTAATTAAGGAATCAATTATCTATGCATTAAAAAATAAAAATGTAAATAAATAAATTGACAAACAAATAAACATTCAAAAATGTTGATGTAATTATTGTAACAAAATTAGATTAACCACTTTTCAAACAGAAAAATAAATATAATATATTTAAAACTATTTTTTATCAATGTTTTAATTATTTAATATTAAATATGTCTATTTATTTGAAGTTGCTTCAAAACAGCTATATAAATAAAAATGACTAAACCTGATTTAAACTATTTTAAAATGGATTAATTTTATTTAAAGTAATACTAAAAGTTCTAAAAAAAATGTTTAATTAATATTGGTCTATTAATATGTAAATTTAGAAAAAATAAAATCTTAGATTAATAAATCACCTTTCAAATAGAAAAATAAAATGAACGAATCAATTATCTATGCATTAATTCAGAAATAAAAAATGTAAATAAATAAATTGACAAACAAATAGACATAATAAAAATGTTATTTTTTTAAATGTAGATATAGAATGTCTATTTAAATTGACAAATAAACAGACATATTTAAAAATGTTGATTAAATGTTTAAAATGTCATCTATAAAATAACTTTTTCAAATAGAAAAATTACTATACATTTAAAACTTTATTTTTTAGTAACTTTTTAATTATTTAAATGTAAATACGTATTACTTATTTGAAGTTGCTTTAAAACAACTATACAAATAAAGGTGACATAGCCTGATTTAAACAATTTTAAATTAACATTATTTAAAATAAAAAATGTTTTAAAAATTGTTTATTTAATGTTAGTTAAAAGGGTAACACTTTACAATAAGGTTCATTAGTTAACATTAGTTAACCACATTAGTTAACATGAACTAATAATGAACTGGACTTATACAGCATTTATTAATCTGTGTTAATGTTAATTTCAACATTTACTAATACATTATTAAAATTTTGTTAACATTAGTTAATGCAGTGTGAACTAACATGAACAAACAATGAACAACTGTATTTTCGTTAACTAATGTTAATAAAGATTAGTAAATACAGTAACAAATGTATTGCTCATGGTTAGTTCATGTTAGTTAATACATTAACTAATGTTTAACTAATGAACCTTATTGTAAAGTGTTACCGTTAAAAGTAAAATAATACATTAAATGATTTCGTAATGAAGAGTTGTAAATGTGCCTATTTAAGTAAATTACTTATTGAAAGTAATTTCTTTTGTTAATTCTAATTTTGAATTCATACGTTAGACTGCTCCCTAACAATAACCAATGGAAAATTGACCTTTGACCCACTGTAAGATTCACACACTGCTTACAAGAACACACAAGAATTAGTGGATCCATTCATGTACATAAATAAACAGTTCTTCCACTCATGTCCGTATGGGTGTGACAAACTTTTTATGAAAGACGTTTGATGAAAAAAAAGTTCCATTAGTTCCATTCATACAAACAAGTTTTAATCGCTGGGCCAAATGTGTTCATGTAAAACTCTGCATTCGTCTTTGAAAGGACACAAAATTTCAGATATCTGAACTAAACAAGTCTAAATGACATTCCTTGAGGTCTATTCTCCAATCCTGACCACAGTGTTACAGATTAATCCAGTCAGTATAATGTGTTTCAACAAACTCACATGATGTGACTCAGCAAATATGACAAAAATGGACAGAACAGGATGTGACGCTCCGACGACAATTCAAATGAGGCCTGCAAATCAGCATCTCTGTGAGAAATTACTCACATTCCTCCACAAATGGAAAATTCCCACAGCATCCAGGTCGAGTTATCTCACACCCCACACGTACAATAGAGGCGCACTGCAGCAGATATTACAGGTTAGCGCTATGAAGATTAAAAGGATTGCCCTGGATATGAATGAGAGCCGCTCTGTCACGCGGCCGACGGGGCACATGGGTATTCTCAGGTGTCTCTGCTGTTTTCAGGGTGAGGTACGGTGGGGCGGTGCAGTGTCACCGCTTGGCGATGTGGCACTTCCTTCCCAGCCTGCCAGGTTATGTAAATGTGCGGTGCTGAGCGGAGCACTGTGCTATAGTTGGAACGCCAGGCTCTATTTGTGGAAAATCAGCTGGGCGAACTGCTGGATCTGTGTCAGACTGTAAGATTGGCAGGTGTGGTGGGAGGACGGCTGCTTTTTTAGACAGGTGCTCGTGTGTATTAGGGACAAGCTGAGCTCTTTACCCTTCTGGGAGCCTGGGAAGCCTTACTTGAATATAGGCTGACCTCAGCGGCAACGGCACGCGTGCAACAAACAGTGTTGTCGCTTGACACAATCGCTTGTGACACGTTTCCAAGGTCATGTAGGATCTAAGAGTCAGTTGTAAGTGATTTTTGGTTGCTCGTATTAAATAACGATGATTATTAAGGACAGACCTTTTGGAATTCAGAAGAAAACACGGTATATTGTGCACAGCATGGGTGACCCAGTGGGCAAAGGCTGCTGGGATGTGAATGTGGGTCACGCACACCCAAATCACTGTCACATGCTTAACTAACTCATATCGCACCTCCAGCCATCAAGGCCGTTACATAACCTGCTGTTGATTCCGTGGTCTCTTGAAAACACTGCGCTGGTTCACTAATTGCCAGCGTTGCAGTGATGCAACAACTCCAAGGGTCCAAGTTATGAAATGATCTTAGCATTTCAGAGCTGGACTCTAATCTTGAAGCGTGAATTTTATTCGTGGCAGATCAATACTAGTGATGCAATGGTGCACTTTAACTTTGCCTGGCTTGGCCTGTCAACTTCGACTCTTCTCTTGCAAGGCTGCACCTCGGTTTCTGCGGCGTGTTGTCAGATTTTGTATTGGTTACGTCTCTTTGTTGTCTTGATTAGTGAGCATTAAGCTCGAACATTCCCTGATAAAGATAACTCAAACTGCTTTAGGCTGTTTTGAGGCTTAGCTTGTCAAGGAGAGTGTGTTCTGTTGCATGAACAAGGTTAATCATATCTGTAGGTAGGCCTTGGCCTTGCGTTTGGAAAGGGAGATAAATTCCTCTCAAACTTTCATTGCTGGATTGGCCTGTTCGCATGCACAGGACCAGAGTCCACCAGGCATGGTCAATAGAGCATAAGTGGGGCAAATGTGATGATAAAACACCTGTACAGTATTGTACGGTAAACAGAATAGCAGACAAAAGTTTAAGGGGTCAAACGATTTGAACGACTAGCAAAAAACGGCAGTAACGACATTGAATCACGTCATACTTAGAATGAGCCTGCAACCTTTGTAGTAACATAAAACCATAAAGATGTGGGGAATAATAAAATGCTAGGGTCAATGACATGCTCTGCATTCTTTGCTTAATAATTTATTCCAAAACATATTCAAAATTTAATTTATATATATCATGACTGTGAAATATTTCCATTATGTTTTATATAGACACAGTTGAGGTCAAAAGTTTTCATGCACCTTGCAGAATCTGCAAAATGTTAATTACTTTACAGAAATAAGAGGGATTGTACACAATGCATGTTGTTTTGTATTTAGTGCTGACCTGAATAAGATAGTTCACATAAAAGATGTTTACATATAGTCCACGAGAAAAAAATTATAGTTGAATTTATAAAAATGACCCTGTTCAAAAGTTTACATACGCTTGATTCTTAATACTGTGTTGTTACTTGAGTGATCCACAGATGTGTGTGTGTGTTTACCAAACATCTTTGGTAGCTACTGAAGAGCAGTACTAGGGATCGTTTTTCCTTCTGAAGCATCAGTGAGCGTTCGAACCTTCTGTAATATTTGCATATGAGTCCCTCAGTTGTCCTCAGTTTGAAAATCATACAATCATTGATGGAAAGGGTTCAAATACACAATGTTGAAAAACCAAAGAATGTGTGGAACCTGAAGGATTTTTCTGAAGAACATTGGGCAGTTCAGGACAAACAAGGGACTCATAAACAACTATCACTACCTATAACAAACAAACAAACAAAACTCTGCTATTGGATCATTCAGGTAACAACACAGTATTAAGAATCAAGTGTATGCAAACTTTTGAACGGGGTCATTTTTATAAATTTAACTATTATTTTCTCTTGTGGACTATATGTAAATGTCCTTTATGTGAAATACATTATTCAGGTCAGTACTAAATCAAAAATAACATGCATTTATGATGGCTCTTATTTTGGTAAAGTTATTAGGATTTTGCAGATTCTGCAAGGTGTATGAAATTATATATAATGAGATGATGCACATTTTCTCATTCTTAATCTAATAATTTAATTAAAAAATACATTAAAATTATTTTTTTTACATATGATGATTGTAATATATCTCTGTTATGGTATAAATAATAATATATATTGTATGAAACGCATATATAACAACATGATGGTCATTGTTTATCAAATTATGTATCCAAAAAATATACATAATAACTGGAATATACCTCTATTATACCTCGATTGCACACACACACACACACACACACACACACACACACACACACACACACACACACGCACACACACACACGTATACATATGATGACTGTAATGTACCTCAATTGTAGTATACCTCTTTCTCTCTCTCTCTCTCTCTCTCTCTCTCTCTCTCTATGAATATATATATATATATATAAACATGAGACATTACACATTATAAAACAGGCACGTATAAATCCTCTCCTTTTAGAATTTGTGAAATGGTTTAATACATTTAATCATATTTTTAGCAATGAATAGATCCATTTTAATGAATATGTGTAATGGAATTAACACTGCTTACATAATCCTTTTGATTTTAATGATTCATTTTTCTGTAAGTAGCGTATCAGACAGACGCCCTGGGTTTGGTTTTCTGTGAATTATAAGGGGCTAATACAGTTTGCCCTTGATTATTGTGGTTCAACATTGCTCTTAATATTTTCTCTCGTGTGTAGTCCTGACCATGCACTGCTCTATAGGTCTTGCTGTGTTTCATGGTGAGGGAGCCTGACAGAATGCTGAATAATTCAGTTTAATCTAAATCAGGTCACACTGTTCATTTCTTTAGCCGTGGCTTGATCATAAGCTCACATACCAAAACTACCATTGAAAAATATGCTGATGATTCATCGCACCTCCCATCGCAAAGTATTTTCACTCTGAGTTCCCTGTTGTTAAAGAGATAGTCTAAATGTGTAAAAGGTAGGAAAAACATGCTCTCCTTAATGCTTGAATGTTAAATTATTATGCTCATATGCAGTTTTTACACTGTAGCTTGTTTAATCTCTTCATAACAGACTGTGCAATGTGTGTGTCATTCAAATAGCTAACGCATAGCACTTCTCATCACATCCTGAGAGATCAGGAACCTGTAAAGTCCAGCCCTACCTTTAAACAAAGAGACTGTTCTAGAACCCCTGCCGTCAGGTTGAGAAGTATGTACTCTGAGGTTAACAGCACATGATGTAAATATAGCTAGTGCCTTGTCACTGAGGTATTGCCTTTCTGGCTGTTGCAACTATCTAGTTTAGAACAACATCCAGATGAAAATAAAAGTGCTTTTTCTTATACCTATCCTGTGATTGTTCGCATATTTACGGTGGTGTGAAACAAACATGAGATTTATATTTCGCTGAGGGAGGCATAATTGTCGTGCCTTTGTGCGGCATTATTTTTGTTTAGCCAGCGTTCATCGTGACTGTCATTGTCAGTCATGTGCGGTTATGTGACATGATGGCCGGTGCTGAGTCATGCTGCGTCTCTCATGAGTGTGTAGGTGTGGTCCTTTCAGAAAAATGGGCAAAAACTGAAAGTTGTGCTCAGCCGTGTCACTTCGAACAACGTTCTCAGTCCTCCTCGCAGGGAGGGGAACAGCTGCTGGGATTCAAGAGTGCATATTTTACCCTCACCTACTTTTGCATGGTGAGCGCTGGCTCTTTAAATTGCTGTTAAGTGTCATCTCACACGCACTTGCCTGTGCTGAGTCATTGGGTTCAGGCTGGTTTTGTAACCTCCGCCCAGCAGGACTTCTCATTGGCTTGAGTCTTCACTCAGCCGCTTGTGTGGTTGGCTGCCAGGACCACTAATCAGTTCTCTTTTGCAAAAGGCAGCTCTTAAAGTTACAGTGGCTTTACTCTGATTCTACAGGGTGCTGTTTCACAGTAAACAGGGTGGGGCCTGTCAAAAGTTGGGGAGTCTAGATAAGTAAAACGTTATATGAGCATTAAATTAAACATTACTTTAAATAACATTTTCACTAGGTTGATGTACAAAGAAAAGACTGATGCTGGCAAATAAAGGTTTAAGTAAACAAGAATATACTTTACATTGAATGACAGTTGATTAGACAAGTATTATGGATGGGTAAATGCAAATTTGATGTGTTGGTGGAACTGTTTGATCATAAGGTCCGTGAGAAGCATCCAAAAAGCATCACACCCATTGGAAGAGCCACAGCAAACATTTGATGAAACGTCACCTGCATATTTTCACAAACTGAATACTAGAATGCACAACGTCTGCAAAACTTTAATGCCTGCAAATTGAGAAGTTGTTAATGAAAGTTTAAGGAATACAGTATTTCTTTGAAATAAAAAAAGGTTTTTGTAACATTTTAAAATGTATTTACTGTAGGTGAAAGAAATTATAATAAAAAAAATGTTTTAAAAGAAATAAAAGGAAATAAAAACAATAATGGCTGAATGTTTTTTGCATATTTACCAATTAGTGATTTTTTTAGTGATTAGCAATTTTACATTATAAATGTCTTTATTGTATTTATTATATATTTGATCTAAAGTACAGCAAAAAACAGTACAATTTTGAAATAATGTCACTATTTAAAATAACTGTTTTCTATTTTAACATATTTGAAAATGTATTCATTTGGATTCATTACTCCAGTCACATGATCCTTCAAAAATCATTCTAATATTCTGATTTACTGCTCAAAAACATTAATTATTATTATTATTACTATTACTATTATGTAGAAAATGCTGAGTAGATTTTTTCAGGTTACTTTGATGAATAGAAAGTTCGGAAGAACAGCATTTTTCTGACATACATCTTTAAATAAAAGTATTAATTTCTATAATTTCTTTCCAAAAAATAAATAATTATTTTTTTTATATAATATAATATATAGTATAAGAATAATACTGACACCAAGCTTTTGGTATAATGTATAATGTCACTAAAAAAACTTTTTATTTCAGGTAAATGCTGATCTTTGGATCTTTCTATTCATCAAAAAATTCCTCAACTTTTTAAAATATTAATAATAGTAATAAAACATAATAAAAATGTTTCTTGAACAGCAAATCAGCATATTAGAATGATTTCTTGAAGGATCATGTGACACTGAAGACTGGAGTAATGATGCTGAAAATGTAGCTTTGATCACAGGAATAAATTACATTTTTAAAATATATTCAAATAGAAAGTAGTTCTTTTAAATAGTAAAAATATTTCACAATATTACTGCTTTTGCTGTATTTTGGATCAATTAAATGCAAGCTTGGTGAGCAGAAGAGCAGAACAAAACATTAAATCTTACAGTTCAAAAACTTTTGACCGGTAGTGTATACATAAGCTATTTTTAATTTATTTTAGGTATTTTTATTATTATTGAACTATGAGAAGAGTATCAGTGCACAATAACCAGACATTAGACATTTTCATGGAAAAAGGCAATGCCAGATTTCTATTATTAAATTGCATTTTATACATTGATATTTTATATTAAGAAAGGACGAAACAGGATCCTCTTCAGGAGGAGATCATTTACATAATATGTTCTCATCATGGACGTGTATCGCTGTACTCATGCAGGAAGGCACTTGCCTGGGAGTGGGCCGATAGATTCCTGGAATCCATTTAAGAGCTGGATTAATGCGTCCTAGGAGAGACCGGTTCTGTGCACCAGGTATACTAACGCAACATCAACCATAAACCTAACATAACATGTTACCAAACGGTGTTTATGTTGTCACATGGGGACAAACTGAGTGACATTTAATAACTAAATTGAAGTGGTTTGTTTTAAGTCCCTTAACACTGTGATGTGTCTAATAGATAGGAACAAGCCCAGACAGTGGGCCGGAGCTCGCATTAGTGTATGTGACCTAATCAGGATCAAGCAGAGAAAGTGCCCTCCAGGACTTACACCAGATATACTTAATGTCTGCACTCTCTTAAGTAACAGGATGTAGGATGTCTCACAGATAGCACTTGTGGAGATAAAGCAAATTTGTATGACATTCACATTTGGAATATTGTGACTGGCTCGTAATGACCTTTCTCCCAAAGCTGCTAGCACTTTGTTTACATAAATAATCAATAGATTTTCAGGAAATGTTAACCATGTGGGAACCGGACAGGAAACTGCTTTGTCAAGGTGTTTATGTCAACCACCTCCAATGCTATAAGTAACTCTAGTGTTTAACCTCTAAAATGTTCTTACGGTGTTCAGTTAATAATTTTTGATCATGCATATTAAATTAGTTTTAAGTAAAATTAGATACCGGACTTGATCCCAGAGTTAGTGGTGTGGGAATGTGGAATGAAATGAGACACTGCCCTTACAACAGTGACCAGGCAGTTGCACTATAGTCATGTGGGAAAAGACCCACTCTTGTAGTCTTCACTTAAGGTGAATATAATAAAATGCATGCACGTACTAGTATTTTTTGAACAAGAATTGTGAATGGAATGGCATTTAAATTCTTGAGTGATTGCACATGAGGAAACAACATTTTTTGGTTACACACAAGCAAGCATTTAGGTTTACTTGCTGTGATTATTTACTGAGGATACAGTGAAGTTATCGATTGTGTTTTTGAGTTTCTGAAACCCACGTCTACAATAACACTAAATAAAAACACTAATTATCCTCCTCCTGAATTCCGTACAACACAATGTTGCTTGTAGCCAAAAACAAAGGACGGCACAGTCGAAACTTCTGATTGTAGAATAAAAGCCTGTATTTTTCTATGGTTTTCTCTCAGTCAGTGGCAGGAATTTGCATTTTTGTTCAAAAATCCCTCTAGATTCAGCAAGCCACCAATTAAGGTTTCCGTCCACAAAATGAGCAATAGCATAAACGGCAGTCAGCTTTAAATTTCACCAGAAACCTCAGGAATCATTTTTATAGAAAATGAAATGCAGCATTTTTTTCTTAGTGAGTTTGTCACCTGACTACCTTCGTCAGTTCTGTGTAACTTGATACCTTTAATACCTTTGTAGAAATTGGCATGGAGCCATGTTAAAGAGCAGGTCATATGGTATTTTAAAGTGTCCCAACATTGTGTCCCAAACAACAGGTTTAAATGCAAGGTCAGAAAACATTGTAATTTTCTCAGAATATACTTTTAATATTAGAATCACCTTAAGGTTAATAACCCCTCCCTTCCATAAGCCTACTCTGCTCTGATTGGTCAGCAGGCCAAGTCTGTTGTGATTGGTCATTCTGTATACAATGCAAGTGTTGTGTTTTCTGTGGAGTTTTGTTATTTATATGTTTAATTAAATGTTTAATGTTTAAATTTACTTTAAATTAGAGCTACTAATGTTGCAAGTTACATTTAACAGCCCAATAGTGTAGTGGCTCTTTAAGAGAGGAGTGTGCTATGAGCACATGTGACCGGTATTTACTACGTGAAAAGGAAGCGTGAGATTCATTCAGTTTGTAATAACTTTCAACCCGGTGTGCAGCCACTTGGTAAGCTCTCTTAATTTCAAATGTTTTCTTGTCTACTTTAATGATGTATGCTTTATGTTGTCTGCTGTCGCCATGCTACGTTGGTGTATTGTGTTTATGTCCATTGCACGTTAAAGATAACGCTATTTTTCTTAATTCTCCGGTAGATCAAAGCAGATTAGTTTACTGATAGAGATAACGCTATGCGCTGGATGAGTTTTAAATTGTTGTGGTGGCGAAGCCGTGGGATTAACATTTAGATTCATAATATTATTATACTATACGTGTTCATTTCTATTTACTTTATTTAGTTTTATAATGTTTGAAGTAGGAATCGCGGACTTCCTGGTTTGCCGCGGGGCATTTTGGGAGCTGTAGTTTGCTGCTTACAGAAACGATTGCATGCATAGAGTTGTGGTAGGACTTGAGTTGATGCATAATGTTTGAAGTGTGAATTGTTTACATTTAAATTATGAAACTATTATTATTAATATTATAGTGTATTAATGTTATTTATGCTTGTATTTTTGATTAATGTTATTTCTTGTTATTTCAGGTTTATTACCTGGTTACCCTTTTTTGAACCAAAAATAAACAAACAAATGTGGAATACCGAGTAGTATCCTCTTTGTACACTGGGTTGCCCTTTCCGTGGGAAGAAAACGGAACAGTAATAAACCAATTGCTTGAGAGCGTTAAGCCAAGTTTGCCACTGCCCTATCAGCATTGACCAGTGAAGGAGCACCAAGGGAAGAGGATAGGCCAAATAGACCCCTCTGTCAATAGCGCCTTGGTCAGTGCAGAGAAAGGAAGATGGATTTGGCAGAATTAGTGGCCCTAAAAGGAAAACGCTCCACAGCACAGAGCTCTTTTAGCAAGAGAGCCAAAAAGCTGTTCCTCACTGTAGACCTCCTAGAAAAAACGGTGCTCATCGACGAGATCAGAGCACTTGGTGTGGACTTTGGAAAGCTGCACGACACTGGACTCGAATATGTTGATGCTCTAGGAGAAGTGGAAAGTGAGGAAGAAAAAGCAGAAAAAGAAGCGGCTCATGTAGAGGAGAAAATGGCGAAGTGCCTTGCCACCTATACAGAAACGCTCCGGCTCGCTAAAGAGACGTTATGGTCCAAATTTGCCTATGTTGACCTTAAATTGTATGCTGACGGTGCAGAGGAGAAGTGTGCTGAAGTGGAGAACACTGATTTGAAGGAGTTGGCAGATGAAGACTTTCAAGTCCTGAGAGAGGGCCTGGTGGAGAGAATCAAAATGCTTGAGCAGAAGGTGCTTGAATGGGAAGGTCTTGTCCCTGAAGCTAAGATAACAGTGTATAAGCAGCAGCTATACAAGCTGGTCAACAGATTGCATGACTGGGTGCGGAGCTGGCAAAAGTTGAAGCGGACAGAAGAGGTTGAAGAAGCAGGTGCTAACGAAGAGCATAGCGAGTCCAAAGAGGAGCCCACTAGAGCTTGCACGCAGCCTCAAATCCCCAGTGTAACACCTGTATCCAGTACTGGAGCAGCTGCGTTCCCATATGCACCACCACAAAGTATCCCTGGCCTGCACCCTGGAGCGTACGGCTTCAGACCACAGATCAGTCTTGAAAGAACACGCCTGCCCACGTTCTCGGGAGACATGACCGACTACTATCGGTGGAAAACTGAGTGGGAAGAGCTGGAACAGCTGGGAAACCCACAGAGAACGGCTGGTGTTACAAGGTTCCACCTCCTGGCAAGTCTCAGCGATAGAGTTAAGAAAGACTTGGTTCTGTCTAGCTGTGCGTCGGCGGATGAAATGTTCAGGCGCCTCGACAACCGTTTCGGGAACAAGGCGAAAATCGTCCTGAAGATATCCGAGGAGGTTCAGGGCCTACCCCCTGTAAAGGGTGACAACCCTAGGAAAGCAATTGAACTAATCCAAGCAGTGGAGCGGGCCCTTAGTAACCTTGTGATCCTGGGAGAAGAAGAGGTTATAAAGAACCGTTGGGTAGCGCAGTCTCTTGAAAGCAAGCTACCAAGTTCTCTGAAAGAGAAATGGATTGCACACAAGACTGAGGCTGTGAGTGGTTTTGCTCCACATAATCATTTTGACTGCTTACTGAACTTCCTGAAGAAGCAGGAGGCAATCCTGGAGGAACTGGATCAGCTGGAGGTAAGCCCTAGAGAGGGAAGCTCCTCAGTGAAAGGCCTGGCAGACAAACCAGAAAGAGGAGTCAAGAAAGCATTCTCCAAAGCTACCTCAGGCCGTAGAGAGGCTCAGTCGAAGCTACGCTTGGGCTTGTGCACTGCCTGTGCTGATGAGACACATGCTGGCAGGCTATTTGCTTGCAAAGGCTTCAGGGAGATGGATCTCCAGAAGAGAAAGACCCATCTAAATACCCATGGGATTTGCAATCGTTGTTTGTGCCTCCACCTAAAGGATGGCCGTTGCAACCCAAAGTTCCTTTGCAGTAAAATGGACTGCCGCAAAGAAGAGCCTCACCACTATCTGCTCTGCCCCAAGTCCATCGCTCAAGAGAAAGACGCTGGCAGAGAAGTGCAAGGTACCAAAAGGGTGGAGAGAAAAGGCCTCGGACTGACCAGCAAGCAAGAAGAGCTCCTGGCGAAAGTCACTCCGGAATTAAGAGCAGAATTTAGGAAGGCATTTTCCAACAAAGCCTCAACCACGGTCTGCACTGCTGGAGGTGGACTGAAAGAGTATCCAGTTATAATGATGTTACTGGAAGTGACAACTAACTCAGGCCAGCTAATAGGCACTCTTATTGATCTTGCCTCTGACACCAACTACATAACAAACAACGCTGCTCAGCGCCTTGGACTGATTGGTGAGTGCATCAAGTTAATTGTCCATGGAATAGGAGGGATGAGAACAACAGTCACAACCAAGAGGTACTCCCTGCGACTAAGAGTGAAGACCACCAAGGGGATAGTAATGGAACACAAATTGCTCTGCTATGGCCTGGAGAGTATTGCGGAGATAAGTCAATCTGTCACTCCGCAACAACTGCAAAAGATCTTTCCTGATGTCGCTATTGAAGAGCTGGTCCGCCCTGAGAACATCGATCTTCTGATCAGCCACAGGGAAGGTCGTCTAGTTCCACAGCCGTTCAAGTTGGAGGGAGATCTAGTCCTTTGGGACGGCCCATTGGGCAAAACTGTTGGTGGTACTCACCCTGACCTCTTCGAGGTAGTCGACCTAACGCTGCACCAGTCTGAAACTCACTTTGCAAGGTCTATGAGAACATCCTCAAGGGTGTACAAGGAGGTTGTTGTAGACACCAAAGGCCTGAGTGAGTACCCAACGAGGATGGAAGAAGTGACCTTCAGCAGCACCACTGCTACGAATAAGGAGGTGTTTGAATGGTTCAAGTGGGATAGTATTGGAGCAGCGTGTGACCCGAAATGTGGGAGCTGCAAGTGCAGCAAGTGCCCTCCGGGAGGCAAAGAGATGACCCTTGGAGAAGAAAGGGACTTAGAAAAGATAAAGGACTGCCTCTTTTATGTGCTAGCGGACAAACACAGCGACGCTCCACACTGGGATGCGGCCTACCCATGGAAAGTAAGCCCAGCGATTCTGCCAGATAACCGCCGAGCAGTGGAAGCAACCTTCCTGAACACCGAGGCTCGGCTGGCTAGAGAACCTGTGTGGAAAGCGGCATATGGAGAGCAGATCCGTGAGATGGTATCAAGAGGAGCAGCCATCAAGTTCACGAAGGAAAAGATCAAGGGATGGAACGGCCCAATCTGGTACATCAGCCATTTGGTTGCCCCAAATCCTCATTCTAGCTCAACGCCAGTGAGGATAGTCTGGAACAGCAGCCAGGAGTTTAAAGGGTTGAGCCTGAATAACCTCCTGCACAAAGGCCCTGATGTCCTCAATCCAATCCGAGGTGTTTTGCTGAGATTTAGAAGCAGATTGTATGCTGCCCTTGGCGATGTTAAAAAAATGTATAATTCAGTGTGGCTGAAGGACGAGGAGGTCCACCTCCATCGATTCCTTTGGAGGGATAACCCAGAAGATGAAATCGGTGTGTTTGCCGTCGTCAGGGTCAACATCGGCGATAAACCTGCCGGATGCATCGCTCAGGTTGCCATGAGAGAGACGGCAAACCTGCCTCAGTTTACATCCATGGTTGAAGAGCGCCGGATCCTGACAGAGGATTGCTATGTCGACGACATCTTGACATCGCATGATGATCTTCAGACTCTGATCAGGATGACCGAAGGAGTAGAAGAGATCTTAAGAGCAGGTGGCTTCTCTCTCAAGCCCTGGATTCTGACAGGCCAAAGTGGGAGGAGTGGAAAACCCACTGACCCCAGCAACGTCAGGTCAACAGAACCCAAGACCCTGATACTTCCCAACCAGATGCGGGACGAGGAGAATAAGGCATTGGGATTGGGATATGAACCCGAATCTGATAAACTCCGTGTGCTGACGTCGGTGAACTTCTCAAGGAGGCGAGGAAAGATGAGAACAGGTCTGGATCTACGAGAGGATGAGATCAGAGGCAGCACTCCCGAACCTCTCACCCGACGCATGCTGCTGAGTCAGATTGCAGGGTTCTTTGACCCCATTGGCCTGGCCTCACCTGCCAAGCAACGAGGAGCGATGCTCATAAGAGAGTCTTTTCAGGAAGCAGGAAGAGACCATTCCTCCAAGGACACCTGGGACGATCCTCTTTCACCACGTCTTCGAGAGGCTGCAATAAAACTCTTTGAGCAATATGTGAGGCTTGGCCAACTCAGATTCGACAGGAGCCTCACACCCCTTGGAGCCATAGGTCACCCGATGGGAATCACGTTTTCTGATGGTAGTGAAGCTTCTTATGGAGCTGTTCTTTACCTACGGTGGCAGACAGAAGATGGAGTCGTAGTGAAGCTGGTTGAGTCTAAGGCCAAGCTCACCCCTTTAGACCAGAAAGGTGATGTTATTAAAGCAGAGCTGTGCGGGGCTGTCTTTGCATCCCGCCTGAAGACATACTTCGAGAAACACTGTTACATCAAGATTGATCAGTGGATCCATTTTGTCGATAGTCAGACAATCTTGGGAGCTATCCAAAAGGATAGCTATGGCTATCAGACATTTTTTGCAAACCGGATTGGAGAAATCCAAAAGGCCGGATCAGTAGATAGCTGGAGGTGGGTTGAAGGAAGACAGAATGTCGCCGACCTCGTCACAAGGGGGGCATCCCCTGAGGAGCTTGCTGAAGGATCAGTCTGGCAGGAAGGCCCAGAATTCTTGAAGTTGCCTGAATCAGATTGGCCTGTGAAAACTGCCAGAGAGATCAACCCCTCTGTTGTTGAAGAGATAGGGGGACTTCGGAGGAAGGCGTTCTCGGCACTGGTCACAGGAGGAGCCCAGCCCAGGAAATGGTCAGGCCCAACCAGTGTTGCGCTTGTGTGCTTAGTGGACCCCCGAAGGTTCAGTTCACTGGCACGATTGTGCGGGACCATCGCCTGGATGAGACGAGCAGTACAAATCTGGTTGGGCAACAGCCAGGCCCCAGTTCGGTCAAAGTGGGAGGCAAGACCATACCTGTCTGTGGAAGAAAGAGCAACAGCTTTCAAAGATCTAGCTCTTGCAGCTCAAGATGGTGTCGAGTTCCGGGACACAACCCTGGATCGTCTGGTTGTTCAGAAAGAGGAAAAGACAGGACTTTTGTTCTGCGGAGGGAGAATCCAACGCTGGAATGAGGATAGAGTGGCTGTACCGCTAATCCCATGCCAGTCGTGGCTCGCAACCCTACTGGCCAGGGAGGCACATGAAGAAAACCATGAAGGTGTTGCCTCTACCCTTCTACGGACAAGAGGGAAAGCCTGGATCATACAGGGACGAAGAATAGTTAAGAAGGTGCTGAACAACTGTGTCGCCTGCAGAAAGCAAAGAGCCAAGATGTGCCAGCAAGTAATGAGTGATCTCCCTCAAGAGCGTACCCAAAGAGCAAGCCCATTCGAGTATACAACCCTCGACCTTTTTGGTCCCTTTGAGGTGAAGGACGCTGTTAAAAGAAGGACAAGCAAGAAGGTCTGGGGCATTGTTTTCTGTTGTATGTCCTCAAGAGCCGTCCATGCGGACCTCACCGATGACCAGTCGGCAGAAAGCTTCCTCCAAGCATACTCCCGCTTTGTTGCTCTGAGGGGGCATCCAAGGAAACTATGGTCTGACAGAGGCACCAACTTCGTTGGTGCTAAGTTGGCTCTGTGTGAGCTGAATAAACATCTAGCTTGCCTGCAGGCTGCGTCCATAGAAGATGTAGCCGCTAAGAACGGGACTGAGTGGAAGTGGGATTTTCACCCAGCAGATGCACCCCACAGGAATGGAGCCGCGGAGGCCGCTGTGAAGCTGTTGAAGAGGGCGCTCATGAGCCTCGGAGGAGCTACAGGATCTCTCACATGGGGGGAGCTCCAAACTCTGTTCTATCAGGCAGCCAACCTGACAAACGAACGCCCAATCGATGCCAGAGCTCAAGAACAGGAGGATTTGGTCGAGTACTTAACACCCAACTCCCTCATACTGGGTCGAGCATCGCTTGGAGGAGATACCAGCGGGCTTGACCTAGAGACCCATCCCTGGCGTCGTCTAAGGGCTATTCAAATCGGAGTTGATCGGTTCTGGGCAAAGTGGAGGGAACTAGCTGGCCCAAATCTGTTCATCCGACATAAGTGGCACCGGACAGAGAGAAACGTCAAAGTCGGCGACCTCGTCTGGATTGCTGACCCAAATGCTTTGAGAGTGGATGGCCGAAAGAAGAGGAGTTCTTCACTGCCCATGACAGTTATCAGAAGAGACGTGAGAAGACTGGTGGTTCTTCTCCCGGTGGACGAAACTCATCCACCTCAGCCACCTTGACACCCGTCTCTTCCTGAACCCCTCTCATTCTGCACACTGCCCTATCCCCCTGGCCCAAACCCATATCATTCAGTGTTCAAACCCCTTTCACCTTGTCATGGCCCTTACCTTTATTGGCTGGTTGGTGCAAGCCTAGCGCTGCCACCATGCCTATCACATTGCACATACATGAAGAAGTTAGAGCATGCACATCCCATACATCGCATACCCGGGCAGTACATCACACCTGCCATAGGGATGTGATTGACTTGGACATTGGACTAAGCTGCTGCTCTTCCATTAGTTGTGCCTTCATTAGACAATTATATATAGAAAAAAAAAAAAAAAAAAAAGTGTATATATATATATATATATATATATATATATATATATATATATATGTGTATAATTTGTGGAAAAAAAAAAAAAAAATGAAGAGGGTGTCATTAAGAGGGGGCCGTTGAGTGATTTTGGTAAGTTTCCTGGATTATAAAATCAGGAACTTAAGTGGGAGGTGTTGTGTTTTCTGTGGAGTTTTGTTATTTATATGTTTAATTAAATGTTTAATGTTTAAATTTACTTTAAATTAGAGCTACTAATGTTGCAAGTTACATTTAACAGCCCAATAGTGTAGTGGCTCTTTAAGAGAGGAGTGTGCTATGAGCACATGTGACCGGTATTTACTACGTGAAAAGGAAGCGTGAGATTCATTCAGTTTGTAATAACTTTCAACCCGGTGTGCAGCCACTTGGTAAGCTCTCTTAATTTCAAATGTTTTCTTGTCTACTTTAATGATGTATGCTTTATGTTGTCTGCTGTCGCCATGCTACGTTGGTGTATTGTGTTTATGTCCATTGCACGTTAAAGATAACGCTATTTTTCTTAATTCTCCGGTAGATCAAAGCAGATTAGTTTACTGATAGAGATAACGCTATGCGCTGGATGAGTTTTAAATTGTTGTGGTGGCGAAGCCGTGGGATTAACATTTAGATTCATAATATTATTATACTATACGTGTTCATTTCTATTTACTTTATTTAGTTTTATAATGTTTGAAGTAGGAATCGCGGACTTCCTGGTTTGCCGCGGGGCATTTTGGGAGCTGTAGTTTGCTGCTTACAGAAACGATTGCATGCATAGAGTTGTGGTAGGACTTGAGTTGATGCATAATGTTTGAAGTGTGAATTGTTTACATTTAAATTATGAAACTATTATTATTAATATTATAGTGTATTAATGTTATTTATGCTTGTATTTTTGATTAATGTTATTTCTTGTTATTTCAGGTTTATTACCTGGTTACCCTTTTTTGAACCAAAAATAAACAAACAAATGTGGAATACCGAGTAGTATCCTCTTTGTACACTGGGTTGCCCTTTCCGTGGGAAGAAAACGGAACATGAATCGTGCGCACAGCTAAAGTTTAGCTGCTAAACTGTAAATACTTCACATAACAATTATGTTGGATACGTTAGCCGAGTGCTAACATGACTAACTGATAAAACAATACAGTTTGTAAACCAAAATATGTCTACATTCTTTATCATTAAATGAAGTAATAACAAAAGCAACAGTCTACATTAATTGACATATTTGAATTATCTGAACTATTTTAGTAAGAAAATATTTGGAAACCTAAAGCTGCACTAGGTATACATCACATATTAGCACAAAAATATGATATTTTGAGCACTCAATTGAAAATGTACACTTAACGTATTAATCATACTTACAGGTTGTGGTTCGGAGATGTTGGTCCAAAAAAAGAAGGTACGGACTTATCTTTCATGGACAAGCATTTAGTGAATATGGCATTGAACTTGTAAAGATTAGAGAAGCAGTCATCTCTAGAACGGTGAGCACACAACAAAAGTTTTGTGGAAAAAAATAATTTAGATTTTTTGCACATCATCATCATCATCATTTGGCATAGGCGGAGGGTCAACCATCTCCAGGGTAAGACTAAAAGCAGTCTAATCTATTAACTACAAACATCATGAACTCATCTTTTAAGGAAAGAACCAGACATGGGTGTCATGTAGGCTAATAAAATATTTTAATGGGACTGATTTTGTATTTAACGTACAATTTAAAAAAACATTAGAAATTGATCACTATAACTTTTCATTTTCACGGTTATTCAATCAGCGAATAAATTACATACAGAAAGCAACTATTATAACCTGATCTATCGCGAGTTTAACCACTCTCAAAAAACATATTTATTGTCATAATTACTGAAGCTGTCTACACTGTGAAATGAATCTCTTATTTACATTGTACGTACATCTGCACTTTGTTGTTTATGATGGGAGAAGAGTTGCGCGCACTCAACAAAACTGATGAGCTTCAGCGATGACTCATCTGAACGCATCTGATTGGCCATTGCATTCCTAAGCTCAACAGAATCGTGTGTGATTGGTTATGTTCATATTATGCACAACGCTGTAAAAACGCCTAAAAAAAAGAATTACAGTGCAACTTGAGCAGATCTTAATTTAAGCTAAGACTTTCCCAGCCTTACATACACTCTGCCTATGATTTTTTGGCAATGAAAACAAACAAAAACAAACTAGTAGAAGTGTTTGTGGGCAGGTCAGAGTGTTTGTATTTCGCGGGCAGGCGGGGATTATGCTAATGTGTTATCTAGTGACGTATATCGGTAACAGACAGAAGAGTGAAAAATATAACTCGTTGAGGCGGTGCAGAGTCGACTCTTTCTTTTGAGAGACAATATCTTTATTTATGCACTTTTTTAATTAACAACTTTGTAGACTGTTTACATTGAAGGATAGCTACGTTACAAACTGCAAAAAAAATATATTCTTTGGAAAACCCATATGACCTGCTCTTTAAATAATTCTAAAGAAATGTGACCCTGGACCACAAAACTAGTTCCATGAAGATATTTCATACATTTCTTACAGTATATATATTAAAACTTAATTTTTGATTAGTAATATGCATTGCTAAGAACTAAAAAAGCGATTTTTCTTATTTTGATTTTTTTGTACCCTCAGATTCCAGATTTTCAAATAGTTGTATCTCGGCCAAATATTGTCCTATCCTAACAAACCATACATCAATGGAAAGCTTCTTTATTTTTCTTTGATGATGAATATATCTCAATTTCAAAAACATTACCCTTATGGCTACTTTTGTGGTTCAGGTTCACAAATAAAGCTGATATTCACTAGTCATGTGGCCTCAACATGGCAGCCACCAGAAGCAGACCCTCCATGTAAACTGAGTCAGCTTTTGTAAAGCTACAAATATGATCATATGGGAGTGTTCATTTCTTCATGTATTCATTTATTTGTGTAAAACCCTTTTAATGAGTGCAGCTTATAATGTAGACATGAATATGGACCTATTAAAAAGCATTCGCTCATAGCTTGCCTTGTGTCTCAAAAACAAGGGTAAAACAACGTCTGTGGAAATTTTAAAGACATTACGCATGAGTCTGAATTGTATCAAAGTGAAGTAAGATTTAATAGGAGTCTGAAAACAGTTATCCAGTCCTGCTTAAAGGGGTGTTCAGTCATTTGCTCTTTAGAAGAGTCGTGAAACGCCAGTCGGGGAGAGAAAGCGTCATTGGACAGTGTGCTTTACACCCGTCTGAGTCAGAGCATGGCATTGGTGTGCAGGCCTGACATTCATGGTCGGTCATAAGTGGGCGTTACTTCTGTTCTTTGACGTTAGTGTTTGATTGGTCAGCTGTTGCTCTTGGCGTCACTGCGCTGCCAGCTGATCGGGAGGAGAAGCCGGTATGAGGGGAGTTGAAGCGGAGACTCAGGGCGCAGCGATATGTGGGCTAGATTGTGAAATTTAGGACGTAAGACTAATGGTGTCGTGTTGAAGTTGAGTAATTGTACTGTTAATGATTTCTCCAACACTCTGTTGACTTGCCTCGAGTAGGTCAGGTTTAGATATTTCAGCTGAGTCGAGCTTTAGCTCTTTGATGTAAGGAGTGATTTGAGGTTAAGGTGTGGCTTTCAGCAAAAGGACGAATTGCTTAAATTGTAACGGAGCTTATATTTAATTCTTCGATATGTAGCCTTTATTTACAGTTGGAGTGGGCGAGAGAGACTGGAAATGGCATCGGGACATGACCCAGGTCAGAATCGAACTTGAGTTCCCAATGAGCCAACCGCTTTCAAATGTCGTATGTGCGCCAGAACTGCGCCTGAATCGAATCATAAGCGTTTTAACGCTTTTCGCGAGGATTCGAAACCAGTAGAGATATTTAAATCCATGAAGCGTTCGGTTACACAACGGAGTCTAATCGTTCGATGGCCGTTGCAACATTCGTTCTAACTTTTCGGAAGTGTGTGAACCCACTTCAGAACGAATGGAATCTGTTACATTCCATTGGAAGAGATCGCGAGAGCGCTCGGTTCAGAGTTGAGCCGTACAGGGCGTGAGCCCTCCGTTAGTAGACAGTCTGTAGGCAGTAAGAGCAAAAACCATTGCGAAAATAAAGGATGTTACGCCAATTTTATGTGATATCTAAGGAGTCGAAACGCTTACCAGCGTGACACACGAATCGATCGACGAGAGAAATCGAGAATTCTACTGACGTAAGTAGGTGTTAGACATTCCTCATTCAGAAGTTTTCAATCAAAGGTGTTTGTCGAAAAACTATATTGCGCCGACATCGATTTGACGCTTTTTGTTAAGTCCAGTGAATTTTAATATATGTCAGAATGAAGAGCTGAGAAATAACACTGTATTAACTGATATAACAGTGGGCGTTACACTGCTTTCAGTTACAATATATTAAACTCAAATCGCCTGACGTTTTTTTCCATACGATTTGTTTAGTTTGAGTGCTTGTTTTTTTCTAATTGTAGCTTTGTAGATTTCTACTCGTTTTCAACTTTCGTAAGATAGGCCTTAAAGGAATAATGCAGCTTAAATGAATATTTAATCACCATTTGCTCACCTTCGTGCTGTTTCAAACCTGTATGAAAAGAGATATTACGCAGAATGACAGTTGTAGACACATCCATTTTGATTGAATATAAAAAAAAATGCAATTAAAGTGAATTGTGATTTGCTTTTACAATAGATAGAAAGTCATACAGGTTTGTAAAAGACTGTTAAACCCTAATACACGGAGTTTTTAGTCTGCGTCTGTTTAAAAGACGAATAACATGAGCAACAGGAGATTGTGCTATAGGAGAGATGGCGATAATCAAAATATTAGTTTGTGTAGTTGGGTAGTAGACTAGTATATAGGCTAAAACAAGGATTTACCATTGACAAAACGTATACATCGTCACTGATTCCTGTGAGCGAGAGCATTGCAAATTCCTCAAGACCCCACCCTGTACGGTGCGATACTATATACGAGTTTTGTCTTTTTTTCCCCCCCTTCCTCCTTTAGGTTACTTGTTTAATTTTTTTCTGTGTGTGTCTGCTTTATCTCACGTTTCTCTTTTTACACAGCCTAACATCTGGAGTGGAGACCTTCGTTTCATACCTGTATCTACAGTAGCCTATGCCATTAAATGGATTTCTTCTTACGTCTGAATGACGTCCGACTGCTCAAGGTAAGTTATGAAATATGACTGTTAGAGGTGACTTTTTACCAGTCGTGAGGGTGATGTGTCAGAACTGATATCATATGGTCTTTTCAGCTTCTACAGTTTTATTATAAATTATATATTTGATCAAATTTGAAAAAGTTTTTTGTGCTATTAAAACTCAAATGACAAAGCAAACAAGGCATTTTCCTAATCAGTTCCATCATATCACCAGATGACTCTTGAATTTGTGGATGGGATTAAGAAATCGAGTGTTGACAAACATCGTTAACTCATGTTTATGCAACCGTTTTAATGGATTTAGTTGCTCTAATAATAGTTTCAAGTAAAATGCAACATTTTAAGCTGTGACGTGCCATATCGTTACCAGAATTAATCTAATGAGTGAGGTTATGACATGTTAAAACCAGATTTTCCTTTATTCGTCATCATTAATCTACACCACATGATTATCTTATTTAAAGATATTTTTTTTATTACAAAAAGGTGCTTGGCTTTTTAATGTTAGTTTAGGAATTTTTTTATGTTAGTTTAGGAATATATTTTTTATTTTTATTGAGAGCTGATTATAAAATCTTATAGATGTACTGTGAGACAAGCAAAAAAAAAAAGTCACATGACTAAATATGATATGCATATCTGCATTTACAAAATGGAGTTTGGCTCTCTGTATTTTATCATTAACTGTATTCAGAATTAATGTTTCTGTTCAAATTCCGGAAGTCTAAGTGGTGATTTGTTCTATCTACGCACCTTATTTAGGCTAGATGCCATATTTAATATTTCCTGAATGAAAATGAGGAGGTCCGTTCAGTGTGTTGTTCGGTTGCTCCTTCTTAATCATTCAGCTGATGCAATGTTGTTTGTCTCTAGACAAACTCTGAAAAATGTGTTATGAACTTGATGTACGACTTTAAAAACAGTACAGCCTATAATTTTTTTCCCTTGCAGCCTTGTTTTCATTTGTGAAAAATTAAATGGCATCTACCCTGAATAAAGTCAATATGTCTGAAACAAAATCAAGGCCTGTAAAATGACGTACATGTCATTTGTATACACTTTTAAATAAGCAAGTTGAGCTTGAAGTAGCTCATTAAAGCAGCACAGTGCAGTGAAAAAAAACAAAAAAAACATCTGTTCTCCTGCCCAGGGTAATCACTGTCCGTAGAAAGGCTGGACATCTCATCTCTAATTTTCTTGAAATCTTTTCAATACAATGAATTCACTAAGAGCAACTCTTTATTTCCTGTTTCAAGTGTCTGTGGAGCCGAGTGCGGGAGTTTTTTTTGCAAGGAAATGTTTGTTTTGTGAACCCATTGTCTGGTCCTGCACTTGCGTTCGCTGCTAAATGAGTTTATTCTTCATCCAAGCGTGGCTGGAAAGATACCGAAATATAACAGAGGAGTTTGAAACTCCCCGGACAGTCTGTGCACTGAATGGAGAAATCACTAAGGAGGATGTTTGATTGCTATTCAAGGTATCTGCTGTTCAAATGCTTCCTCTGTTTAGTTTCTGACATTTATTGGCTTTACTGTGAGGTCTTTATAATACATTGAACTTTTCTAAGTTCATATTTTTGCTTCCTCTGACGTCGGGCCTTCATGGAGCTGCATGAATAGGCCTGTGTGGACGAACAAACCATAGCATGGAAGTGCATTCGTGGACATATGAGGAGAAATGTCATATCGTGGAGACTTTTGGAGCCACACCCTTAGCGTTACACATTTTTGCTGTTCTGCAGGCCTCTTTGACATTTAGATTTTTTTTTTGAGAGTGGTTTTAAGTGTTTTTTTCTGTAGTCTTGGCATACATTCCACCATTGCCTCCGTAATTGGTGCGGTATCGTGCCGCACAGACTGTGAGTGGGTTTTTTTTGCAGATGAAGCTCGGCTGTGACAGTGATTTGCCTGTTTGGCAGGTGGCTGTAGTTGTCTTGAGTGTGGGAGGGGAGGATCTCAGAAGAAGGTCTGCTGTTGTCTCAAGGACAGCGGAGCTTCCCGTCTGTGCAGCCCCGCAGTCCTGTGGGACCAAATGCTGGACGCTCAGGCAGTTTGTGCCACGAGGTTTCAGGAAGTGAGCCTGCAGAGCTTCTGTCCGCATTTTCATCCCCAGTAACATTACGCAGTTAGATTATTTTCGAGGCGATGATTCGGCACTGTCAGAGACTCCTAGACTTCTAGAGTGAGTTTGCTTCTGCTGTCTACCCTGAGGGACCTGTGTAATCTCCCTTTGATTAAATGGGCTGCAGGCTTTGTGCTCCACACCGCCATGTAAGTGACCCAGTTTGGGGTTTTGTGCTATTGTTCTTCATTGAATTTCTGTCCTCGACATACAAGGCGGCGCGCACATACGATGCCCCAAACTCCAAATAACGAGCTCATTCATTCTATACAGAGGAAAACGGGTTTGCTTGAAACCTGTTGACTTCACTTGTGGACTATTTCTCTGTCTCTTTCTCTCTTTTAAGGCAGCCAAGCTAGTTCACCTCAGCAGTACAGAGTGTGAGCTGGCCCAGCTCTGTGGGAGGGTAGAGTCAGTCCAGCACGGCGTATCTCAGACAGCATGGAGGCCCTCTGCAGACAGAATGGAATTTATACCATATGTACCAGGCATCCCAAGAATGCATGGCACAGAGACTTGACCAACGGAAAGAACTGCAGAAAGCGCAATGGAAAGGGTGAGAGACAGAGTGAGAGGGCGGGAGGGCAAGCTGCAGGAATGAACCTGTTGAGTATAATTCCATCAGTGTTTCCTAAGGAAGTAATTAGTCCTTAGGTAAGCACTGATGGACTGTAGGTTTCATATTTAAGCTATTTAACGGAAATGTAAAACATATGAACTGTGTAAATACAGTTTAGAAGTTTGGGGTCAGTACGATTTTTTTTTTTTTTTTTTTTTAGAAAATTAGAAATTAGAAAAAGAATTAGAATTAGAAGAATAAAGAATTAGAAAATGCATTCAGAATCCTGATAAAATTGTATATCGGTTTGCTCAAAAATATTAAGCAGCTGTTTGTAACATTGAGACCAAATTAGGTAGTTAGATTGATATTTGAAGGACCATGTGACACTGAGGATTGCTAATGCAGCTTTGCCATCACAAGAATAAATTACATTTTAAATTAGGGGTGGGCATAGATTAATTTTTTTAATCTAGATTAATCTAGATTAAATCTTGGAATTAATCTAGATTAATCTAGATTAAAATGGCTAATTTGAATTCTGCTGAAGGCATTCAGAATATGTGTGCTACCCAAATAATGACTAAAAGTAAGTCTTTGAGAATGGATCATAAAGCTCATAAAGCTGTTCTATTATAATTTGTTGATGAAAATAAATTATGTTCAATAAGATGTACTGTTTACTAACTAACTAACAATGAAATTATTTTTTCTACCTATTAGATTGTGTTTTTTTAACGTCAACACCTACCCAACCCTAAATTTAGCCCTTACTGTAATAAAAAAAAAACAGTATTATTGTTGTACAGTGTGATAAAAAATATACATCTACGTATGTATATCTATGGTAGCCAGTGTTTCCCCTACGTTTCCACTACTTCTACGTTCATGTTACACCGTACTTTTATTTTGACAGGTTGCCGTGAAGTTTCTGTGTATACAGTATGATATGATGCTAGTTTTCTCAAATGAAACGGTAAAAGTGACACTCACAGCAGTTTTGGAGATTGAGTTTATCTGTTCATGTGAGATGCAAATGCCAAAAATTACCGGGAGCGTCACGTGTGCTTCAGTATGCGTGTAGTAAAAGCTCGTCTCCATCATTCATACATACAGCTAGGCAAACGGAACATACCGGATTCATATTAAAACGGTCTTTTTGCATTTCAGTTTTCACATACACTAGTCCATATCGCGATTTGAATTAAGTGACAGACCAACATTTGATTTATGAATCCAAAAAACTACGAATTTACGTGGCATTTCGCTATAGTAGATTCGGTTTTTATGAATGGAGGACGACGCGACCCCGTCTGTGTTTTGGCGGAGGAGACGTAAACGCGCGACCATATTCTATAGTCTTTGGTATACATCCGCGTTAAACTATCAAGGTGAAAGTCATCATAGCTTGCGTAGTTTAGACCCAGCTCCCAACCCAAATTTGAGAATAGATTAACGGCGATATTTTTTTTTATCGCACGATAAGAGTCTCACGTTAACGCAGCACGTTAACGCCGATAACGGCCCACCACTATTTTAAATATATAATTGAAATTGTAATATTACAGTTTTTACTGTAGCCTTGGTGAGCATAGGAGATTTATTTCATAAACATGAAACAAATCTTACTAACCCCAAACTGTTGAATGGCAACGTGTGTGCATAGCTACAGTCAAACCAAATATTATTCAGACACCAGATTTTTAAAAATATTTTTACTAGTGGGTGCAGGACATTATAGTTCATTTATGTAAGTGAGGATAGCAAAATAAAGTAAACAGTGACATATTAAACCCCAAATTCTTCATACAGTGGACTATTAGTGAAAATTTTGGACCAAAAATGATTCAGACACTTTGACCTGACCATTTTTTGCCTAAGTGCTTTTTCTTTAATTGCTAATGTGACTTTTTCGCACCACAAAAGTAAGCATTGCTTTGTAATTGGTCAACAAAGTTTTTGGTTGATTGTAATCTATTACATACCTTTCTAACAAAGTTATCTGACATTATCAAAATTAATTTATTTTGGCCATATTTCATTACGATTTTCTAAACTATAGCGAATAAACTGATAATATGAGAAATGTTGAAGGTGTCTGAATAAATTTGTAAGTTTGACTGTATATAGCTTTTTGTCATATTCAATCACAGGACTGCTCTCGCCAAATCAGTTGCACTCAGTCAGTAAGTAATTTCGGCTGAGTCATCCACTGTGTTGCTTAATCATCCCAGTGTAGATTTTTCATTATTTCTCATGAATTCGAACGGAGACATTCCCATTCAGTCTGATTTACCCATGGCACTGTATTAAAAGCATGATTGAGTCAAATCAAAGCTTTTGCTTCCTTTGCTGTGCTGGGAAGAGGCAGCTGCCGCTCTGATCGCTGCTAACATTACGCGCTATGATTCAGAGTTCGGCGGAGTGAGGTGGGGGGAAGAACAGGCAATGCTTTGTCATTACAACAACCAACATTATGAAAGAAGCTTCATTTGACTTACTGCTTATTCATGGTTTACCAGCTGCCTTCAGCTTCCTTTCGCATGTGCTGCTAATACAGAATGTTCTTCTGTAGTGTAACCGCATCGAAGAGAAGAGCAGGGAGGAGGCCTGGACTTGCTAAAGCTATGTACTCATGCACACACGCGTACAAGCACCAGGGCTGTAGCGCTCCTTAAGCAATGAAATGCCAGATCTCACTTTTTTTTTTTTTTTTTTTTTTTTTTAAATCTGATTCATTCAATGGGTGTTTGGCTTTGCCACAAGCTGTGTTTCACAAAATAATGAGAAGAAGCTGAAACCTCGGTTTTAATCTTGGCCAGATGTTCTGCATTCTTTGGTGCTGCAATCTGCATTTCAGAAGAACGAGCTAAAGAAGGCACCTCTAAGTTCTAAATTTCCCTATTCTTCTCAAGGCAGCACGCTGTAGCATGTGGACTATGCATATGCATGTGCCTGTGAATTTTTTTTTTTTGTGTGTGTTCTAGAAGTATGCTCCATTCATGCTGGCCAGTTGCGTGAATATGTGTGGGATCACACTCCTAAATGCTCTGACCACTTCCTCTGTGGGCTTCTGGAGCTCTTGTTCGAGATTTATAGAAACCCCACCCCTCAGCCCTGATATTAGCAGGAGATTACATGAATTCCTGAAATGGCTTTCGCCGCTTCCGCGTTGCCCCACAGTCATTTCCATTGTATAACTCAGCTGGAATTTCCTCTTTTATATCAAATTGTTTTGCCTGCATGTTTTTCTGTTTGTCAAGTGTCTGAAGGAAGTTGAGTAGCGGTTTAGAGCGGACCGTCTCAAGGCACGCACTCTTGTTAGTCCTTGCACAACCGTCATCTTCACTCTGGGGAAGCAGCAACAGGGTGGGGCTGCTGGGATGCAAATGCACACTTAAATGCACCACACCCCTTTTCCTTTGGGGTTCCTCGAATGAATTCTCCTGGTCTTTCTGCATAAGCTCAGGCTTTGGCTAGACATTTCAGATTAAGGCTAAGATTACCTTCCTTGAGCGCTTTAGACTTGGCCATGGCGTGTAGATTTGTGTTCATCTGAACTATGTATAGACTGTCTTGCCTTGCTCAAATTTTGGGTTGACAGGGCAAGTACGCCTGCACCAAGACAAAGTCTGGGAATTGAGAGAAGGAGCAGGATGTATTCGTGACGTCCGTGTCCCGGACGAGCCCTTGGTAAGTCTTCCTGTTTACCTTGTTGACTTCACAAACAAACGAACGTCATCAAAAAGCCCTTTGGGTGCAGGTGCGTTTTTCTCTATAACGGTTTGTTCCGTTCTCTTCCCCTTCCTGGGATCTGCCGGATTTTTTTTTTAGTCTTTTCATCAGTGCATTAGTGAATGGCATCCATTTCTCAATGTCTGCACTTCTCCATTTCTCACTGTTGTCTGCCCGCTGGTTGACTCATGCCGTGATTCATGGCAGAATTACTGGAGCCGCCTCAGCATTTGAAGCATCGCTGTTGGAACGGTGATTGCCTGGCCTCTTCAAAGGGCTTGATGCAGTCCCAACGATGCATGATTAAGAATGCGAGTGGTCATTCCACTCTGTGCATATGTAAAGGCTGGTAAATAATGCACAAGACCTGCGTGACACTGAGGAAAACGGGTATTGGAGTGGACTGGATGGGACCAGCTCAGGCATCTGCCCTGAAGTCGCAACAGCTTTGGACACTTAGGACCAGATGGAAATTTTGGAGTTCCCTCTTTCAGAAAGTCTCAAGAAGTGGCTTCACATGTGGTGTGTGTTTGTGAAGGCATTTGTTTCAAAAGTTCTGCAGCCACCGACTTCCGGTTGTAAAGGAACAGCCGTTCATGTTTTTTTTTTTCCCACATGCAGATGATCTGCTTGCATGCTGTGTCATGTGGCATTTCATAACTAAAATGGATTCTTATATCCCTCAGGGATTTAGCGGTTTCCTTCCAGAGATTCTTACTGCATTCTGCCAGTTTATGGTTCCAACCTTGCATTTTTCCACAGTAGCAGAAAGACAAGAGACTTTCAACTGCTGGGTGTGGTTCTCTCTGTCTCTCCTCTCGTTTTCTCTACTGTACTCCCTGTGAGAGCCCCTGCTTAACGGGATAAGCATGACAGGAATGTAACATCTCCACCGTTTGCTTGTCTCTGAATGGGCGAGCTTGCACCTTTCAAGCCGGTTTCCCTTAATAATCATTATCTCGGCTCAGAAATGACCTGGCGCCGCTTCTGTTCAGATAAATGCGGGATTTCACTTTAATTAAAGATCCCTATTCTTCACCCACCCCATTTGGTCACTTCCTGATTATTCATCTGGAAGCTGAAGGGAATGACTAACGCATTGATCCGTAGCTCATTTTGGTAACAATTTATGTGGGCGTTGAAGGATGTAACGACCAACGGCTAAATCAAGTAGGTGAACGTGTATCTGTTTGGACAGAGGGTGTAACGGTGCTTGCTTTGAAAACTCTGACTTGTGACCTCTTCCTACTCTCTTCCAGATGTTGGGCAAACCCATTCAACCCTAAACCGCTGTCTTTGCCAATTGGATTGAAGTGCACCTTTGTCTTTCACCTGCTTGCTCAAGCTGTTCAGTGTCTCCTGGTGATGTGAGCAAGCTGTTAGGCTTGGATGCTGTTTGGGTGCACTAGAAGTGGAGGTATAGCTGTTTTTGCCACCACCCAACCTCCCATCTTGAGCCGTCTGTGGGCTATTGATTAATTGGTTCATTTGAAACAGCTCCTCAGAGGTAGAAAGGGCTATAGGGAGGAAAATGTGAGCCGACGCTGCAGAGAAGGGCACATACTTCACCATTTCCTATTGCCTTGCGGAGCAGTCTGACTGTAATTGTTTGGGAAGCATCCACGGCTTTACAATAAATCACTCCTTGGGAACACTGTGTTCTGTGCGACAGGATTTGTAGGCATTGTGTGTTTGTATATGTCGGTGAGTCATAGTGTGTGAGAGAGAGACAGCAAGAGTTTAAACATGCTCCATTGTGTCCGGTGCTGACCACTTGTTAGCCTGTGGCTCTGTGAGCGTCTTGACTGGGTGGGGACATCAAAGACCATGTGAAGAACCAGTGAAAATACACGTCTGGGAGTGGGTTGGAGAGAAGTGTCTGGCTTTTCCATAACTGCATGTTATCCAGCTCCGCCCATTCTGTGGGGTTAAATCCATGGGTGTCACAGTTTATGGTACGATACTGGACAGTGGTGTGTGATTGTGTTTAAGTCTTGTAACCGAAGCTCACGGCCCTCCCTGCCTGCAGTGTCCTGGACATAGAAGGATCTTATCTCCGCCTTCAGACAAAGGACGATTCAACCGCCCCGGTGTCTGATAACAACAGGCTTAAGACCCAGCGGAAGGGGGAAGCTGCAACCGAATTTGATTTCCGTCATTGAAAACAAAATAGATGCAGTGAGCATACATTTCTTCTCTGACTTTGTTCAGACTCAAAGCGATGTTTTTCTGACACTATTTTCAGCGGATATTGAATATTTATGGTAGTTTTAGCCTTAAAGTTTGTGGGCATGTACTAGGGATGTAACAATATTATCATCATGATTTTGCGATAGCAAAATGGTCTCGATATTATCGTGGTCACACGACGATATAAAACAATAGGTCTTCCAGGCAAAAAGTGTATAATAATACTTAATAATAATATAAATAATACTTAAACTTCTTATTCTAACATAAAATGTCTTTAAAAATGTGTTTTGAACAATATGACTTAATCCCTCCATTGAAGTCTGTTTTCACTGCGCGTTTTAAAGCATGCGCTTCGTTCAGGCGATCAACCCAGGATTTCATGTTTTCTGCGCCTCAGTTTGAAAATGCAACTGCCACCAGTTAGGCTTTATTTTGGTGTTAGATTTGTAGTAAGACGTGTTTTTGTAAGCCTGTTTTCTCTAAAGCTGGATTGTTTGTCAAAATAAAAGCTCTACTGCCGTTTTCTTCAAAATTAAATCTTAAAAGTGTAGTATGAATTGCTGACAGTTAGCGGTTTAAATAGGTAACGTTACTGCAGTCCGAATTCAAAATATTCCATTCAAGTTTAAAAATTAGGAAAGAAATATTGTATTTTCTAGGAGTGGGAATCTTTCGGTACCTCACGATTAGATTCAAATCGATTCTTGGGGTCACAATTCAATTAAAAAATCGCTTCATGATTTTTAGAATTTTTTTTTTTTTTCATTCACAATTAACTATTTATAAACTTTTTTTTATGTACACCGGACATCAAATGCACCAGTATTTTAATACAAAAACAAACTAGTCCCTATAGACTATGGATAGTCCTAATTTAAAAAACTAGTGTTACCTATTAACAATTAACTTACTAATAAATCAAAAATATTTTACACCTCCCATTAGAGATGTGTCCGACTCATACCATGTTCAAAAAGGAAATGACATGTACTACACTCTGAAAAATAAAAGGTTCTTTATTGGCATCAATGGTTCTGTGAAGAACCTTGAACATCCATGGAAACTTTCAAATTCAGAAAATCTTTTAGATTTTTTAAAATGCTTTTCAAAATGGTTCTTTTAGAAACTGTTCACAGAAAGGGTCTTTGGGGAACCAAAAATGGTTCTTCTATGGCATTACTGCAAAAACACCCTTTTGGAATCTTTATTTTTAAGAGTGTTCGAAACCCCTAAATACGAGATGGGAGAAAAAATTATATTTCAATGCTTTCTCTCGCAATTATATCGCTGGGTAATTATACTGTACATAAATTGCGATAATCAAGGAGCCGTTATTAACATGCGAGGCATTGAAACCGCTTTTGAATGCGCATTTGTGTTTAGCTTTCACTTTTGAGATATGGACTTAATATCGTGATATTATCGAACTTTGATGTCGTTACATCCCTAGTATGTACCGTTTGCGAGTGTATATAATAATTAATTGTATTCTTTTTTTTAATTTATTCTTGTATTTATATAAGGAATGCAATTGGAAGTTTTTGAAATGAATACTATAAAATGCACAAAATGTCTGTCTCGCCCCAAAACCGTATTTGTGCTGTGTGAACGCAGCCTTTCTCACTCCACTGCATTTGTTCCTCCATCAGGCAGCTCAATGAGTACGGGCAGATCATCCGTGCTGTTTGGCAGGAGTTGGCATTTCCGAGTTGTGGGTGAGAATGTATGTGTGCAAGAGTCCGAGGGAGCAAAGCTGAATGTGTGTGGTAGGGCCAGTCGGTGCTTTGCAAACTGGACCTTTTTCTGTGGTTCAGCGAGGTCAGTGAGTTCATAGAGGCCGTACCCATCCAGCACTCGTCCTTGAACTGCGGCAAAAACGCAGAGCTTTACAGCCTCCTTTAGTGCTGTGAAAGATCAATGGCAAAGCGAGGCCCAGAGACGGCCTGTCTGTGAGAGAAAAAAAGTCAGAAAGGAAATGAAACCATACTTCGTGAGCTTCCCTGAGAGAAGAATGAATGGCCTGATTTTTGGCCGCATACAGGAGATTCTTTGGTTAAATGAAGCAGACGTGTTTGAAAATGAAACTAAACCTTTAAGTCAATTGGATAAAGAGAGACTTTTAATGCGGTGCGAGTGGTAGATGGTCTCCCTGCAGAACGGTTTGAGCATGATCAAATGCTCAGGTCCTGTGCACAGGCAGCGGATCTATCTGTACTCAATTAAAGGCAGGAGTTGAGCTGAGTGAATGAATGCTGAAGCAGTAGCAGGCCTGCAATACCTCAGGGGCAAAGAGCACATGACTAGACCGCTCGTCCTCTCTTTCTCTTTCTGTCTCTCTTGCGTTTGTTTGGCTGTGGCAGTGAAAATGGAAAAAAGCCATCGTTTAAACTTTATCCAGATCCTCTTTATCATCTTTTTGTCTTTTTTCCATCCACTGTTTTTAGTGTTTTTTTTTTTTTTTTTTTTTTTTGGATGAAGGCTGTTTCAAGTGAATTTGGGATATGATAACAAGAGATGTCAAAATCTCCGGTACTTTTGGTATCACTACTTGTCATATCCCATACAGATACTAATATTTAAAAAAAAATTATGATGTAGCTGTCTTTCTACAGTATTTGTAGAACCGAAACACGTGTGCTCTGTGAAGATTGCTTGTGCCTTGTGGTGATGCAGCTGTGTGTTTGAATGATCGCATGCATTTTTTGATAAGTGTCTTGGCAATAAATGGTAATTAACATCAAATCAAACAAATATTGAAGGGAAAAAAGTGAGAGAACCCTAAAAGAGAATGTTAAATGCTCTTAATTTGTTTCTTCGCCTGGGTCATTCTACAGAAATGTCCACTTTTGGTATGGCAAGATGTTTTCAAATGCATTTCTTTTTCTTATATTTAAACTTAGTCCACATTATTAGATTACATTTTGACTATGAATACACACAAATGACAGCTTTATTTATTTATTTTGTGCATTTATGTGAAAGGTGGCACCAGTGACAGTAACACCAGTGACAATTTTCATTAAAAAAATGCATTTTACAAAATGGCTGCTGAAAGGTATCCAAACACATGTTGTTAATCATGGTAAACTCACTAAATTAATTAGTTAATCCATTTGTATTCTATTTTTTTTTTTTTTTTTTTTTACAATTCCTTAACAATAAAGCAGGTCATACCAGTGAGTTAACTAAAAGATAAATGAGAAAATAGGAAGAAGTAAGTCGAGTGATCATCAGTGTGATATTTATTTTATTTTTTTGTTCAATGGTAACACCATTGACGCAACTCCAGTTGACCACTATTTTCAATATATATATTTTATACTATTTATTCAGCATTTTTTTAATGCCCTATATACATCATGTATTCAATATTTATGAATACATTATTGTATTTTGTTTTGGACCTCAAAATAAAGCACTTTCCCTCTGTGGGGATGAGCAGTTTTGTGGTGCTTGGAATTTTATATAATTAATTAAATAAGCAAATATTGCCACATTGATGGCTCAAGAAGGTGTAATTGTTTAAATAACATTGTTTCATTTTAAAATGAAAGAAAGAAATGAAGAAATTGTAACCTTAAAGTGTTTTTCAAGTATGATTTATTATTTTTGATTTATTATTTAATGCTTTATTTTTTTACACCTGCTTTGTTAATGAGATGTGGAGTGCGGAGAAAATGTTGGACAGTGTACAACTGCCTGAAAGGCACAAGTATATTAATATGGTCATGACATCATACTGTTCAGAAAATCAAAACGGCTTGATAATTGAGAGAATTTGTGAGGATTAAAAAAAAAAGAATGAATGAATTTTTATCATTGTAGGGTGGTTGTGTCCACACTACTAAGACACATTTATATGTAAACACCATGTAAAAGTGAATTTTGCATCTGATGTCCCCTTTAAAGAGGAATTTTATTGAACTTGCTCTCTATTATAGTTTACTATTATTGTCCTCCTTATTTCTCCTCAAACATCCCTTTCTTTCTTTGCCTCTGCAGATCCTGTCACACCCTATTCCCTCATTTTCTGCGGAGTACCAGGAACAGATTCCGGGAAGCCCACTGGCTGACCTGCAGCAGTTCTTCACTGGCAAGCTTTATGTCCTTGTGTACCAGCTAAAGCTGCCAGCTGAAGAACTGTTGTGGTTGGCTCTTTCCTGGCACGTAACCACCGAGATGCGACGCAGAGGTAACAGCATCATTCCAGACAGTCGATGAGGCCGTCTCAACCAATCCCGGATCAGACAGATCCCATTTTTGTCGTTCCCTCCAGCAGCCTGCTCACGTGAGCCGCCTGAGCTTGGCTATTCGTTCTTCTCAGGCATAAACAATGGTTACCGTACGGGGTCCATGCTGACTCAGCCACATTCCTGGCCCGGTGAGGGTCCCTTGCCCTTATTTGGGTGTGGAGCAGGACGGGAGTGGCATTCTGTGCTCTCAACCGAGCTGACAGAGGTGGCCATCTTGCTCTTCTGCTGTAGCAAATTGTGGACCTGATGTTTAGTGGGTGGAAACATTAAGTACTACTGAAAGTAGCGTTTCTTATAGATGTTTCCATGCATTCTGGAGATGTGCCCAGGCTTTCACGTGTTTGTGTGTTGAAAGTCGCTGAGATCCTCCAGGCAACGACTGATGAAAGACTGCAGAGCGTATGTAACTTCCTCTTTCTCTACCAAGGCCGTTTTATGGCGTAAATATGATTTTTTTTTTTTTCCTGTGTGTTTGTGTACGCATCTAACCTTGGTCGCACACACTATATACACATTCTCATCGCGTCAACTGACCTTACGCAAGCCGTAAACTCCTCAAGGCTGACTTCTTCAGTGCAGATAACAGGATATGAAAATGTGTCCCTCTAAATCCTCCCAGCCAGTTGAAAACTGAGAATATTCTAGGCATTTAGCAGAACCAGATGCCGTGTGTCGGAAATGTGCTCTCCGCTCCTCTCCCTTCAAACGTGCAACTCTCACCAAGTTTTGCACATGTAGTTGTGTACCTGTAGTTGTGACCTCCTCTCAAGGGCTTCTTCAGGTCATGGGCGAAGATCGCCTACGTGATCCGCTCTAGTCTAATTTCAATCTCTCCACAAGTGCATTAAAAGATTGTTGAGGGTCGTCGTCTCAGCTGCTCTTAAAGAAGCTCGGCCTGCCTGTGTTTCAGGTACACTTAGTCCTGGATAGTACAGTGTGTTACTGTCTGAACCTTCTGGTTTAACCCTCTTTAGAGTCAGATGGTAAGGGTTAACAGTTAGAGTTAGATTAGATTACTATGAAAGTCCAAATGAATAGGCTTACAGTATGGACAAAATGTGATTGAATGATGTGATGCTCAAATAAAATAAAATGGCTTTGGGGAAGACTTGCCTTGTTCATTTTTGACTTAAAATGAAATATATAATTATTTTTTGTTGTGGTTCTTTTCTTAAATCTTTACATAAGAGAGAGAGTTCACCCAAAAATGAAATTCTGTCATTAATTACAGGTGTATCTTTTTGATTTCATCAAAAATATAATTTGTGTTCCGAAGATAAACGAAGATCATATGGGTTTGGAACATGATGGTGAGAGATTTTATTTTGGGTGAACTGTCCGTTTAGGTCATATTTTTGAAAACTTCACAATGTCGAGATTCAATTATGTGTAGTAAGTTATGGTTTATCATCTTACTTTGGAGCTGTTTTACAGCTTGTAAAGGTCACTTTTAAACCTCTTTCTCACTATATACAGTGGCACTAATTGATTTAACTGCTAATTGTGAAAGTAAACACTCTTGAATCAAAATATATTTCTTCAAGGAATTATTTTTTATTGAATCGTGCCTCTCAAAGCATTCTTTAAATGAACAGGCCAAAAGGCAACATCTGTTGCACGCTACGATCCCCAATAGACTAACTAGATATGTCAGTGCTGTTTATTTTTGTTTGGTTTCTTGCTGTCATATGAGGTACAAGTTGAAATATTTTTTTGAGGACAACTTGTGTCCGACTGGAACATTCCTTGAACGTGAGACGGGTCACGGAGCCCTTTTTGTTTAATTAAGCTCGGGCCCCACAAGTGCAAAATAATCCCAAATGGCAAAGGTCAGATACCTCACAGTTACTTTGCACCAGAGTAAAGGGTGCTCAGATCACCCGTCAGGGATCTTTAGCTTACCTTAGACACTTTAGATAATATTCAAACTTAACAGTGTTGAAAGCACACATACTGTACAGTTGAGGTCAAAAGTTTACACCCCTCTTTCAGAATCTGCAACACGTTAATTATTTTACCAAAATAAAAAGGGATCATACAAAATGCATGGTATTGTTTATTTAGTACTGACCTGAATAAGATATTTTACATAAAAGATTTACATATAGTCTATATGTGAATATAGTTTACATATAGTCCACAAGAGAAAATAATAGTTGAATTTATGAAAATGACCATGTTCAAAAGTTTACATACACTTGATTCCTAATACTCTGTTGTTACCTGAACGATCCACAGCTGTGTTTTTTTTATTTAGTGATAGTTGTTCATGAGTCCTTTATTTGCCCTGAACAGTTTAACTGCCTGCTGTTCTTCAGAAAAATCCTTCAGGTCCCACAAATTCTTTGGTTTTCCAGCATTTTTGTTTATTTGAACCCTTTCCAACAATGACTGTGTGATTTTGAGATCCATCTTTTCACACTGAGGGACTCATATGCAACTATTACAGAAGGTTCAAACACTCACTAACCCTTCAGAAGGAAAAAAAACATGCATTAAGAAATCTTTTTGAATTTAAAGATCAGGGTAAATTTGTGTTCTCTTGTGGACTATATGTAAACATTTTATGTGAAATATCTTCTGGTCAGTACTAAAAAAACATGCATTTTGTATGATCCCTTTTATTTGGTTAAAATAATTTTGCAGATTCTGAGAGAGGGTGTAAACTTTTGACCTCAACTGTACAATGGGCAGTTTTTCATTCAGAAGGAGGCTGATATGTGGGGCTGTGTTTAGTATTATTATTATTTTCACAAAACGAGTTTTGGAAAATAAGTTTTAGGATAAAATTCATGGAATTTGGATCCAATCCAATTGAATGTGCCTTTCATAATTGAGACCCTTGAAGTTATAATTTTTTAGGTTTTTTTTCATAAAGGTTAAGCAGTTGCATTTGGAACAACTTGTTCAGACTTTAATTCAATTCGAATTGGAACGAACGGGAATTTAAGATTCACTGGTACACCATGTTTCACACCAAATCTGTTCACCAAACAGAAGTCCATTTGGGTGGACTGATTAAACATTTATCTCCACATGGACTGCTTGGACACGAGCGAGAAAGAACATATCCAGGCTTGGTGCAAAGGGGTTTTACAACTCTAAATTCAAGTCTAAATTCCCCCCGTCCGCAGGGGTTAAAGCTGCTTAACCAGATTACCTTGAGTTCCAGGCAAGCAGGAGATCATTCACCTGATGAAACATCCGTGTCTCAACACTGTTGCAGCATCCTGCAATCCTGCAATCCTGCCTGACCTTTGCCCTTAGGCATGTGGCACGCCTGTGCCTTTTTCCTTTTACCGGGTCAATGTACCGCAGTCTGCCCGTTGCACAGCGGGTGTCATGTAACCTGTCTGACTGGCAAGCAGCACAATGTGTAATTCAGTACCCTACAATGGCCTCAAGAGACTGAGGGCGATTCATGGTGACTGTTTGCTCTTATAGCCAGGAAGAGTTACATGGAATGTAAAGCTGTCAGTCTCATTTATAAGATGTGCACTACAGGGCTCCATATTTTTATATCCGCATCCCACCTGATCTTTTCAGCTCGTGTCATTGACACTCACTGCGGGAACGGCCTTTGGCCCAGATTTCCAGCGTCTAAATGTTCCTCATTTGTTTAAATCAGTGATGACATACATGACCCCTCCTTTACTTCTCGTCAGTGTGCATTAAAGGGATAGTTCACCCAAAAAACATTTACTCAAGTTAATGTCATTCCAAACCTGCATGACTTTTTTCCATGACACACAGCATGAAAATAGTGATGAAATGAGTTAAAAATCTCAAAAAA
Source organism: Garra rufa (assembly GCF_049309525.1). Lineage (NCBI taxonomy): Eukaryota > Metazoa > Chordata > Actinopteri > Cypriniformes > Cyprinidae > Garra > Garra rufa. The sequence goes on from NC_133374.1 coordinate 19,828,100, forward strand.
GTACCATAAACATGGTTCATTGAACTGTTATCCAACTTTAAAAGCTCTATTAACCATAGTCACTTAAAAAAAAAAATTCACTTTGCATATTTGTTAATGCATGTGAAATATTCATCTATGACGGCGTTTTAGTGCCATGTTAAAAAAATGAAATAAATCTAAGATTATGAGAATAAAGAATTAATTCGTAGCAATTACGAGACTAAAGTTATAATATTTTGAGAGTATATTCAAGCCTATTGCGCATGCAAATTGCCCGGATTGGGAGCACCGGGAGATATTCCAAAGTCTCTTTCAAAATCTGTCAGTTTTATAGCAAAATACAAACAATATGTCTATTACAATAATGTGTTTTTCACACTCTTTATAATGTGGCGTGACAGATTGCTGTATTCGCCTCAGTTTAAGCGGCATGTGAATCAGTCATCTTTTGGATTACAGTGAGACAAAATATTCACTCAAAATATTATAACTGAAATTGCTACGATTTATTTCTCGTAATTTCAACTTTATTTTCGAAACATATTGACTTCATTTTCATAATATCGACTTTAGTCTCAAAATTTTGACTTCTCAAAATATTTCGACATTATTCTTGTAATTTTGACTTTATTCTTGAAACTTTTCAACTTTATTCTCGTAATTTCGACTTCATTCTCAAAATTTTGATTCTTTAAACATTTCGACTTTATTCTTGTAATTTCAACTTTATTCTTGTAATTTCGACTTTATTCTCGAAATTATGACTTTATCCTTGAAACATTTCAACTTTGTCAAAACAGTTCAACTTTATTATCGTAATTTTAACAGTTCTCAAAACATTTAGACTTCATTCTTGTAATTTCAACGTTATTCTTAAAATATTTCTATTTTATTCTCATAATTTTTTCTTTATTCTCGAAACATTTTGACTTTGTCAAAACATTTTGACTTCATTCTCGTAATTTTGACTTTATTCTCAAAATATTTAGACTTCATTTTCATAATTTTGACTTTATTCTCAAAACATTTTGACTTCATTCTCGTAATTTTGACTTTATTCTCAAAATATTTAGACTTCATTCTCATAATTTTGACTTTATTCTCAAAATATTTAGACTTCATTCTCGTAATTTTGACTTTATTCTCAAAAAATTTCTATTTTATTTTCATAATTTTGTCTTTATTCTCAACTTTTTGACTGTCAAAACATTTAGACTTTATTTTTAAAAATATTTTGACTTTATTCTCAAAACATTTAGACTTATTCTCGTAATTTCGTCTTTATTTTTAAAATATTTCAATTTTCTTATAATTTCAACTGTATTCTTGAAACATTTCGTCCTTATTCTCTGAACATTTCGACTGCCAAAACATTTGGACTTTATTCTTGTAATTTCGACTTTATTCTCAAAACATTTAAACTTTTCACATAATTTCAACTTTATTTTCAAAACATTTAGACTTTATTCTCAAATTTGGTACTTTATTGTCGGATTCTACTTATTCTCAAAATATTTCAACTTTATTTGTATAATTCCGACATTATTCTTGCAATTTTGACTTTATTCTCAAAATATTTTGACTTTATTCTCGCAATGTAAAAATTTTTTCTGGTAACTTTGACTTTATTTTCTAAATATTTTTACTTTTATTCTAAAAATGTTTCAACTTTATTCTCAAAATATTTCGACTTTATTCTTGTAATTTCGACTTTATTCTCAAAATATTTCAAGTTTATTCTCTAAATATTTTGACTTTAATTTTAAAATATTTCGACTTTATTCTCGTAATTTCGACTTTATTCTCGAAATATTTCAAGTTTATTCTCGAAATATTTCGACTTTAATTTTAAAATATTTCAACTTTATTCTCTAAATATTTTATCTTTATTCTCGTAATTTCGAATTTATTCTCTAAATATTTCAAGTTTATTTTCTAAATATTTTGACTTCTCATAATTTCAATTTTATTCTCTGAATATTTCGACTTTATTTTTAAAATATTTCGACTTTATTCTCAAAATATTTCGACTTTATTCTCAAAATATTTCAACTTTATTCTCATAATTTCGATTTTTATTCTCATAATTTCAACTTTATTCTCAAAATATTTCGACTTTATTTTTTTAAATATTTCGACTTTATTCTCGAAATATTTCGACTTTATTCTCGAAATATTTTGACTTTATTCTCATAATTTCAACTTTATTCTCGAAATAGTTCAACTTTATTTTTTTAATATTTCGATTTTATTCTCGAAATATTTTGTCTTTATTCTCATAATTTCAACTTTATTCTCAAAATATTTAGACTTTATTCTCGAAATATTTTGACTTCTCATAATTTCAACTTTATTCTCAAAATATTTAGACTTTCTTGTAATTTCGACTTTATTCTCAAAATATTTCGACTTTATTTTCGAAATATTTCGACTTTATTCTCATAATATTTCGACATTATTTTAAAAATATTTCGACTTTATTCTCGTAATTTTGACTTTATTCTCTAAATATTTAAACTTTATTCTCTAAATATTTTGACTTTATTCTCATAATTTCAACTTTATTCTTAAAAAATATTTCAACTTTATTCTCAAAATATTTCGACTTTATTCTCAAAAAATTTCGACTTTATTTTTAAAATATTTCGACTTTATTCTTGTAATTTCGACTTTATTCTCAAAATATTTAGACTTTATTTTCTAAATATTTTGACTTTATTCTCATAATTTCAACTTTATTTTCAAAATATTTCGAATTTATTTTTTAAAATATTTCGACTTTATTTTTAAAATATTTCGACTTTATTCTCGAAACATTTTGACTTTATTCTTGTAATTTCGACTTTATTCTCAAAATATTTCGACTTTATTTTTTAAATATTTCGACTTTATTTTTAAAATATTTAGACTTTATTCTCGTAATTTCGAATTTATTCTCAAAATATTTCGACTTTATTCTCATAATTTCAACTTTATTCTCGAAATATTTCAACTTTATTCTCGTAATAATTCAACTTTATCTCTCTTAATCTTAGTTTTTTTTTATCATGGCACTAATATAATTGTCACTATATGAAAGAAAAAAAATCTGTCGCTACTTTCAATTCATCCTGACTTTACAATTTAACCAATAAGAATCCTCTAGCTCTGTTTCCATATATCATGTCAGTAATATGTTTAATTTGCAACTAATGTGTTTTTGAGTTCTGTGTTAATAATTTGACCCAAATATATGCGTATTTGAGCACTCAAACCTCACCTTTCTTTCTGTAAATGGGGACGTTTGTAGGGGCTTCAACTCCTGTTCAAAAACAAGCGCCCCTCTCACCAGGTCCATGTTCAGGCCCTGTGATTACAGCCGCTCCCAACAGTCTGCTGAATTCATTAGATACTGCTGGAAAATCCCATATGCAGGGTGTCTGAGGACCGGATGACTCAGAGCATATGTACACCCACCAATGTATGAGTAAGTAACTGGCCTCCTGGTTAAATGAAGCAGTGTGATACATATAGCAGCATGCAGCCCGGCAGATCCAGAAATAGCCAGGGGAGAGACCCTATTAGGAAAATCCAAGAATGAAAAGGTGAAAAATTGATTAAAGGAGTACAGTTCTGATGGAGAACAGGAAAAAGGGAAAAAATAGGAGGAAGTTAATATTCATTGTGAATCATTAATCTGTCATCTCTCTACCTTCATGTTTAATCCAAGCTGTGACGTCGTAACAGGACCTGTCCACCAGACGATGATTCTCTTCTCTGTGTAAAGGCTGGTTATGTAATTCCATGGAAAGTCTGACCGGGGGAACTACACAGGCTAGACAATCTCATTAAAGGGACATGATGCCTCGGCGTACATCTCCCTCAACACTCTTTCTCTCCTTCCCTCATAACTGAGCTCTGAGCCACACATTCACTGTCTTTTTTATATCACTTATACTTCCTGTTGGAACATTTCTGATATGTAGTTACTTGAATATTAATGCTTTAATTTTCTGACCTCTGTCAGGCCTTCTCTCGTCTGAAAGAGATGCACTGTATTGCCAGGTGAGAAAACGTTGGATTGTTTTGGGCGAACCGGACAACCTGACAATGTTAATCCTCTTTTTAGACTTAAGTCTATACCACTAATTATGTGTATTTAGCTTTTGTTTAGCTTGAAAGGGCACCCAGGTTCAAATAATTGTGTTTATATAAGCAACATATTCAAGTTAGAGTAAATTATATATTACATGTTACATTTTAAATTACAATTATACTCTTAATACTCTTGTGGGACAGTTTAAATACCTCCAGGACGTCATTGACAGGCAACGGCAATAAATAAAAAGCTGTTGTGCAGCAGTGCGGTTTGAGGAATGTATGTAGTTCCTGTTTCCTCGTGAGGAGTACAGTGTGTCCATGTGAACAGGGTGATATGACATCCAGCAGCAGTATGACATGGGGCCTAGTGCTATTGTTTAATGAAAAAGGAACAGTGGCATTTCCCACACTGGCTCATTGTTGCTCTCAGCTGATCTGTCTCAACGGGCTGAGGCCTGTCAAACCCTGCGTTTAGGTAAGTATTTAAGCAATAACATACGAGGAAGAATGCTCTTAGGCCGAGGCTTTTGTACAAGACTGCTTATAATATAAAAAGATGATTGCAAGATATTGCTGCGGTACAACGGTACAAAATTAATATTAACTTAGATTCTACAAACGGTAAGCGTTAAGATGCCTCATTTATAAAATGTTGCGCAGAAAACATCATATACAGATATGCGTAGGGGTTTGGAATATATGTCGTCTAATTGTTGTTTAAACAATGTTCGATTTGACATTATCGAGAATTTTGTAAAAACCATTCAAAACACATTTAACGTTACGGGGAGCACGCATACATTACATGAAGCGCATTTAGAGTGCTTAGTTTCAATGCATGATTCAGTCTGTTAACATATATTTAGAATTATCACAATTTCAAAACATGGGGGCAGAAAATGTATAGATTTCTTTCACTTCATACAGTTAATCAGTTTTTCACAAAGAGTGCCGTTTTTTCTCCAAAAAATGACCATAGGCTAGGCTACAAATGTGATATTGATTTTAAACAACAGTTCCATAGACAAGAAGTTAATATTAAGAGACTTACGTTTTAGACAGTATATTTCCTGTTTTTGCTGAAATTTTGTTATTTCTGTTTTCGTTTTTGAATGAACGAAATTATTAAATGATTCGGTTCAATCGCAATGACTCACTTATTAACAGGGACTTACTGCCACCTACTGGCGGTTTTAATTTAACCCTTTTTCAATTTTAAATATTATGTTTAAAACATCAAAACATTATTTATGCATTTGTAACTGCAGGTTAAATGCATTCATGACCTGCATTAAACAGTGTGTAAATACATCTAAATGCCACTTCAGATGCAGCTTCTGTGATACTGATTTCATTTGCTTGGTAACAGCACAAATGTCTTAATATACTAATATTCTAATATAATATTCTAAAAAGTATTTGACTCAAAGGAAAATGCACACATTTTTAAAAGGTTAAAATGGCCATAAAAGGTAAAAATCAATGTAAACTTATTGAAAAAGATTAATTTCTATTAGTGATTTACAAATCTGTGTGTATGCACACTTTATAAATGAGGGCCAACGAATCCAAGCAACACATTGTACAGGCGATTTTCATGAATAAATCAGTGTGTTTATGAACAAATCAGTTGATTAAATGATTCAATGACTCGATTGTATAGTGATGGGACAAACTAACCTTTTCGAAGCTTCGAATCAATTGAACCAAATGCTTCGTAAAAATGATTCACTGTTTCGAAGCGCTGACAACAAAACACACTGATGACACCTGCTGGTCAAATCTGTGTGAATACAACAAAAACATGAATAAAACAGCTTTCCCTATTGAGAAAAAACAAAACAAAACAATAGAAACATCACAGAAATGATAATGGTTTCCACTACAAATACCATTACAAACGTTACAAACCATTAAAGAGATAGTTCACCCAAAAATGAAAATGTTATGTTTATCTGCTTACCCCCAGGGCAACCAAGATGTAGGTGACTTTGTTTCTTCAGTAGAACACAAACGAAGATTTTAACTCAAACCTTCGCAGTCTGTCAGTCATATAATGGCAGTCAATGGGATCCATGGATTTGAGAGTAAAAAAAAACATATACAGACAAAACCAAATTAAACCCTGTGGCTCATGACAATACACTGAGGTTTTAACAAACAAAAAAAATTAGTCTGTGCAAAAAACTGAACAGTATTTATATAATTTTTTTCACCTCTGATCCACCGCAATGTCCACCTTTGTCGCCACCTACTGGCGTAACAATGTAACATGCAGAAATAATCACTTAAAATCTCTACCACTAATGTGTGTACTGACAATTCGTCTTGAACAGAGACAGCTCAGCCATTCAAATTCAAGAACGAAACTTACTGTTGTATAACGGGCTGTGAATGTTAGCTATTTGTTGCAAAGACCATCATACACCCAAGCTTTAGAGCCGAAATGAGCCTGGACTTGCATATCTGAAGAAATTGTTGATAGCTGTATGCAAACACAAAAGCAGAGCAGCTTTTTAATAATAGATTGCAGCAAAGCTCTTTTTCTTCATTTTCTAAAACGCTCTGGCATTCCCACACGCACGCTCCCTCAAACTCTCTCACGCCCTTTCTCTTTCTTGTGGCTAATTGACCCATTTTTCCAGTGGAGAGGTTTGCGTTTGATTCTGTGGAGGTCAGTGAGTGCGTTTGGGTGGGTCTGAGTCTAAGATGTCAGTTTCTCTGAGGCCCTCACCTGAGACCTTCACTTGCATCCACACCCTGATGTTCTTGGGATGTGTGTGTTTCTGTTTATTCATAGCCTTTCCTGTAAACCATGACAAGTATACATGCCTTCGTTCACCTGTGACAGGAACATTGCCACAGGAATGTTCAGTATGTGGCACAGCTCTTCGAGAAACCGCACTAATCCTAGTCCTGACCGCGGATTATTTCCAAGAACATGGATTTCTGCCACACCCTCGTGTGGTTAAGCAACAATGGGGTTAAATTCGATATTACATCACTAAACAGAGTTGTCCACTTATTTGTTTTTCATTCACTGGCTCTTAAGGTGGAGTTGATGACTCCAGAATCACATGACTCGCATTCCTCAGCAACATTTTTACATAAACACTGAAGATGTGTTTTTCCACAGCTTCCCTGCTGCCCGCATTCTTGCGAGCGGACTGTTTAGTGGACCTTTTGCTCTGGCTCTCTGCATGGAGGAATGTGATAATGCATCCCAGCTTTGGCTTAGCCCTGCGGCTGGCCGCCTCGGTCTCTGGCTTCCCAACACGTGTCTGGCTCTGACTCTGCTCCGCTCTGCCCCCCCCAACAGAGACCTGCAGGACCCGAGAACGCCACACACTGTGTACTACCCCGAGAGATCTGCTCTTCCAGCGTCACACTAGCAGCACGTACAACGACAGCTGCGTCACTCATGTGACCAAGTGTCAAAGGCCTGGGCGAGCGGCGTGTGTCGGTGAGGTGGAGTTTAGGATGGAATGTCTGTGAGGTTACAACGTTCAGGTTTTGAGGCCGGACACATTAAATGAGATTTATGTGAAGAGGATTTGCTGGCGTGCTCTCTTGAATCCAGCATCTTAAGAGGGCTTCAAATATGCTACTGTAGGACTTAACTGAAGCACACTTTGTAAAACATTGGCATTACACTGCAACAGTACCATACAGTACATGGTTTTGGTTTCACTGAAAATGAAAGCAGGAAAGCAATGTGATATGCAAATCTGACACTGTTGGGTTTTTTCGGTATTGTTTTTTTTTTTCTTTCACATTAACAGTGAAATTATACTACTTTTTGATCTTGGTGTATTTTTACAGTATAAAATATTTTATCCTTAATTAGGAAGATTCTGTTGTTTTTTCCGAGGCTTAACTACCTGATGATTTTGGAATAAGGAACTCGTAGCGTCATAAAATTATGGTTAAACCACTGATGATGTGGTAGTTGCGCTGATGTCTATGCAGGGTCAGAAAGCTCTCGGATTTCATCAAATATCTTAATTTGTGTTCCAGAGATGAACAAAGTTCTTACAGGTTTGGAATAACATGAGGGTGAGTAATTAATGACAGAATTTTCATTTTTGGGTGAACTATCCCTTTAAAGGGGTCAAGTTCATATGAAAAGTCTATAATATACTTTAGTTAAAAATTCTCAATAGTAGTGTAAAAAAACACCCTTTTACCTTGTCAAAATTAGCTTTGCAAAATATCAACTCATTTTATTGCAACGGTCCCTTTAAATGCAAATGAGCTCTGCTCGCCCCGCCCCTCTCTGCCATGAGATGATGAGACATGATGTTTACTTTAGCCGCGAAACTTGCCAACAAGCGCATTATTAAGAAAGGCCATTTGCAAAGACACATAAAAAACCTTATACTCACTTCTGCTGTGGGTGAAGCTGCATCAGGAAAGATTTGAGCAAACATAGACGCATATGTAGTTTGGGATCGGCGCTTTGATTTTAAAAACGTACTCGGTTACTAACGTAACCTCGGTTCTCTCAGAGAGGGAACGAGTACTGCGTAAGCGTTAAGCTTACGCTTGGGGAAAATCCTTTCCGCGAGAGATATTGAAGCCAAAAAATTATCCTTAATTTTGTATTAATGTAAAACGCGTTGCCGCAGTGAGCAGACATAGGCGAGGCGTATTGCTTGCCTATTGGCTGCTCTGCAGCAACTGCAGCACCTATCGAGCGAGGCTTGGCGCGAAACCAGCTCCAATGAGAGCCTTTCGCGCCTAATACGTCATCTCCCGCCGAAAGTGGCGTGATCCAAGCCTATAAATATCGCTCGAAGGTAGCTACACTCTGGTTTTTTCATCATAAAAGCGCCCAGAGCACGCGCTTGCACGGCAAGGTACGCAGTACTCGTTCCCTCTCTGAGAGAACCGAGGTTACGTTAGTAACCGAGTACGTTCTCTTACGAGAGGTCTCTCGTACTGCGTAAGCGTTAAGCTTACGCTTGGGGACCCCATGTAAAACGCCGTGCATGCCAAGATCTGATGCCATAGACCCGAGGGCGAATAGCCCGGGGTTCATATAGTGTTTGAACGTGCTTGAACATATAAGGGGATTAGGACCCTAGAAACACTGGCTCCTGGTATATCCGGGCAGGTAAACGACCTGGATAAACTTGGAACATGGGTCTAGATATCTGTTAATATCTAGACCGATAGCAACTTGGCCTGTAGGGCGGGAACCTCCAAGTTGTAGAATCTTATGAATGTAGACGGAGAGGCCCAGCCTGCCGCCGTACAAATGTCTTGCAAGTTAATTCCACTCGACCAAGCCCACGACGAGGCCACGCCCCTCGTGGAATGTGCTCTGACACCCAGCGGGCATCGCATGCCCTTGGACTCGTACGCCAGTGCAATAGCATCCAATATCCATCTGGATAAAGTCTGTTTTGACGCAGCCATTCCTTTAGAATGCCCGTAAAACGAGACGAACAGCTGTTCTGTCTGTCTAAAAGCAGACGTGCGAGACACATAGACTCTTAGCGCTCTCACTGGCGTAAGAGTCTCGCGTCAGCCTCTTCATCCCCAACCGGCAGAGCAGACAGTGCGATGACCTGTGCTCTAAACGGTGTGTTAATAGACTTTGGCACATATCCATGCTTGGGTTTGAGTATAACTTTAGAGTCGTTAGGTCCAAACTCCATGCATGTCGCGCCCACGGAGAGCGCGTGCAAATCTCCTACGCGCTTCACTGAAGCGAGCGCTAGGAGGAATATAGCCTTAAGAGACAGATATTTTAATTCAGCCGCCTGTAGTGGTTCGAATGGTCCGCCCTTCATAGCGTCCAGCACCACAGAAAGGTCCCAAGTTGGGACTGAAGGCGGTCTGGGTGGATTTAATCTCTTAGCTCCCCTAAGGAAGCGTATGATTAAATCATTCCTCCCTATTGACTGACCTAGCGTTGTCATCGAGAACGCTGCTATGGCCGCCACATAAACTTTGAGCGTGGACGGGGACCTGCCCTTGTCCAGCAGCTCTTGTAGGAAGGAAAGTACATCTGTCACTCCACAGTCTGTGGGTGAGGATCCGCGGGCTGTGCACCAGTCCGCAAATATCGACCACTTCGAGGCATAGAGCCGTCTAGTAGATGGCGCCCTAGCCTGTGTGATCGTTGATATCACTCCTGTGGGGAGTTCATCATATATTCCCTGGTGACCCATACATGAAGGGACCACAGCTCGGGGTGAGGGTGCCAAATCGCGCCGCCCGCCTGCGAGAGGAGGTCTCTCCTCACAGGTATTGGCCACGGTGCGATGCTCGTCATCTGCATCAGCGCTGGGAACCAAGGCTGGTTCCCCCAAAACGGCGCTATTAGCAGTATTGCACACTCTTCCTCCTTCACCCTCTCTATCACCTGAGGTAGGAGAGAGACTGGGGGAAAAGCATAAAGAGGACGGTGGGGCCGCGCATGGGCTAGCGCGTCCTTGGCTTTGGAAAATAATTCTAGACAATGAGCGTTGTCCTGAGATGCAAATAGATCTATCTCCGCTCTGCCGAATGTTTTCCATAATAGTTGCACCGTCTGAGGGTGCAGCGACCATTCGCCCACCAGAACATTGTTCCTGGACAGTCTGTCTGGTCCTACATTTAGGGTCCCCCGCACGTGCGCTGCCCTCAGCGAGCGCAGGTTGCGATGAGCCCATACCAGAAGGCGTTCTACAAGTGCATGTAGTTTTCTGGACCTGAGACCGCCCTGGCGATTTATGTAAGCCACTACCGATATGTTGTCAGAGCGGACTAATACATGACTTCCCTTCAATAAGGGAAGAAAATATGTCAGCGCATTCTCCACTGCCATCATTTCGAGGCAGTTGATATGCAGCGATTTCTCGCGTTCTGACCACTGGCCGAACGACGGTCCGCCGTCTAGCAGCGCTCCCCATCCCGAGGTGGACGCGTCCGTGGACACTACTTTCACCTTCGAGGGTCTCTCTAGAGTGACACCTGTTTGGTACCAGCCGGCTGTTCTCCACGGCATCAGGGCTGTAACGCATCTCTGATTGATCGTGAGACGGAGTCGACCGGACGCCCACGCTCGGCGCAGCACTCGCGCTCTCAGCCAGAACTGCAGTGGGCGCATGCAGAGCATCCCTAACTGTAGAACTGATGATGCTGAGGCCATAAGACCTAACACTCTTTGAAAGGTCTTGAGCGGGGCAGACTTGCTGCGGCAGAGCGCGCTCACTGCGCTCTGAACGTTCAGCGCGCGCACTGACGAAAGCTTCGCTGTCATTGCCAGCGAGTCCACTTCTATGCCCAGGAAGGAGATATTCTGGCTGGGGTTCAGCGAGCTTTTCTCCCAATTGACTTTCAAACCCAAGTTCTCGAGGTGATCGAGTAACATGGTCGTGTGTTCCCTGAGCATTGAGTAAGATTGCGCTAAAATCAGCCAATCGTCCCAATAATTCAGTATTCGCACGCCTTTCTGTCTGAGCGGGGCGAGCGCTGCGTCCATGCACTTTGTAAATGTACGGGGTGCTAGGGACAAACCGAATGGCAGGACTGTGTACTGATAAGCTTGGCCCTCGAAGGCGAATCTCAAAAATCGCCTGTGACGCGACGCTATCTGTATTTGAAAATACGCGTCTTTCAGATCCACTGACACAAACCAGTCTCCTCGGCACACTTGTGCGAGGATTTTCTTGGTTGTGAGCATTCTGAACTTTCGCTTCACTAGCGCTTTGTTCAGTTGCCTTAGATCTAGTGGTCACTTCGGCTCGTAGCAGGTGTGCTGCATCTGCCTTTATCGTGGTCTCGACGCGCGCCGTGTAACGGCGAGGGCGTCGTCGAAACTGGAGCGAATAGCCTCTCTTTATAATGTCCAGCACCCATTTTGAGACCCCTGGGAGTTTTTCCCATGCATCTATCATGTAATGCGAGGGGGTGGGTGCGAAGCGCGCTCCGATCTGTTACTAACGGAGCCGCTTCGGTGTCTGTGACATGCAAGGCTCGGGGTACGCTGACCGCGGGGACTGCTTTCTCTGTGTGTATGTGTGGTTGCGTGGTAACGGCACATTTAACACACTCGATGCAGCTTTAAGCCGCGTAGACTGGGCGTCGTCCGGTTTACAGAAACCGTAAGACCTGCCTGATGTAATATGTGTGGGCACTCTGAGGTGGGCACATATAACACATGCGAAGTCGGTGAAACTGTAGCGAATAGCCTCCTTTAATAATGTCCAGCACCCATTGTGAAACCCCTGGGAGCTTTTCCCATGCATTTACCTGTAACGCAAGGGGGTAGGTGCGATGCGCGCTCCGATCTGTCAACAACGGAGTCGCTTCGGTGCGTTGTGACGCACGAGTGACTGTGACATTCGAGGCTCGGGGTACACTGACCGCGGGGACTGCTATCTTTGTGTGTATATATGGTTGCGTAGTAACGGGCACATTCAACACACTCAGCGCAGCCTTTAGCCGTGTAGACGGGGCGTCGTCCGGTTCGTTTTTACAGAAACCGTAAGACCTGCCTGATGTGATATGTGTGGGCACTCTAGGGTGGGCACATTTATCACATGCGAAGCGCAGCCGATTCGGGTCGACTTTATGTGCGCGGGTTTTGTATGACAGGATGTGCTCATGTGTATGTGCATGCGAGCTACACACAAAACACCTTCGGCTATGGCCGGAACACCCGAAAATACACTCCTTTGAGGATTTAATTGGGTAGCCGTGAGAACGGCTCTTGAGTGCAGACAAGCAGGCTGCAGCGCCGGCTTGATGACTGCGGATAACGCTGGAACAGCCACATTTCTTGGAGCTGAGCGAGCGAATACTTTCGGTGGGAGTCTGGCCGCCGCGGGACTCGCGCACCGGCGTTCAACACTCCAAACAGCGTTCGCCTGCATAGAGTGAACGCACTCCTGGTTTCGTTTTTACAGAAACCGGTTGACGTGCATAATGAGGTGTCTGTGAGCACTGTGAAGCGGGCACATTTAACACTCCAAAACAACGTTCGCCTGCATAGAGCGGATGCACTGTTGGTTTCGTTTTAACAGAAACCGGTTGACGTGCATAATGAGGTGTCTGTGAGCACTGTGAAGCGGGCACATTTAACATCCCAAAGCATAGAGTTAATGCACTGTTGGTTTCGTTTTTACAGAAACCAACAGTGCATAATGTGGTGTTTGTGGGCACTGTGAAGCGGGCACATTTACCACGTGTGACGCGCAATCGATCTGAGTCGATTTTATGTGCGCTGTGTTTGTGTGTAGAGATGAGCACTGGTTAGTGGGCATATTCATACGACACATGAAACACCATCGGCCGTGGCCGGGACACCAGATAATACACTTTATTGGGGGTATATCTGTGTAGCCGTGGGAACGACTTTTGTGTGCAGGCAAACGGGCGACGGAGCCGGTTTGTTGGCTGCAGAAAACACTGGAACAGTCACATTTCCTGGAACTGGACGAGCGAATAACTTTGGTGGGGGTCCGGCAACCGCGGGACTCGTACACTGTCGTTTTCCCAGATGTGCTAGGACGATTTCGGAGGCTCAGGTTTCAACTCAATCCTGGGCCGCGGGCCGCGTCTGGCGGGGCGGCGGCCAGACGAGAAAAACGTCAGAAAGCGTTAACCACGGGTGCCTCTCAGCAACGGTGAGAGACCATGTTACGCAGCGCTGACGCGGCTAGGCGGCGGCGAGAGCGCGGCGAAGCAGGTTTGACGTCTGACGGCAAGCTTTAGAGGGGAGGGCCGACTTAGCACGCCGTCCAGCGGAGGGCAGACATAAGTGGGCTGCTATCGCCTCTTCTGAGCAGCATGCGCGTTCCCGCTTTGGCGGGAAACGGAAATCCTCTTCCTCCTTCATGGCCCCCCTCGTCACCGGCGTCGATGGAAGCGGTGGCAAACAGCGGCCGCTTTACGTCCGGAACAGAGGCTGACGAGGTCGATGAAGCAGGCGGGCGAACCGGCGAGCTTTGTCGGCTGGAGGAAGGGTCCGGGGCCCGCTGGGCACAGCGCTTTTTACGGCGCGACACCGCGCGGGCGGGGGAGCAGTCTCAGTGAAGAAGGCAAGGCAAGTCCTCAGAGTCGCCATTGGCATCTGCACGAGCCGTATGAAAGCATCTTTAAAAAGACACTTTGCTCTCTTAGAGAAACAGTGTGTATCGCAGCGGCGACACACACTGTAGATTATAAAGGATTATAAAGGATATAGGCGCCGGAAAGCGCAGCAGGAAGGCACGGAAGGCGGCGTGGCCAGCAGTTCCAATGGCTCGTCCCGCTGAGATGCTTGCAGTCGACGGCGGCTTCTTCTCCGGCTCCAGCGATGCGTGAGCTTCGCTTGAAGGATGAAAAAATCAGAGTGTAGCTACCTTCGAGCGATATTTATAGGCTTGGATCACGCCACTTTCGGCGGGAGATGACGTATTAGGCGCGAAAGGCTCTCATTGGAGCTGGTTTCGCGCCAAGCCTCGCTCGATAGGTGCTGCAGTTGCTGCAGAGCAGCCAATAGGCAAGCAATACGCCTCGCCTATGTCTGCTCACTGCGGCAACGCGTTTTACATTAATACAAAATTAAGGATAATTTTTTGGCTTCAATATCTCTCGCGGAAAGGATTTTCCCCAAGCGTAAGCTTAACGCTTACGCAGTACGAGAGACCTCTCGTAAGAGAACTAAAGTAACGTTATCCTCTGCATCTTCAGTGGCTCAGATGTCAGGAGTAAATGACTACTGATATGTTCATTATTACATCCAACAACAGAACACCTTAATCGCTCAATCTGAGACATTCTTGTCTTCCTCTGCAACTGAGTCACATAATCTGATCGGAGTCGGACTGTTTCAGCTCGGTGAGGGCGGGTCTAAGGTAAGGTGTTCATGTCAATCAACTAGCGTGGGAGTGGCCTCTGTCAGTGTGCCGTCACACCGACAAGACGCTGAGAATGACCCGTTTTTAAAAAGGGGATATTACTTTTAAAGGTTAAAAAAACAGTGGGTGGATTTTATCATTGTAGGGTGGTTGTGTACACAAACTGCCAACACGCATTAATGTTCAAACAAAATGTAAAAGTTAGTTTTGCATCCAATGACCCCTTTAAAATGCAGTTTATCATAGTTCATCCAGTATTCAAATTGCATGTGCTACAACAACACCTTTTTACCAAAGAGGAATTTGCCAAAAAAGGAGGTTTGTATTTGTTTGACAGTTCAGTAAATCTTAGCTGTGTCCCAATTTCAGAGGCTGCATCCTTCAAAGCCTGCAAAGGTAGAACTGAGCTATGAAGTCACATCTGAAAGGGACCTCGGATGTAAAATTTACTTTTACATGATGTTTGCACAACTGCTGATAAATTGTCCTGTATTAGTATATACTCAGCTAGTTGTATGCTGTCCACCATTTTCTCTGTGCTCAAGCAGCTGTAGCGGCATTGTCTCATACACAAAGCAGGTGTTTTGTAGTTGGATGTAAAGGAGAACATAGGAGTCTTCATTTTCTCCTGACATCAGAGCCACTGGTACACAGTGGATTCGATTCGTTTTTTATGGTAATGTGCCCCAATACACAAAAAATAGAAGAGAGGGGCGGAGTGAGAAGTAGCTCATTATCATTTAAAGAGACATGCACCATAATTAGTCGCTGTTAACAGAGCTGTTTTTGACTAGGTAAAAAGGGATTTGTTTTACACGACCATTAAGGAATTTTAACCAAAGTATGTTGCAGACATTTCCTGAAGACTCCTGAAGAATCATACCAACCTGTGGAAAATCTGGTGTCTCTTTTAAGATGTAAAGATGATCAATTTGATGTCAAATATAAGTCAAGACTTGATCAAGATTTTGTAACATCTTTTTAAAATCAGTTTGGACGGCAATTTCTTCCAGTGGTAATTGACTGAATATAGTTAATCCCACACTGAAATTGGTTTAACGTATATGGCCAATATGTTTGATGTTCAGTTTACAACACATCAATGTCATGTCAATTTGATGTCTTTTCAATATCAATTGCCCACTGGGTCAACATTTAAACAATTTCGACTAAGTTGAAACCCAATGGCTGATGATACACAAGGCGACTTTTTGAGCAATGTTGCTAAACCATGTTGCCTGGGCACTTTCCCACTGAGAATGGGCAAGAAATTTCTACCTGGATACTTCAGATCGGTCGTGGGTCCTGTGTCTCACCTGGTTGCCCGTTGATGGCAACATTGCTCAAAAAGTTGCCCCGTGTGTCATCAGCCAAAGAGTAATCTGGCATTCTCTCTTTTAAAAAATGTTATTGTCATTGGTGCAATGAATCCCTTTGATGAATCCTTTGTTGCCCAGGAAATGGACACATTTTGAGGCCGAATTTAAGAGAGCCTTCGAACTGGGATGTCCTTTGTTATACAGCGGTGACTCAGGTTTTTTCAGGTTTCTGAATTGGGACAAAGCTCTCGACGGAGAAAATGGCAGATGGCACAAAAAGCTCAACACAGCTTTTGGCTATTTGGGTAGTCACTTATTTATTTGTCGTAGAGTCAGTTTTAAGTCAGATAAAACCCAAAATCAACTAAATTAAGCTTCAATACCGTATTTAAAAAATGTCTTGGGTTACTCATGTAACCACGGTTCCCCGAGAAAGAATGAGACACTGCGTCCTCTAGTTGCAATCCCCACAGTTTCCAATCAAAGATGCAGTGCGAGTTCCCTTCTAGGGGAATGTCTCTGGTTACACATGTAACCATGGTTCCCTGAGAGGGAAGAAGACACTGCGTCCTCTAGTGGACACTATAGGGAATGCCACTAGAGGATGCAGTGCGAATTCCCTTAAAGGGGAACATCTCGGGTTACGCGTGTAACTATGGTTCTACAAAGGGAACAATACACTGCATCCTCTAGTGGACACTATGGGAAATGTCACTATTTCGGGTCCCCCTCGAAAATGAGATGGAGCATCTCAAGGGGCTTTCCCTCAATAAATAAATTCAAATTCACTAGAGGATGCAGTGCGAGTTCCCTTGACAGGGAACATCTCGGGTTACGCATATAACCATGGTTCTACGAGAAGGAACAAGACACTGTGTCCTCTAGTGGACATTATGGGGAATGCTACTAGAGGTCGCAGTGCAAATTCCCTTGAAGGGGAACTGAAATAAAATGTGACGACAGTATGTTAAAATATACTTCACTTGTCTATGTTTTGCTCGCAAACAGTTTGCCATGTGCAGAGTAATTTTTGCGTCCATGTGGACTTGGGTGCAGACATGAATGAGTGTTTTGAATGCTTAAAACCTAAAGTCCATTAAGGTCAAAATATACTTTGGTTTAGAGGAAAACGCTTAGCATATGTAAACAATTTATTATTCACTGATAATCATCCACTTCACTATGACACTCAAGTCCTACACTTGCAATAGCTATAAAAAGCATTTTGGCAGGTTTGACGACAGTGAAGTCAAAAACCATTGGTTGTTGTGTGTCTTTTGACCTCTTTTGACCATTCTTTTGGAATGAGATTTAGAGAATGACAGCAAGTATATGGTGTTGAAAGCACTGTGGGTGTTTTGGCAGTGCAGAGGAGGGTGACCTGTCTGTGTGTTAACTAATGCCATGCTTAGAGAGTATTATGGCCAGACTCTTTAGCGATAATGCTTTGGCCCGTGGAGTGTCTATGCAGTCTGTCATAGATCTGCAGGTCTCTAAAGTCTGAAGAGGTTAAAGAGCATTCAGGGTTGAAAGCTGGACAGTCTGATTCTACGGCCATCCCAGAATATCCCGGTCAGCTGGTCTCCCTGAGTGACAGAGCTTATAGAATAGCTCGTCCCACATGATGGTGGGAAGGTGGCTGTGTCAGCAGGCACTCAGTGTGAGAGTTTGCGCTCATGTGCCCTTTGTACTGCCTGCTATGCGCAGTGGTATGTATCTAAAGGTCGAGGGGAGGTACATGAGGCTCCAGCGGGGAGATATCGGGCCACTCGTTGCCCTGGATCCCAAAGGCCAACATGACACTGTCAACTCTGAATTCATTATCCTGTCAGGAGTTTGTATCTTACAGTATAATATCAGGGAACTCTGATTACTGCTGTATCAAGTTTTCTTGTGTATAAGATCACATAAAACTGACTTAAGTTAGTTACTCTTTAATGACAGATGGCATACTAATTAGAAAGGCATGTTGGGGTTAAGCAAGTTGCTTAAGGGTGCAATAGTCAAAAATCAGGTTTGTGTTCCCAATAACTCTGGAGTCACCCTTATTTTGGCAATCTTGGTGGTATTTTTAGATCATGTGATCCTGATTGATAAATCACTGACATTTTTAAAAACCCTTGCACCTCATTCACGGAATGCAACACCAGTGTGTTGTATAGTGCTGACTGTAGAACATTTATGAGGAATTGAGCAGTGTTCGGTTTTACAGGTGTGTCAGTTTTGCAGGTCCAGGCAGCTCTGATCAACTCAGAACAAAGTGGAACAAACAGACACCCTCCTGCTGGAGCTCACAGGTATTACACACACTCACATCACTTCTCACCTTACTATCTATCTATCTATCTATCTATCTATCTATCTATCTATCTATCTATCTATCTATCTATCTATCTATCTATGTGTGATGAGTTTGTCACACAGAATTGTTCAGGGCTCTTTTCATTCAGGACCTGTCATGTCTGTTGTTGAGGTACGGTGATGGGAGGCTCAGTAAAGCATGGGTGACTGAAGAGTTCCTAACACCTATGTCCTGTCGGCTGAAAGCAGAGCACAGGATGTGTGAAAAGGCCACAGAAAATGGGCTCCCTGAAGGGGAATGGCATCTCAGATACCACTTCCTTTCCTAACACAGGATGTTTCCTACAGTTTCATGTAGTGTCAGGTCAGCAGAGTGTGTTACAGTATGACAAGGCTGGATGAGAGTAACACACACACACACACACACACACACACACACACACACACACACACACACACACACACACACACACACACACACACACACAGCTTAACGCTGACAGACCAGTCACCTGTCTGTTTCTGGCCGCTCTCCTCATCTCTTTATGAATACAGCATCACAGCTCAATTCTGAGCCCAGCAGTGAGTGTCACATTACATAAGCAGATCCCTGATACATTTTCAATATTGAGGTTTTCGCTTGTTCAGAATCGTGCCATGATGCCATTCTCCACGTGGTCGTACACGCAAACGCAGCATGCGTGGGTGAACTGACGCAGTCTCCATGACTCACACTGACACCAAACCTCACTTACAGCATCATTAATGTCCTTCTGCGTCTGTGGCAGGTGAGCAATCACAGAGCCGCACAGATCAGACCCACTTACAGCCAGTGCACTGCAGCCGCTCCACTGCAGAATTCATCAAACAGCCATGAAGAGCTTGAGAAAATGACTGATCTTAGCAATGAGACTTTTAAAATTTTTTAAAGCAATTTTAATGAAATTCACATAATATCTACAGTTTTTAAAAAAAGATCAAGATGAATGATACGCTTTGATTGTGATAAAAACCTCTAAACTAGGCCATATTTTCTGCTCTGTCACTGGCTGCAAATCAAAAAGCAAATTGGCTAACACCAAATGTCATAAATGATAAAAACACCAAAGAACGGTGAAGGCACTGGAATAGACGCTAGGTCTAAATGGTTTAACCCTGTCAGCGATTTGTGTAATATAGATGTCATTAACAATTTTAATCGATTTTGTTTTATTTACAAGCATATGTTAAACAAATTTAACATCACTTTCAGGAAAACAAACACTACCATAATACTTTTATGCTAGATTCTGGCCTGTACCCATGGCAACATGCTCATAATTCAGCTTTTGGAAATCTTTTGAGAGGAGAAGATTACAACGTTCATCTTTGACTATGAAGAGCATTCAGAATAAGCCAGAATCAGAACCAGTCTAGACCCAGATGCAGACTACTGTCAAAAAAATTGCTGTAAGATTTTTGGTAAAGAAATTAATACTTTTATTCAGCAAGGATGCATTAAATTAATTAACAGTGACAGTAAAAGATTTATTTAAAATCTTAAAAATACCAAACAAAAAAATCAAATAAATGCTGTTCTTTTGAACTTTGTATTGACTACAGAATCATGAAACAAAGTACCATGGTTCCACAAAATAACATTAAGCAGTAAAAATGTTTTAATATTAATAATGTTTTTTTTCTGCACCAAATTACCATATTAGAATGATTTCAGATGGATCATGTGACACTGAGGACTGAAGCAATGGTTGCTTAAAATTCAGCAACTTTTTGAAGTTATATTTATTTATTTTTTATTTATACACTACCAGTCAAAAAGTTATGAACAGTAAGATTTGTTATGTTTTTTTTAACTAGGTCTGTTCTGCTCACCAAGCGTGCATTTATTTGATCCAAAGTACAGCAAAAACAGTACAATTTTGATATATTTTTACTATTTAAAATAACTCGTTTCTATTTGAATATATTTTAAAATGTAATTTATTCCTGTGATTTTAAAGCTAAATTTTCAGCATCATTACTGTCTTCAGTGTCACATGACCCTTCAGAAATCATTCTAATATGCTGATTTGCTGTTTAAGAAACATTTAATATTATTATTTTCAATATTTAAAAAAGTTGAATACATTTTTTCAGGATTCTTTGATTAATAGAAACATCCAAAGATCAGCATTAATCTGAAATAAAAAGCTTTTGTAATATTATACACTATACCATTCAAAAGCTTGGAGTCAGTATAATTTTTTTGGGGGAAAGAAATTATAGAAATTAATATTTGAAAATGCTGTTTTCAATATAATAATGTTTTTTTTTAAGCTGCAAATTATTAATATTAGAATGATTTCTGAAGGATCATGTGACTGGAGTAAAGATGCTAAAAATTTAGCTTTGAAATCGCAGGAATAAATTACATTTTAAAATATATTCAAATAAAAATAGTTATTTTAAATAGTAAAAATATTTTAAGTTTTTACTGTTTTTGCTGTGCTTTGGATCAAATAAATGCAGGCTTGGCGAGCAGAAGAGACTTCTTTTAAAACATTAAAAATCTTAATGGATTTATTTTGACTTGTACTGTGTGTATATATAATAAAATATTAATATGGAAAACAACTGCAACAATAAACAAAAAACATTTTAAAAAAACTGTATAGAGCCTTATTGAATACTACTGTATATACATTCTTTACTGCTTTGTAACTAAACATACACAATATATCTAATACAATGTTTAAGCATTTTCTTAAACATTATTTTGATATTAGGAACAGACATGGACAGAGAATCCTAAATCTCTCCCTAAATTAAGATCTCAAAGTTCACATTGCGGCCAGCAGAGGGCGATACACGGTTTTAAATAGACTTGGATGGCAGCATCCAACTTTATTGTCCATGTGATTTCAGGAATGCAAACTTCAGTACATTCCGTTATTTTTACAAAAAAAAAAAAGTGCAATAAACTCTTGACTTGCACTTAAGCATCCTTAAGAACTCAGCCACAGCCAATACGTATATATCAGATGGCTAAAGACAGTGTAACCTTTTTAACAGCTCTTATTAATGGTTTAATATTAAAAGCTAACCATCCTATGATGACCATAAATTAATTTGTACAGTTTGATGGTTGAGTCCCATCCTGTTTGTTTGTCCGGTGAATCTACTGCTTACTAATACTGCAAAATCTAATTGCGATTGGCCAGTACGCAATGTTCAGACATGGCTTGTAAAAACCATAATTGCATGTAATTTAGTGTCTAATCCAGGACAGTCTTACAAAACTGCATAATGCAGATGGGTTGTTCCAAACTTTTGTCTCGGCAGGGGCTCGGCACCGGCACTGCTGCAACACGCTCGTTGCGATCCAGCTGTCGGCCACATGTGTGTGATGGGGTCACAGAGTCCATACCCGGCTCTACATCACATCCTTTCTTTCAGTCTTCCTTGAACAGAAGAACCTTGGCCTCATCCAGAAGGTTCTAGGCTCTTCTGGTTACAAGCACAATGTGAAAATGCTGAGGAAAGCCCTTCTGTGGATGAGAAGGTGGGGCTGTGGGCCTAATCCTGTTATATCAGCCTTCTTAATCCAGATCCAGTCAGTCTTCACACCTCTTCCAGTCACAAATACAAACACACTTCCAATAAAAATACATCACAGACATTATGGAGTACAGCATGATGCTGGGTGTTGAAGGGGTCAAGAAAACCATCTTGCATGGAGGAACCGGTGTGAAGCCTAAATTTGTCGCAGGAACTAAGGTACGGCTTCACAGTCATATTTTATACATATGGCAAGAGCGTCATTGCATTTGTAACAGTAGAAAATGTTCCAGGACGTGAGTCATTTCTTTGTTTTTTTCTAACTGAATCTAAGGATTACGTCTTTTTTCATTACACACATAATAGGTTGTATTTATGGGATTATATAATTGATTTCAGAATAGACAAAGCAGTTTTCTTGTCTCTTTAATGTCATTGTAAATTGATCACGTCACTTGTAAGGAGTGCATGGATTCAAACAAGCAAACCTGTAAGGTCTTACAGCAATTTTCAGTACTACTGTAGTAGTACTTTTTAACTCAAAATAACAAAATGTGGGGCTTAAACATTCTGTCTCTTCCTTGTTCTCTACAGGTGACATTCCATTTTCGCACTCAGCTCTGCAATGATGAGCGTACAGTAATAGATGACAGTAAGAAGGCAGGTATGCCCATGGAAATGGTGATCGGGAACTTGTTTAAACTGGACGTCTGGGAGACTCTGCTCATGTCCATGCACATAGGGGAGGTGGCCGAGTTTTGGTGTGACGTTATTGTAAGTGTAATGTGATGTAATGATTTTCCATTCAGTTCCTCCTATTCTCCCTGGTCGGTATTACAAAATACAGAGGTGGAATTAATAATTGTAATTAAATCGAATTGTTCAGACTCATCGGACATCGAATTTGATCTGAAGTAAATGGAATCTATCGATTCGAAATTTAGAAAGAATAAATAAACAATCATAATTATTATTTTAAGTTATGTTACTTCTATTATTTGTAATTAAAAACTACAGTTACAATTCAATTCCTTAAATTTCATTCTATTTTAATACTACTTCCTCAAATGTATTTTTACACCCTCTTGGCTCCCTCAAATTCAGTTAAATTGCAATTTAAAAGCCATTCTCTTATATGAATTTAAGTAATTAATAAATGTATTATTATATGAATGTACACTACTAGTCAACATTTTTTGAACAGTGAGATTTTTTTTATGTTTTTAAAAGAAGTTTATTCTGCTCACCAAGCCTGCATTTATTTGTCCCAAAGTACGACAAAAGCAGTGAAATTGTGACATATTTTTACTATTTAAAATAACTCTTTTCTATTTGAATATATTTTAAGATGTAATTTATTCCTGTGATCAAAGCTATATTTTCAGCATCATTACTCCAGTCTCCAGTGTCAGAAGATCCTTCAGAAATCATTCTAATATGCTGATTTGCTGTTCAGGAAACATTTACAATTATTATTATTATCAATATTTAAAACAGCTGAGTAAAAAATTTTCAGGATTCTTTGATGAATAGAAAGATCCAAAGATTTATCTGAAATAATATACAAAAGATTTCTATTTCAGATAAATGCCGTTCTTCTGAACTTTCTATTCACAGAAGAAACCTGGAAAATCCACTCACACTGCTGTTTTCAACAAAATAATAATAATGTTTTTTTTTTTGAGCAGCAAATCAGAATATTTGAATGATTTCTGAAGGATCATGTGTCTGGAGTAATAATGCTAAAAAAAAAAAAATCACAGAAATAAATTACTTAAAATATATTCAAATAGAAAACAGGTATTTTAAATAATAAAAATATTTCAAAATTGTACTGTTTTTTGCTGTACTTTGGAACAAAGGCTTGGTGAGAAGAAGAGACTTACATTAAAACAAAAAAACTTAAAAACATTAAAAAAAACCTTGAAAATCTTACTGTTCAAAAACTTCTGAATGGTAGTGTACCTTTTCGTGAAATTTTTATGCTTCTGAAACATTTTGAAGTCTCTTATGCTCACCAGAGCTGCAAAGTAAAACTAGTAATATTGTGAAATATTATTACTTTTTAAGATAACTGTTTTTTGTAATTTGTTTTCAAAATATAATTTATTCCTGTAATGGCACAGCTGAATTTCCAGCAAGATTCGTTCTAAAATGCTCAGGAAGAATTCTTATTATTATCATTGTTAAAATCAGTTATGCAGCTTAATATTTTTGTGTAAACTGTGATACATTTTTCAGAATTCTTTAATGAATTTAAAGTTTAAAATTGAATTTGAAAAGAATTGGAACTGTGCAAAAGTTTTTTACAGCCATGGTTGAACAAATTAATGCATTATTTCCAAATAAAATAATGTATTTCCAAAAAATCTTCTTGACCCCAAAACTTTGTACAATCTATGAAATAATTTTTTGCACTTCAAGTTTGAATAAAGGTCAAATTGTAAACTAATATCATAAACTGATAACCTTTTACACAGTAAATGCTTTCAGATACGACCCGGTGACTGACATTTCAGTCCTTTATGGTTTACTATAAGCACAAAGCAGTGAAATACCACAGTGAGTTCCAGACTGAAGCATGTCATACGTTATCCTGCTGGAAAGCTTAAATCCTTACAAAATAGGATTAATCTGAGTCTGTTCCACATGGTTTAATCATCATTTACAGCTGTCATCCCAGCTCCAGCACCTGAGATACATTACTGTGGCTCTAACAGTCTCTAGCATTACGGGAATGCACATCAGCCACAAAAACACACTTTTAAGCTTTAAAATAGTGCCATGGCTTTAAATAATATTAGTTGGAATTGGAAATATGTGCAGTGACTCCAATAAATGTAACTTTAATGCTCAAAAATGACTTATTTTCGAGATTAGAAGATTTACTAAGTATTAGTGTTTTATGTTTTTTCCTCTGTGGCCGAGCAGCACACCGGATTGTATCCAATAGTGGCAAAAAGTCTGCGGCGTATCGCAGTGGGGAAAGATCCAGTGGACTGGCACATTCACACCTGCGGCATGGCTAACATGTTTGCCTACCACAGCCTGGGCTATGATGATCTAGATGAGCTTCAGAAAGAACCACAGCCTCTTTACTTCGTAATGGAACTTCTGAAGGTTCGGACTTTCAAGCACAATATTTGCATTCATTTGTAAATGAGCAGATATTTGCGTACATACTTTCATATTTAATATGGATTTTACTTGTACTTTTGCTTTACATGAAGAACGGGTCTCACAAACTGCTTTAGCTTGCTAAGAAGGCTTGATATTTATTATCACTGCAAGGTTTAGTCTAAAGACCTTCGTCAGGAAATTTAGAAAGATCTACTGAAGGCAAACTAGATCTGTGCCAGACTGCTGACTATGGTGGCTTAAATCACAAGAGCAGTGCACAAAATGACCACTAGGTAGAGCTAGGGGATCATTTTCAAACCTGTTTAAGCTGCGATATTAACTGGAAATTAATCAATAATGAATTCAGGTTCAGCAGCCCAGTGAATATGACAGAGAGTCCTGGGCTCTGAATGATGAAGAGAGGCTAAAAGCGGTACCTGTGCTCCATGGTCAAGGGAACAAGCTCTTCAAACAGGGCCGATATGAGGACGCCACCCTGAAATATAAGGAAGCCATTATGTGTATCAAGAATGTGCAGACGAAAGTAAGAATACACCTCTGTAACAGTTTTTATACATTCAGTCAGGGGCGCCGCTCGCAATTTTGGGCCCTATGACAAAATATGAGGTTGGGCCCCCCCTACCACACCAAAGCAGATCTCTGTGGGCCCCTAAAGGGCGTGGGCCCTTAGAATTGTCCTAACTTCCCCCCCCCCCTTAGCGGCGCCCCTGCATTCAGTAGCTTAGAAATGACTGTATTCTAAGAAAAAATTGTGTTAGTTGTTTTGATCATGATAGGATAGAATAATAATACAACTAATGTAACAGTAATGAGAATGGCATGTCTCATTGAATTGAAATTTGTCTGTTTCTTCAGGAAAAAGCATGGGAAGCTCCCTGGCTGAGACTGGAGAAGATGGCCAACACGCTCACTTTAAACTACTGCCAGTGTCTGCTGCACATGGAGGAGTACTATGAGGCCATCGAACACACAACTGACATTATCAACCAGCACCCTGGTAAGTAACAGAAATTCAATTCCTAGTCCCACCAATAACAGACGCAGATGAAGTTGTTTTCTTTTTTTTTTAGGGCTGTCACTAACCATTATTTTGGTAATCGAATAATTGGTCGAGATTAATCGAGTAATCTGATCTTGATTTTGAGGTATTAAAAATAGACCTAAACTAACAATAGCCTATAAAATGACTTAAAATGCATATATAATAGCAATGAGGCAATAATAATTGATTCAAATAAAGTATCAAAAGCAAGTAATCATATGGTTTTATTGAACAAAACTGTTAAAATACATAATGTGTATATATTATAAACAAAAGAGCCAGATTACACATTACATGAAATGCCTACGGGCGGCAACAGCCTAACTATTGCTATTAAACTTGACTGTATGATCAGAAATGCTACAGCCACATCAAAACGTGTAAACTCAGGTCGAGGGTTTAAACTTTTATTTTGAAATCACAATGAATGGTTAGTATACTGATAAAGATGTTGATGTATTCTCTTGTGTTTGCATAGGTTTATAAACGATTTACCTTACAAATCTGATGAAATGGCCAACATTGCATTCCCAGATGAAAGTTATAATATGCCGAGATGGAGTTTGAGATGCTCCACATGTGTAGATGATAGCAGTTTGTGTGGAGCAGCATTTACTATGAATGGAGCCCAGGGTTGCGGGTTTACACAACAAAATCCACCCAACTGCTACTCAAAATTTGAGGGGGGTCAAAAACACATTTGGCGAGTAAAATACATGTTTTTTGATGGGGTTCTCTTGGTAAAATTTGCATTCCAGGGGATGAATATCACGGTTTTGGGGTCGCTTTAACCCAAGTACATTAAAAACCACCGCAGCAACAGTGTTAAAGGGTTACTCCATCCCAAAATGAAAAGTTTGTCAAAATACTTTTTGCACACAAAGAAACTGCCATTTTGGAAAAATATCCACTGAACGCAAACTGCATATGCTGTTCTGTGTCAGCCGCAAATCAAAACTTAAAGAACGTAGAAGATGTATCGGTGTGGTGCAGCTGTGGTGCGCAGTTTGCGTCCAGCTGATATTCTTGCAGACGAGATAAATTGTTGTAAATAACAGAATTGGACCTTTAATATATCATGCAGTCTTGGAAAACTTTCTGATAATGCGTTTCATAGATTCTCATCAGTAAAATGCACCACTTCCGGTATTTTGTTGGTTACTTGACACTGACATCGAGTACTCAAATTGAATCCAGGAATCACGACAGCCTAGTTTTGTCTGTCTTTTGTTTGCCACTTGTTTTCATCAGTTTAACATGTTGAATCTGTGTTTGTTGGGTCTTGGAATGTCTGGAAAGAAGTGACGTACTGAAATCAGTTGACTATCGCTATTGGTCTGCATCTGTTGATGTTATACAAATTTGCCTTATAACAAGATAATGTGTTTCTGATATCAAATGCACTAGTTAAAGGCATTCTTTGTTTACAGGGGCAATGAAAGCCTTTTATCTGCGTGGAAAAGCGCACATGGAGGTGTGGAATGAAGCCGAGGCCAGAGATGATTTCACGAGAGTCTTGGATCTGGACCCGGGCATGAAAAAGACCATCAAGAAAGAGCTTGCAGTTCTCAAAATGAGAATGGAGTTAAAAAATGAGGAGGACAGACTGAAGTACAAGGGCATGTTTGCAAAATTGGCGAGAGAGCAAGAGTCTCTAGAGCTGGAGAATCCAGATCAAGAGATTTCAGAACAAACAACACAAAGTCCAGAGGAAGCACCGCTAGAGCAAACAGGTGAAGAACAAACAAAATCTTCAGAACAAGAAGTTGTTTCACAAGAAGAAACATCAACTGCACTTTCAAGTTATGATCATGAGATACCAGAACAGCCAACTACTCCAGATGTGACTCCAGAACAAACTACCACAGAAGAAGCTACTCCAGAACAATTAGACACAGTACAAATATTTCTGGAGCAATCAACTTCTGAAGAAACTTCACCAGAACATACCTCTCCAGAGCCAACCTGTTCAGAACAAGCAGACCAGGATCCAATATCTACAGAAGGAATGTCTCCAGCTCAAATGACACGAGAAAACTCAACACAAGTCGACGAGTCTTAATCATAACATTTTCAAGAGAGGTGCAACAATGATAATGTGGGATAAAGTTGAAGCATTTTACTTTTGTAATGCTTTGCCTGTTGCTTTTCATCATGTATTCTATGTTAGAGTGTAAGATTTAACTTTACCATAGTGATTGTAGTTTTGCCAAATCATCCAATAAAATAGTACTCAATCAGTTATTACGTTGTGGTGGATAATTGAAAAATGAATAATTAATTCATCAGTAGCATCATCAAAACATCATAAACCTTTTCACAGTCATTATGCACTGACATAGCAAGTCCTATAATGAATTCAAATATTAAAACTAAAATTGATAGTTTATAAAATTTACCATGTTCATCATGTTTGAGCAACATATTTTGAGTGTGGTAACACTTTACAGTAAGGTTCATTAGTTAACTATATTAGTTAACATGAACTACAAATGAACTGCAATGTACTGTTCATTGCTAATTGATGAAATACATTAACTGGATTTCTTGAGTTTTTACTGTAAGCCTACAGTACTATAAGTTTTTACAAAATCATGATTCCAGTTTGGGAAACCCTGTACTATACAAGTTGCCAGCACTGAGATGAATAATGCCCTGAGGTTTATAAATCAACTTACAATGAAATCTGTTAAGGAACAGACTATAGATCAATGTCATTACACCATGAAATAGTTTTAAGGGGATTCCCTTGTGTTTGATCCAGTTTTCCTGTCTTGTCATTGAGCGGGGACAACCAAGAACATTACAAAAATGACGCATTAGTCATAATCAAATAAGGAACAACACAGATAATTCAAATACCATCCATTAGTTTAATTAATAAGAGATCACTGAGATTCCAGGTTGATAAAAGAAACAATAATTGGTTTCCAAATATCCTACTTTTATTTAGAAAAATATATATGCTACTTTCTCTCTCTCTGTATCCTCCCACTTCTATCTTTGACTAATTGTCTAGTAACCAAATAATAAGAAAATAGCACAAGCAATGCTTGTTTAATTGTTTAAAAGGCTCACTAAAACACAGAGGTATTGCAGCATCCCCAGGGGAAGAACATTGGGAGTATTGCAATAGAAAGTCCTGCAGAACCAGCGCACCTCCATCATTAATGCAGAGGAGGTGAGAGAGGAACATCACTGCACTTACTGCTGCACTTACTACTTTAACCTGCTGTTCTCCTGCTGCAATATCACAAAGACACCAGCTTTTTCAATTTTACACGTGAAAACTGTTTTTTCTACGTCTTTTGAGACGCTTGGCTAATGCTGCTGTGGAAATGCTGAAGTCCAGATGAGTCGCGTCTCTGTGGTTTAGTTGAGTGTGTGGGCAGAGGAGATTGTCTTCCGATCTGGATTGAACTGAGCGGAACTGAATCCATTAAAACCGATCACACAGAGAGGATGATCATATCGACATGGGAGGATAAAGTCACAACGCCTCTTTGACTTGTTTTAATTAGTTTTAAAAAATTGCGAGAAAAAAAATCTGGACATTCTTATTCGACGTAGAAACTCATATTAACCATATGAATACAATCAAACGCGTTATTCTAAATTGGAAAAATCGTGAATAATGGGAAATTAGCGTCGTCTGGCAACTTTGACAATACTTCATACCCGCCAAAAGGATTTTTTCTGTCAGAAACATTAACTTTGGATTTCCACAATGGCAATAAACACAGATAAGGAGTTTGCGAAATCAAATCTGGGGGAAAGCGGCGGAACGCAACCAGCCGAGACCGAGAAACTCCTCGTAACCACCGAGCCCACCGGGGTAAAGACCTCCAGCTCATTCACGGTCAGTGTCGGGGGCGACAAGGGTCTCGATGGGGATCAGAACGGCCACAGTCTGCCGCTGAGATCCGGATCAGCGGGGCAGCTCGGGTCGGCTCCTCTCTCCCCGTCCAGAGTGAGCCTGAGCCGCACTTCGTCGACCGGTAATGCCGTTCAAGAGCAACAGAAACCCAATGACTACCTCATGCTGGTCATTTGTTCCTGCTTTTGTCCCGTGTGGCCACTAAGCATCGTTGCACTGGTCTATTCAATTATGGTGAGTATCAGTATGTTATAATTGAAATAATTCAAGTCTAAATGTTGTTTCGTAATTCAGACCAAAAGTCCCACATTGTAAATATTGCTGTATGACATAAAATTGTGCTAAAATACTTGGACAAACAACACAAACCTGTTTCTTGTCAGTAAACATTGTCTATCCGTTGTGTGGCAAGCCGTTGTACAAATAAAACTTGTGTTACTAGTACTAACTTCAGTTTAAATTACTATTAAATTTATTAGTGACAAGTAATTACATTCTTATTCCAACTGCATTTAATAAATGTGACCCTGGACCACAAAACCAGTCATAAGTGTTTTTTGAAAATGAGATTTATACTTAATCTGAAAGCTGAATAAATTTTTTTTTTTTTCGAGGACAATATTTGGCCAAGATAAAACTATTAAAAAAACCTGGATTCTGAGGGTGCAAAAGTAAAATAAAAATCGAAATATTAAGAAAATTGCCTTTAAAGTTGCCCAAATTAATTTCTTAGCTATGCATATTACTAAGAAAAAATTAAGTTTTGATATATTTACAGTAGGAAATTGACAAAGTATCTTAATGTAACATGATCTTTACTTAATATCCTAATGATTTATGGCATAGAAGAGAAATCGATAATTTTGACCCATACAACGTATTGTTGGCTGTTGCTACAAATATACTTATGATTGGTTTTGTGGCCCAGGGCCAACTTATTCAATACAAACTAGTTTAGTAACTTCAAATAGTTACTAATTTTTACCCAATTTTCTTTGTATAAACTGACAACAGTAATTAAAATCTGTATTATGATTTTTACGTTGAACTATTAAATCTTGTCATTACATATGGTAAAAAACAATCACTAGTGAGCTACATGTTTCTAAATACAATCCAGGTCTTATAAAATAAATAAGTACTAGTAAAACTGAAAAAGATACTAATATCTCTTGGATTACTTAAAGCATTAAAAAAAGCAATGCCTTCTTCTCCAGTGGAACAGTTACTTGTTACTATTGGGATACTGACTAGCAAAGGAAATATGTAATAAATAAGTACAGTAAAAGTGAAATCGATAATAGTCACTAGTCATCATACTATTATGCTATATATGATACTAGTCACTAATAGCTGGATTACGTAGCGTAATTAAAAATTATGTAAAAAAACAGATACAAGTTACAGATACAGTGTTAATAGTAGTTTAGTTTGAAATTGATACTAGTGAGCATAATTGCTAAAATGACTTGCCATACTCTTGCAAATCATATGCAAAAGCACAGGAGCTGCATTGAGGGAGCAGAGCACAGATCCACTGACAGGCGTGATTTACAGCCCTGCATATGCTCGCAGTAAACGGACCTGACTGCGTGCCGGGGAGCATCGCCAGAAAATTGGTGCAGACTACCTCCATCGCACATCAAGCACCGACACAGCACAAACTCTAGGGACTGTGGAGAAAAAAAAAACAGTCAATTAGGAAGCCTAAATATGGTGCAAAGTGTGAAAATGAAAGCAAGTCTAATTTTGACGTTTATTTAAACAAGCTTTAGGTTCAGTTGAGACTACCAATTCACACGTTTCCAAAGATTAGATACAAATATATTTTTTAATGCTGGAAAATATGTTAGATAACATCTTTATTTTCCTCCCTGTAACTTCAGAGTGTGAGAGTGCACATATGTAGGGTGTGGTACCATTTATCTGTATTTAATGAAGATGCACAAGAGATGGCGTTCATGTCGTCTACAAAGAAACTATTTAGCACGATCCTGGATTTTATAGATGTAGGATGGCTTTTTTCCCCCCCGTCCCTCTGGAAAAGATACCCTTGTTAGCAGATAACAGTATGCCCTGTTTTTATATTCAAAGATGAGTGCTTTTGTGTTCACTTTTTCATCCTGAAAGAACAGAATCAGCAGCGTATAACCTCAGCAGGATACAAATGAGACTTTCCAGTGGAGTCACAGGAGAGCAGCTTTGAAACGCATCATTTTAGTAAATTTAATAAGACACAGTCAAACTCAGCCTTAAGTGAATTTTGAACTATTGTGTGTTCGGTGCTCATTACAACTTTCTAAGTGTTTCAGTGGGACATGCACTATTGGAAAAACACAAATTAGAGAGCATTAAATTCTCATCAGTGGAAAGGCGCCATACAAATGTGCTCCAGTTTCTTGTAAAGATCAAAATCCTGTATAGATTTACAGTACAGAAGGATCCCTGCTGTGCCCCTATCAAAAGCCATCCTGGTGGGATCTCACTCGATGGCCTTCGCAAAGCCTTTGTGTTAAGACAGATTGGATATTTAGAGTCCTCATAGACACTCCTCATAAACCTGGACACATTGAAAGCGACCAATATTCTACTGCAAACACCTGTACGACTGACCATACTCATGCAAATATTGTCTTCCAGCCTTGTCTTTCCACACAAATACAAATAACCTTCTGATCCATGCCAACAGGGTGACAGCTGAAACCAGAGCTGCCTGACAATTCAACAGAGGCCAAGACAGGTCAATTTAGCCTCCTAACCTGCTATAAAGACCCCTCTGCATCATTTTGGGTCATAGGTGTTAAAGGGATAGTTCACCCAAAAAATGAAAATTCTGTCATTAACTACTCACTTTTTATGTCATTCCAAACCCAAGAGCTTTGTTCATCTTCGAAACACAAATTAAGATATTAAGATTAAATCAGAGAGCTTTCTGACTGAAAGATAGTGAGGACATCAGTAAAATAATCCATGTGACTTCTGTGGTTCAACCTAAATTTAATGAAGCTACGAGAATACTTTTTGTGCACAAAGTAAACAGAAATAACGACTTTATTCAACAATTTCTACATTTCTGTGTAAGTCTTTGAAGATTCACAGGGTCAGAAAGCTCAGAAGATAAAAAAAAAAAAAACATCTTATTTTGTGTCCTAAAAATGGATAACGGGTATAACCCCTTTGCTCCAAAAAAAAAAAAAAAAAAAATGAAATTAAAAACTGAACTAAAATAAAATAATCCAAAAGATTCGAATTTGGATCGAAATTTATGTAGGTAAGACTTAAACTAGAACTGCATTTGAACTAAATCTAAAAACTATTTAAAGATGTAACACTATTGCTGTAAAAAAATTACTTTTTATTTTAAATTTTATGTAAAACAGCTACAAAACAACAATATATTTATGATATAGTTATATATATAATATTTATGACATAGTATTTTACATTATTGCTACACTGTAAAAAATAAATCCATGTTATAACAGAAAAAGTACATGGGACCTTGTTCATTAATTTTACTCAAATTTAACTCAAAACTCAAATTTATTAATTTCTGTTAACTCAAAAACACAACCAAGTGCAGTGTAAATATTGGTAACACCTGTAAAAAATACATTTAGATTTATAATAGATGTATACGTACACAATATTTGGTCGAGATAGAACTAGATAGAATCTAAATATTGAAAAAAAGTTGTCCAAATGAAGTTACTAGCAATGAATATTACTAATTAAAAATTAAGTTTTGATACATTTACGGGTGAAAAATTTACAAAATATATCTTCATGGAACATGATCTTTACCTAATATCCTAATGATTTTTGGAAAAATTATTTTGACCCATACAATGTATTGTTGGCTTTTTCTACAGGGTCACAAATATAGAAATTCCTGTACATTGTCCTCTATTTTTACAGATTTTTTTGACTGAAGATTTCTGAGACACATCTGAATTTGAAATCACACCCTACATTATTATTGATGTGACTTTGAAAATATTCAATATTCCAAAGTCATTATTTGTGTCTTTCTGAATAAACAGTTTCAATATTCCTCAAGACAAAAACAAAATCATGAAACCAAAGGGTATTACAACACAAAATAAGGACACAAAGATGAAAAAAAAGAAAAAAAGAGAATATAGACTAAATGAGACTTAAGGGCCATCCCAAATTGCGTACTTATTCCATTACTTATCTACAGTGCTTTCTAATATCAATAGTGTGATAAAAAATTTAAAAAATGTACTTTGAAGGTATAGTTCACCGAAAAATTTAAATTCTGTTATTAATTCTGTTATTCTGGTTTTTATTTTCGGGTGAACGTTCCATTTAAAATACCCTGATAATGTACTTCTACACCAAAAAAACAAAATGTAGAATGTAGGACAGTTCATGCACTCAACTGGCGCAGCTTTAATTGCATAGTAAGGGGGTGGGACTATCAGAATTCAATGTTGAATGACAAAATAACCTCATTCATACACAACATGGTTGAGTACATAGTGCATAAGTAAATAGTAAATGCATAGTGTATACTGCATCATTTGGGATGCAACTTTAGTGGCCTCCTCTGGTCACAACAGAAATGCTGTGACCTGAGACCTAGAGAGCAACTGTAACTGACAACATACTAGCAAGGTTTTGTACTTTAGGTATGCATCAGGAACTCTGAAATCAATGAGCTTACAGAGGCAGTACAGTAGCGAATAAGATGTTGTGGTAAGCTGAAGCTCATGGAAGCTGAAAGGAGTCGTTTGGCTTTGCATTGGGAGGTGGGGTGGATTTTATTGGCCAATCTCAGTGCGATGGGAGGACCAGTAAAGCAGTTACTGCATACGCTGCATCTTCTGCTGGTGAAATATGGTAAGCAGAGTTGCTGAATGGCATTGTTTCTGTGTCCGTTACACTATAACAGGAATTTGAGACTCTGATGGGCTGCCATTTTCTGCTTTACCAGCTTTACAAAAAGCTCATATAGAATAGCTATGGAAAATATTGATGCATTAAGCAGCTTGTTGCTTGTCTGCTCAAACAAGCCCCATACTGTAATATGGTGTCATCATGTTCTCACAATGCTGAGTGAAACATTACATAAAAGCAAACAGCCAGTGAGATCGGGTTTCCAGTGCACCTGCTCATGCACAGACAACAAAAGCTTGCTTCCCACAGGCTAATAGAGAAGCTGGAGACAAATAAATGTAAATAAACGAAATAAATGTGTAAAAACAAAATGAATACTGAAAAAATACTGTGTAATGAGATAATCGAAAATATTAACAGTATGGCGGAGATCAGTAAGTGCATAGTTTTGTTCATGTTAATTCAGATAAACAATAAAATAGAAGATATATCCAAATAGATACATTTATCCAAATAAATGTTCTTTATTTGCATTTACATAAATGTTTTTAAGAACTGTTTGGAATAAGTTTCTTTGGGGAACCAAAAACGGTTCTTTTACAGCGAAAACCTTTTTAGAACCTTAATTTATTAAACTGTACATTATAGATCAGTATTTTGTAGAAATAATAAAAAATAAAACACTAAAAACTAAAACCAATTGTTATAAATTTAATTTTAAAATGTGATTAATAATTTATTATCACGGTTATATTCTTTATAATATTTACCCAAAAATGAAGATATTTTAAAGATATTTTTATTTGTAGAGGAAGACTCTAATTGAGCGACTGAGGTGTTCTGTTGTTGGATGTCATAATGAACATAGCAGTAGTCATTTACTTCCGACATCTGAGCCGCTTAAGAGGCAGAGGACAACATTACTTTCGGTTTTAAAAGGAAAGTGCCGATCCCGATCTACATATGCACTACATATGTTCGTGTGAATCATTCGTGATGAAGCTTCACCCACAGAAGAAATGAGTATAAGGGTTTTTATGCATCTTTGCAAATGGCCTTTCTTAATAATGTGCTTGTTGGCAAGTTTCGCCGATAAACGTGGCTAAATGTTGCTAAAGCAAACATTACAGCTCGTAATCCCTCAGCAGAGAGGGGCGGGGCGAGCAGAGCTCATTTGCATTTAAAGGGCCCATGCGAAAAAATGAGTTGATGTTTTGCAGAGATGATTTTGACAAGGTAATGAGAATTTTTAACCAAATTATATTAGAGACTTTTCATTAAGACCCTAAAGAATAATATGAACTTGTGGAAAATGGGCATCCGATGACCCCTTTAACAGAAATAACAAATTCAAACAGGTTTGAAACAACTTGAGGTTTAGTAAACGATGACAGAATTTTCATTTTGTGGTAAAGTATTAATTTAAGTGAGCTTTAGTTATTGCAAAAGCTAATCTAAATGTAAAAATAGGGTAAAGAGCCTGGACAATTAATATACAATGCTGACTGCTATACATTCAATATATGTATTTGAAAAAAAAAAAGATTGCCACACGTTGACTAATGGCCCAAAGAAAGTGGCTATTATAAATAACTGCAAAACATTATATATGCTTTATTTCACAAAAATATATTGCTCTGGAATGTGTTTTTTTACTATGTCAATGTAATCAAATTAAAACAAAACAAAGAAACAAATAATACAGCACTAGTTCTGTGTACAAAAACATATTTTGGACTTAAAACAAAAAGTGTATTCGCTGTGCTCCATTGTTCAGTTTTTCTACAGTCATTCCTCCCCAGGCACTGGCATGGCTGTTTATAATTAATGGCTCAGGCTTGTGAGGGAAAGCTAAGAGCGCCTGTTCCCTCCCAGGCTGCAGCAGGAGATGTCGAGAGGGGGGAGGGGAACATTTCTGTGTTTATGTGACATACATTGAAAGGGAGAAAGTGAGGAGAAAAGGGGGTCATCGAATCAGCCCAGAAGAATTGGCCAAGACTTCAGTTCAAATGAAATATATTACAGGCCAAAGCTCTTGGGGAATCAGTGTTATCCATTTGCCGTGTCACGGGACACACCCCTCCTCTACTCGGAAAAGCCGCACACAGCCCATTACAATCCACTGGCGTTTCTGAGCATTCTCCAAACCGCAGTCAGGCAAAATGCACCTCGAAAACACAAAGAGCCAAAAGCCATTTGCACCGCTGCATCACGACACATACTGCACTGTCATCATGCTAAATGAAAAGCAGGTGTGATTGAAACACAAGAAGGGCAGATGGCATTTTACTACACGGTATTTTCAAAAGACTCTTACTGATTGAAAGCGCTGAAACGGCTTTTCGCAGTGATTAGACTTGGGAATCAATAACGTTGTGCTGCTCCAGCCACATATTATACCCCTGCTAGAATGTCAGAGCCAGTCTGCAGTATTTGAACTGAGAGACGGTGGGCAGGTTAGTAGAGAGAGAAAGGTACAGGTCAAGTGCTACATGAGGTGATCTACATTTGACAAAATGCTATTCAAGTATATTCCACAATACAGGGATCTTGTTGTTGTTTGAGGGCTTTTAGTTGCAATAATCCTGCAGTTGTCTTGAGTGGTAAATCTGGACATCAATATTGAGGCATATGGTTGAGAACTCATTCAGACTGTCACTGATGCTCAAGGAGGAAAATTAATCTTGAGGCAATGATTATTGTTTGTGTATACACTACCTTTCAAAAGTTTGGAGGTTTTTTTTTAATTATTCAGGAAGGATGTGTTAAATTGATCCAAAATGACAGTAATGACAGTAAAAACATTACATTGATAATAATGGGTTATGTTTTTTGAGCATTAAATCAGCATATTACAATGATTTTTAAAGGATCATGTGACACTGAAGACTGACGGCTGCTGAAAATTCTGATTTGCTTCACAGGAAAAATGTATAAACATTTTAAAATAGAACATTTTAAAATTGTAATAATATTTCATAATATTCCTGTTTTATTTATTTATTTATTTTTGTAGAGCATAAAAGATGTTTGTTTAAAAAAAAAAAAATCACAATCCCAAACTATTAAGTGGTACTCTACACTACTAGTCAAAGGTTTTTGAACAGTATGATTTTTTGTTTTTAAAATAATTCTGAAAATATTTGCAGTATTTTTATTTTTTTTAAATAACTGTTTTCTATTTGAATATATTTTTAAAAATAAATCCAGTCACATGATCCTTCAGAAATCATTCTAATATTCTGATTTGTTGCTCAAAAAACATTATTATGCTGAAATCAGCTGAGAAGATTTTTTCATGTTTCTTTGAAGAATAGAAAGTTCAGAAGAACAGCATTGATCTGAAATAGAAAATATTTTTTAACATTATAAATGTCTTTATCATCACTTTTGATCAATTGAAAGCATTCTTGCTAAATAAAAGTATTAATTTCTATAATTTCTTTCCCCAAAAAAAGTATACTGACTCAGAGCTTTTGAATGGTATAGCGTATAATGTATAATGTTACAAAAGCTTTTTATTTCAAATAAATGCTGATCTTTGGATCTTTGTATTCATCAAAGAATCCTGAAAAAATGGAAATCAGCATATTAGAATGATATCTGAAGGATCATGTGACACTGAAGACTGGAGTAATGATGCTGATAATTCAGCTTTGAATCACAGGAATAAATTACATTTTGAAATACATTCAAATAGAAAACAGTTATTTTAAATACTAAAAATATTTCAAAATTGTACTGTTTTTGCTGTACTTTGTATCAGAAATGCAGGTTTGGTGAGCAGAATAGACGTCTTTAAAAAACATTAAAAAATTAAAAAACTTTTGACTGGTAGTGTACATATTTTATTTACATTTGTTGTGTCAAATGACAAAATGCTATTTTCCCCAATATTTCTCAATGTGTTGTCAAAAGGACACACATTCAAGTTTTGTAATGGGTATGAGCCGAACTAAATACTGTGGCTCCAACGGCAACAGGTAAACTGCAGTGTAACATTGTGGAAGCAGAGCCTCCCTGTGGGTGAGGGAAGATTGTGTGCATGTGATGGGGGAAGCTCCTCAGTTTCTCCAACAAAACCAGTTTGATAGAGCTGTAATCCTATCTGCTATTGTCCTACCAAATGCTCTAAGTGAACACTGAAGAAATGATTAAGAGTATAATGGTTCCACAGTCTGTCTTTCAGACTTTGGTGTACATTCATCATGGATGAATGTGAACGGGCTTCCGACTGTGATTAGTAATGTTCATTTAGCATAGTGTAGCTTTTCTGTGCCACATTGTGTTTTGGATTTTCTCACTGCTAGTATTTTCTGTATTTTTTTCTCCCCAAAACTATCTACATAAAGTGCTATGACAGAAAGCTTAGAGTCTCTTACATTTTTCTTTTCTCAACTTGACACAGATACATCATAAAGGGATAGTGCAACCAAAAAGGAAAATTCTGTCATATTTACTCACCCTCTCGTTGATTCCAGCAATTCTTTCTACTGTGGAACATAAAAGGAGATATAGTAATTTGAAGTATGTTGGGAAACAGACAACACTGGGGACTTCTGACTTCTGAAGAAAAAAAAATATGTTCCACAGAAGTCAGTCAGCATGAGTGTGAGTAAATAATAACAGAATTGTTCATTTTAGAGTAAACTGTTAGTTTTACTTTTGGTCATACCATATGTGACCCTGGACCACAAAACCAGTCATAAGGGACAGTTTGTTTGTTTTTTCATTGAGATTTATACATTATCTGCAATCTGAATAAATAAGCTTTCCATTGATGTATTTGTTAGGACAGGACAATATTTGTCTGAGATAAAACTGTTTACAAATCTGGAATCTGAGGGTGCAAAAAAATGCAAAATATTGAGAAAATCACCTTTAAAGTTGTCCAAAAGAAGTTCTTAGCAATGCATATTACTATATATATTTATGGGAGGAAACTATCTTCATTGAACATGATCTTTACCTAATATTCTAATAATTTTTGCATAAAAGAAAAATCTAAATTGTTCACCCATACAATGTATTGTTGGCTATTGCAACAAATATACCTGTGCTACTTATGACTATCACTATGTGATTATTATGAATGTAGCACATTATTATGAGAGCTGTCAAGTCTGAAGGTGCTGAACTAAGGCCAAATCACAAAACTAGTGTGAAAATACTGACATAAATGTGTGAAAACTGTTACAGGGTCACATCTTATCATAGTTAAAAATAGATTATATCATACATCAGCTACAGTTAGTTAGTTATACTCAGATTTAACTTGCTGCTTGACAGGTTTATTACCTGTTTATTACCTACTACAGGTGTATTACCTGACAGTAATAAAAAAAAGTTAGCTCACATTTTAGAGAAAGTCTAGAAATCAAAGTTAGAATTTTCCGAAATAATCTAATTTACAGTTAAAAATCTGTATTATGTCTGATCTATCTTGACTGTCTGAAATTAATTTGAATTTTTTTTAAATAAAAATTCACTGAAAGAATATAATATATATATTTTATTTCAGCTAGACAAGAAGGCAACACATAATAATTTTCATTTGTTATGAATGCTAAAAAAACTCTATACATATAAAAAAAATAATTAAAAATGACAAAACACTTTACTAATTATTTTAAAAGAAAATATAAAAATATAAAAAATAAAATTTAAAAAACTAAAAAAATTTGATAAATACTAATTAAAACTATAGCAGTATCTTAAAGGTCACAATGGATGCAGAATTCACATAAAAATGTGTCTTAGCAGTGTGTGGACAAAACCACCCTACAATGATATAAATCTTTTCATTCCGTTTTTTTAATTACCAAAAAATCTAAACAGTCTCAATTATCAAGCCGTTTTGATTTTCTCCGTAGTATGACATCATACTGCTCAGGCCCCGCCCACGACCACTGATGGACTGTCACGTACTAGCCTATTCCTGCCCTCAGCCAGTTGTAAACTGTCTGCCATTTTCTCTGCATTTGAGCAGCTGTAACGCCAACAATGTCTCATAAGTAATGCAAGTGTTTTGTAGTTGGATGTAAAAGTAAACATAAGAGCCTTTATTTTTATAGTAGTTTCCAGCAAATACACAAACAAATGGAAGAAAGGGGGGAGGGGTTAAGCAGTAGTTCATTATCATTTAAACAGACATGCACCGAAATGGTTCGATGTGAACAGAACTGTTTTTGACAAGGTAAAAATGTGTTGTTTTTCATGGCCATTGAGAATTTTTAACCAAAGACGTTTCATGAAGACCATAAAGAGTCATACCAACTTGGAAAATGGGCATCCAATGTCCCTTTATTAAAGAATATAATGTGTGTCCCTACTTCTTTGATAAACTGGGGGGAGCTTAAGTTGCACAAGTTATAAGACCTATACCTATTTAGATAGCAGTGCTTTT
This sequence comes from Garra rufa, assembly GCF_049309525.1. Lineage (NCBI taxonomy): Eukaryota > Metazoa > Chordata > Actinopteri > Cypriniformes > Cyprinidae > Garra > Garra rufa. The sequence continues at coordinate 19,869,483 of NC_133374.1, forward strand.
GGGAATTGTGCCGTACAGATTAAGTACAACTCACTTGCTACTTAAGCTCTACTTAGTGCTTTGAGAAGCTGATCAAAGTCCATTCAGAACCTTGGACAGCGGCATCACTCCCAAGACTCTGGACTTTCTTTAATGATAATGTGGGATTACGTCACATCGCGAGACGAAAAACCACGCCGACAAGATGGAGAATGGAATTAGCATTTGCATGTGGGGAGATTGGTTGGCCACTGTGTCAGAGGCTTTTTCCTGCACAATCTATTGCTCGGTATTGATTACTTTAATGCAGTCTACTGGAGAGGCTCTCCCTAGGGTACACTGAGCATCTAATGGGTGGCTGTGGCATAGGGCTGCACTAATAAGGAAACACGCTTATCAGCCCACCTCATCCTGTTTCCAAATACTTTGAACAATTCACACAGTCACCTTTGACCTTTTCTTCCTAGCATACTGAGTTTCAACCAAAGGCTTAAATGGAAAAAGAGCACACAGCCTAACAGACCCTATTGCACAGTGTTTTGTAGTTATGTGACATTCTTTCTTTTTGGTCTTGTTACAGTCCAGAAACAGTCTACAGCAAGGGGACATGGATGGGGCAAGACGCCTGGGACGCTTAGCTCGCCTGCTCAGCTGTGTGGCCATCATCGTGGGCCTCCTGAGCATCATAATCTATGTGGTGGTTGCATGTATGCCTCATTTTAAACATTTATTACATCATGTAGCATAAAACTATTTTAAACCACATCTAATATTAAACAATATAGATGTGAAACGCTTTATTATTTTGAGTCGGATGGAGTCACAATGAGTAGTTTGTTGAAAAATGCAATTATAAGCAGAGCACTTGTATTTTGACTGTTACAGTGTTATTTTGATCAATTCAAGTCTTAGCTTTCAAATTATGCCAACTTTTCGCATGAAATTTAAATAATAAATGGCGTTTTGATGCTCTTTAATGTGGTGTAATGTAATATTCTTATTTGGTGCTCAAAACATTTCTTATTATTAATGTTAAAAGTAGTTCTGTTTCATTTTTCTTAAAAACCGTGATCCTTTTTTTGATGAATGGGAAGTTTAAAAGAATAGCATTTATTAGATTTTTTTTTTTTTCCAATTGAATGCATCCTATAGCTGAAAAAAATTAATTCCTTTTAAAAATCTTACCAAAGAAGTTGGGAAAATAAATATTTAAAACGGAGTTGTCCCTTTTTTTGAAAATCTATTTAATGCATCATATTTCTATAAAAAATAAACAAATAAAATAATTTTAAAAAATCTTACTGACTAAAATTTTAAATGTAAATACTTTTGTACTTAAGTAAAAATGTAATTATCTCTTTTGTCAAATCAATTTAATGCACCCTAGCTGTAAAAGAAATCATTAGTTTCTTAAAAAAACTTACTTAAAAGTTTAAAAATGTAAATACTTTTGTACTTATTAAATAAAAAAGTAATTATCTCTCTTTTTAAAATTAATTTAATGCCATCCTATCTGTAATACAAATAATAATAATAATTTCTTAAAAACAAACCTTACTGACCAAAAAGTTTGAAAATGTAAATACTATGTACTTAATAATAAAAAAGTAATGACCTCTTTTTAAAGTCAATTTAACGCATCCTACTTGAAAAAATTTATTAATTTCGTAAAAATCTTGAAAATGTAAATACTTTTGTATTTATCAAGTAAAAATTTAATTATCCCTCTTCTTTAAATAAATATAAAGCATCCTAGCTGATGAAAAGAAAAATCAATAATTTCCTAAAAAAAAAAATCTGACTGATCAAAGTTTGGAAATGTAAACACTTTTGAACTTATTAAGGAGAAGCATAATCATCTCTCTCTTTAAAAACGCATCTTAGCTGAAAAAAAAAAAAAAAAAAAAATCATGAATTTCTCAAAAAAAAAACCAACAACATTAATTTCTTTAAAAAATCCTAATGACCAAGAAGTTTGGAAAAACAAATTGTACTTAAGTAAAAACGTAATGATCTTTTTTTATTTATTTATTTTTTAAATGTAATACATCCTTGCTGAAAAAGTTTGGAAATGTAAACACACTTGTACTTAAGGAGAAAGGTAATCATTAATTTTTTTTATTTATTGCATCCTAGCTGTTAAAAAAAAAATCTTTAAAAAAATGTACTGACCAAAAGAGTGTGGAAATGTAAACACTTTTGTACTTAAGGAAAATCATTTAAATGCATCCTAGCTGTAATAATAATAATAATAATAATAATAATAATAATAATAATAATAATAATAATAATAATTAATTTCTTTAAAAAAATCTTACTGACCAAAGTTTGGAAATGTAAACACTTTTGAATGTATTAAGGAGAAGCATAATCATCTCTCTCTCAAAAAAAAAAAAAAAAATTGAAGGCATCTTAGCTGAAAAATAATTAATTTCTCCAAAAAAAAAAAAAAAAAAAACCCATTAATTTCTTTAAAAAATCCTAATGACCAAGAAGTTTGGAAAAAACAAATTGTACTTGAGTAAAAACATAACGATCTATTTATTTATCTATTTTTTTTTTTTTTACATTTAATACATCCTTGCTAAAAACGTTTGGAAATGTAAACACACTTGTACTTAAGGAGATAAGAAATTATCCTTTTTATTTATTGCATCCTAGATGTTAAAAACAAACAAACAAAAAATAATTCTTTAAAAAAGATTAATGACCAAAAAGTTTGAAAATATAAACACTTTTGTACTTAAGGAGAAACATGATTATCTTGTTTTTTCAAAACTAAAAAAAATAAAAAAAATAATGCATCCTAGCTGTAAAACAAAATAATTGCATTCTCCAAAAAATACTTACTGACTGAATATTTTTGTACTTAATAAAAAAAGAACATAATTATTCAAACATAATTAAGTCACAGCAATTCATCAAAACTCAAATTTAGTTTCTAGGCCAAAATGATGGAGCGGTTCACATGCCATAGTTTGATAAGTTGCATATATTTCCATACTCTATATTGTTATGATTCATATGCCCTTTTTTTCTCTTCTGTCCTCAGTAACTTGATAAGCGGCAAATCCAGGACGAGAAACCCTACAGCGCTACTGCAAACAAAGTAAAATCCTCACCCATGATGTAATTAAAATAAGATCTCCCTCTTAACAATAATGTCACATAAGATAAAAAGAAACGAGGACTGTAGCAACTAAATAAGATCTGATTAAATAGCAAAAATGCATGCGGTAGGTTAGCATGCTCAGTGGATAAAAAAACCCCATATGTTAAAAAGAACACTGACGGCTTGCATTATGTAAATGAGAAACCTTGCTGTTTCGACAAGAACTTGCCTGAGGATGACACAGAGGACAAGACTTTTTTTTTTTTTTTTTTCAAAGATGGCTACGCCCAGCAAGCTGCATTTTAACCTTATATTACTCCTGGTTGATCTTGCATTTGAAAATTATGCACAGAAATATTTGCAACATAACTACTGATGTATGTTTTTTAAAAAGATTTATACATGGAGTGTAAGTGACGGGAATGAACTAGGGATGACGAGGCCGTTAGAGTCTTAACAGAAATGGTCATTGGGGTTGGAGATTTCCTTTTTGCTTATTTATTTTGTATGTTTTGATTATTAAAAATGACCAAAATGACCACACGCATGCCTGATCCTGTATGTGAATAACTGTCAGCATTTTTCATTACTGTCTTTTTTATCTGTAAGAGTAGAGGGTATTTAAAGATGGGAATGTACATCAGTGTATCAAATGCTATATTCTCTTAACGGCACAACATTCACGAAGAGCTCTCTCTTTAGTCATGAGGTTCCACTACATGTCTCTTACTAGCATAGAGATTCTCTCAGAGAGGTAAGACTGTAATGTTACGCATGCCAGTCCTCTCTTTCCTGATAAAAAAAACTGCTGGAGCATGGACATTCGTCTAGAGGCATGCAACGGCCAGCACCATTCTGTGCCAAGAACTTTATATCAGTATGCTAAACAAATCACAGGACTATTCTTCTTTACCCTCGGGGTTCTTTCCAGGACAGAATGCCAGATTCCCTGTCACAAATCTCCCTACTTATCCCTTATTAATATGAGATATATATCAACATATTTATAGAAATATTTAGGCATGCTGTGGGTGGACAAAAAAACTTTTTTTTGTTGGTTTTATCTTCACCTAGATGAGCTTGTGTGTAAGGGACTTTGCTTTGACACGTCTCACAGTGTTTATTGCATCTCTGTGATTGCTAATTCACCGACCTGCTAATATTAATACGTGAATATTACACATTAAAGCTGCATTACGTAACTTTTTTTGATTGAAAATTATGCAAACTCAATTATTGAGTAAGTAACGTTACATAACCAGTCAGTGTTCAAAACTATCTCATTAACGTTACCTTAGTCCGATTCACAACGGTAAGCTTGTAGTAACGATTAATAATTTGACTGGTTTGGGTTGTTTGTCTTTGCCTCTTTAACGTTACCTCAAGTCTGTACACATAAAGGAGTCCCGGCTAGTAGGCTACATCGCAAAAGCTTGGATAATTAAACTTGTCATTTTTAAACGAGTTTTTTGTAGTTAAAAGAACACTTTCTTTCGATGACATTCAAATGTTATGACAATTAGAGATTAAACTGAAATCTATATATAAGCTAATACACACTAAATACACAGTCACGTACCTGTAATGATAATTTTAACACAGAACAAAGCATAAAAATAATTATTTGCACGGTTTGGCGTGATCTGAGGTAACTTTGCGATCGTTAAATGTAAAAATCATTGGTGTCGCGATTTATTGTCAAACTTCCTTTGGTCAGAACAAACTGTCAGTTGTTACTTGTTTAAATGCCATTTTCAGGTGAAACGTCTTATTTAAACATACTTTTAAGACATAGCATCTTTTTTTCTGACAGCCCACACGTACGTCTTAAAAGATTAGATTCATCCGCGCTGAGGAGCCGGCCGACGCACGACCCTCGTAAAGAAAATAATTCCGCATGTAAGCGCCGGGTTTAAACAGAGATGGCGACAAAGAGGCAAAAGTTACGTTATGCAGCTTTAAATATGAGATTGAAAATCAAAGGTACAGACACGTAACAGCACTTCTCCAGCTAGTTAGTTAGACCGAGTGACGGTTAACAAGGGAATGTTTCACAGCTCAGTCTATTGATCTGCTTCATTCATACTGAATTAAGTATTTTACTGCCCTGTCATAGATTTCAAAGCACTTTATCACTTACTTTTCATCCATATTCTCATGTTGTCTGCTTTTGTATTCTAAAAGTGTGACTTTCATGTATAATCTCCTAAAACTAGACTGTTAGTACCTACACACCTGTAATAACACACTGTTTTGTTTACTATAAGCAATTATGTTAGTGTTGTTCATAAAACCCATTATGCCAATATGAATGAGATGCAAAAATGCTGCTATGTGTCTTAAAACTGTGATTTATGATGTACAACTTTGGATTCTTTGTTCACTTGTATATCTGTTTTTCTATGTTAGGTTACTGTGTACCTTTGCAAGTGTGAAATAAACATTAACATGCATGGTCCACAACTTGCTTGCAGTTATTGATCGAGTACAGCTACAGCACAGTGGCGGAGAAACATTAGTGAGGAAGTTATTGCGTTAGCAAAAAGCGAAATGTTAAAACCATACAAAGAAAGAAACACAACAAGAAAACAGCTTTCAAAGCCTCCCTGCCCAAAGCACATACAGTATACACAAGCTTCATTTTTCATGCTCCTGACTATTGCTGTTGTAAATAATGCATGGCTAAGGAAATGGCACAAGATCTACTGGCTGATTTTGCACTTCCCTGGTTCTCTGATCTCTAAGTATGGCCTTCTGCCCAGCCTCACTCCAGCACTCAGCACTAACAGCCTTCTCTCACTCACAGTGACACAAAGTGTTTAAGTACTCGCAAATCTAGCCACCAGCTTAAATGAGACTGAAGGGCCATTATTAGTCATCTAGCATCACAATCGGAAATGGTTTTCTTTGCAAGGAGAAGAAACTAATGACAAGAACAGAGCTTTTTGTCAGCTGAACCCTCAACAGAACCTGTGAGATGTTAAAAGAATTTAAATCTTTCAAAATATATTGAATTGTAGAACATCTTTGAATGTCTATTTTAAAATCAATTGTTTAAATATAAATTGTCGTGTAATTCTGCATTAGCTTTTCTATAACTATCTCACAAAGGTGGCTTATATTTGTGAAAGGGAAACCCTGACAGAGATATTTGTGATGTAAAACAATGGTTCTCAACCAGGGGCCTCAGCAAATATCCAACAGGGCCTCAAGATGACATTTAAAGTAAGATAAAACAAGCATTAAGATAGGACCACACAACTAAAAATTAAGATATTTCTTACTTTAATACTCTCGCTTAACAACATTTTTGTTTTGTAAAATCAAAAATATGAGTTTTGAATACATGACCCTAGACCACAAAACGAGTCTTAAGTAGAACGGGTATATTTGTACAAAAAATCATTAGGATATTAAGTAAAGATCATGTTCCATGAAGATATTTTGTACATTTCCTACTGTAAATATATCAAAACTTCATTTTTGATTAGTAATATGCAACGCTAAGAACTTAATTTGCGTAACTTTAAAGATTTTCTTAATATTTCTATTTTTTTTTTTTTTGCACCCTCAGTTTCCAGATTGTCAAATAGTTGTATCTCGGCCAAATATTGTCCTATCCTAACAAACCATACATCAATGGAAATCTTATTTATTCAGCATATATTAATCTCAGTTAAAAAAAAAAATACTCTTATGAATGGTTTTGTGGTCCAGGGTCACATATAAGCCAAAATTTTAAATAGTAAATTCTACAACAGGAAAAGTTATGGAAACTACAATCTTCATGAGCATTTTTTATAATTGATATACATTTTTATAAATATGCATTGCACACTCTAAAATATTTTATCAGGTAGAAATTAGGAAATTCCTTTAAGGGCCTTTGAATATTGTTGTTGACAACTGGAGGCCTTGAAGTCAAAAAGGTTGAGAACTACTTATCTAAGACAAGCTTTATTTCCAGTGAACTAACCTAGGAAATTTTCAGCCAGCTAGTAGGTTTTGCATGCACTGGGTAGCATTTCCATATTCCTCTCGTGTGGTTAATATGATTTACACAAGTACTGCAGTACATCATTTTTTTAAGCAATAACACACAAACGTTTACATACACCTTGCAGAATCTGCAAAATGTTAATTATTTTAACAAAATAAGAGGTATCTAACAAAATGCATGTTATTTTTTTATTTAGTACTGACCTGATATAAGATATTTCACACAAAAGATGTTTACATATAGTCCACAAGAGAAAACAATAGTTCAATTTATAAAAATGACCCTGTTCAAAAGTTTACATACACTTGATTCTTAATACTGTGTTGTTACCTGAATGATCCACAGCTGTTTTTTTTTTTCAGTGATAGTTGTTCATGAGTTCCTTGTTTGTCCTGAACATTTAAACTGCCGCTGTTCTGCAGAAAAATCCTGCAGGTCCCACATTCTTTGGTTTTTCACATTTTTGTGTATTTAAACCCTTTCTAACAATGACTGTATGATTTTGAGATCCATCTTTTCACACTGAGGACAACTGAGGGACTCATATGCAACTATTACAGAAGGTTCAAACGCTCACTGATGCTTAAGAAGGGAAATTGATGCATTAAGAGCCAGGGGTGTAAACTTTTGAACAGAATGAATTTTATTTAGTGCTGCCCTTCAGAAGCTACAGAAGATACTTACATGTTTCCCAGAAGACAAAATAAGTTTAAGTTACCCTGATCCACAAATTCAAAAAGTTTTCACCCCCCATTTTTAATGCATTGTGTTTTCTTTCTGAAGCATCAATGAGCATTTGAACTTTCCGTAGTCCCTCAGTTGTCCTCAGTGTGAAAAGATGGAGCTCTAAATCATACAATCATTATTGAAAAGGGTTCAAATACACAAAAATGCTGAAAAACTAAAGAAATTTTGAAAACTGAAGGGATTTTCTAAAGAACAGTGGGCAGTTTAACTGTTTAGGACAAACAAGGGACTCATGACTCGTTCAAGTAACACAGTATCAAGAATAAAGTGTATGTGAAATTTTGAACAAGATCATTTTTATAAATTTAACTATTATTTTGTCTTGTGAACAATTTTAAACATCTTTTATGTGAAATATCTTACTGTTCACATATCAGTACGAAATAAAAAATAACATGCATTTTGTATGCTCCTTCGTATTTCGGTAAACTAATTAACATTTAGCAGATTCTGCAAGGTGCATGTAAATTTTGACCTCAACTGTGAATCGATGTATTCTTTATAGTTTAGTTCAAGGGTAGGGATGGTCCCAAAAAAGACTGCAAAGTTAGAAACATCCTGGCAAGTGTGTTGGGGCAAAACTCAGTCCAGGAGCAAGACTGGACACCCCTCATGAAGGCTGACCATCACTACAGTTGCCCTGGAATAACTTCAGGATAAGTGTCTCGCTCAAGGGCACACTGGTGACAAAGAAAGATTACGATCTCTGTACGTCTCCAGTTTCAGACTCACCGACTACTCAGCATCTGTAGGTTTTTGGAAAGTCACCCAGGAAACCAAGTATTACATGACCCCTTCACTCACGCGTTACTACAAAGCTGCAGCTATTGATGAAAATAACATTGTATAGTGCTACATTCAGAAAACAGTTTTCGACTTTAACCTCAACAGAGCAGGAATGAAAACCTAAAAAATATTCCAGAGCCATCATACCTCAACGTTCATGAATAGAAGAACAGGTAATGTGTGTGATGTCTCCATTCTCACCTCAGATCAGGTAGGAGCCCCATCATGAAAACACTAGGAAAGAACACAATAAGGCAACATACAGAGCAAAATAAAACAAAGCTGAGATGACGAATTATTCATTTATTCTCTGGGCCGGTTTAAAGAGAACATGTTTTAGTCAGCAGGAGAGGTGAGGAGGCTTCCTGTGGAGTTCTGTCTGTGGCCTATTAGCTTTCAAATGACTATTTGTAACCCCTCACACCCGCTCCGAGCGAGTCTCGAACCCGGGTCTCCGGCACGGGAGGCGGACACACTAACAAGGAGGCTAAAGGTTGCAACCTCTAGCGTCAGTCGCTAGTGCGTCTCTTGAGATCGGGGAGTGAGGTTTACCTGCACAGCACCTACTAGCTGGCCTCCGTTACATATTGCAATACCTCTACTAGACACCTTAGGCAGAGAAAACAACAAGGTACCTCATTTGTAACTAAAACATCTCATTGTACTTTTTCAGATATTTTAGTGCTGTTACCACAAAATCTATCAATAGTAAACTCTCTCGAAGTATGATGAGAAACACCTTGTTTCCCACCAGGTGCTTTATAATAAACCTTTGGTCAGTGAGGCCCATTTCATCTGTAAAAGCCCCTCAGTCCCTCAACATTTGTTCTGCATTTCAGGACACTTGGTCAATGTATGGATTGGAACAGCAAGAGACTGATGTGGCCTTTAGATAATGGACCAACAGGGAACGGAGGAAACAGGAGGAAAGATGTCTTAGTTTCCAGCCTAACATTCTAGTTTATTGTTTTGGGGAAGCTGATGTTTCCATTGAGTGATTATATTGAGTTTGTGTGAACATCAACGCATCAAAGCATTATGCATTTATGAAAATACCTCAGGCTAGGGCTGGGCGATATGTCCAAAACAATTATCACTATTTTTTTTTCTTATCAGTTACTGATAATTATCACAATAAATTTCAAACCTTTATATCTTTCAAGTTTAAACTACTCTTTATGGATAGAGCATAACAAACACCTAATGTTTCTGAACTATTTATACCTCTCCAGTCATTTTTCCTTAAAATATAGTAAAAAAAAAATTAAATAAAAAAATATCTTAGTTTCTGCATGTTCTAATGAGTGATATTGTTTCAAATCATATCTTCAGCAGTTTGCAGTGCCGGATGAAATATTAATAACATTATTTTTTTGCATCTTAGAAATGCACATTTGACAGTAGCTTGAGTTAGGATGCAAATGTACATTTAGGTTCATTATCAAAAACATTAACATCTGTAAAAACTGTACCAACCTCATTTTTATAAGGTGAAATTTAATTATTCTTACTGTTTGAGTGTTACTATAACCATTGGTCATTTAGATCACATTTAGATCATGATAAGCACAGTTACACCTCAATACCACGGTAAAAAAGGTATCTATATAGTTTCTAGATATTTGTATGAAAAACAGTAGTGTAAATACATTTAGTAAATACACAAAACTATAGCTTCACAAAAATACTGTAATTATATTCCATTACTCCTTTAATACATGTATACATTAATATAATAATATTATTCAAACATAATAAAAATCCATATATTACACATTTCTCCTATTATACCATGGTGCAGTTAGTGTAGTACAGTAAATTCATGGTAAATGATGGCGATTTGTAGATTGAAAAGCTTTCTGACTGTATCGTTCAAACTGATTGTGTTGTGTAAGAACTTTTTTGCAAGACGCGAAATACGTACCACTAAGTACATATCACTGCAGTTTCCAACAGAAATGAACACTAGAGGCGAGTAAAAGAGGTGAGCACATGTAATCGTTTTCATACACTTTCTGAACGTAACAAGCTTGCTCAGTAGCTCGGTCGGCATGGAATTGGACTTAGAATGTGGAATCCTTGGGTACAAACCCAGTAAAAAAAACAAAAAACAACAACTTGTGATGAAAGAGCTGAAAGATGAGAGATCAAAAACAAGCTAAAACTGCATGTTTGTGATTGAGTTTTTATGCCACATTCGCTTTTGTTCATACTATCGGGTAGGTTTAGGTGTAGTGCAGATGGTGCGTTTTAAAACGCAATGGAGCATTAGAGTTATAGTGCCAATCAATGGACATTATAAGTCATAACTGCAGTGACATGTACAAAACCAACATCACATAAATTGTACCATATGTAACGGACACTCTTTTAACGCCACTCATTTTACATCAAATATGTCACGAAAAGTACATGGTGGTATGTATTTCGGCGTCTTGTGAAAAAGTTTCCACATGTACATTTTTGTCATGAGATTAGGTTGTTACACAGTGTTCTCTTGTCTGTCAGAGCTTCTTCATCAGTTTTTAAACTATTTTAAATCACAGTCATTTGTTTTTGAATTCAAGCACTTCACACTGGATCTCATAGCTCTGCTTAGTGGTCCCGTGAGCGAGACTTATCAGCGAGTAAACGCATCTGCTCTAGTACACTCTTAAAAATAAAGGTGCTTCATGATGCCAAAGAACCTTTTTTTGTCTAAATGGTTCCATGAAGAACCTTTAACATTTGAAGAACCTTTCTGTTTCACAAAAGGTTCTTTGTAGTGAAGGAAGGTTCTTCGGATTATAAAAAGGTAAGAAAGAGATGGTTATTTACAGAACCTTTGACTGAATGGTACTTTGTGGAAGCTAAAATGGTTCTTCTATGGCATCGCTGTGAAGAACCTTTTAAAGCAGCTTTATTTTAAAGATTGTAAGCTCTAGTGAGACAAGCAAACTTTAGTTTCGCTTTTGGTGCATAAACATTATATTGAATATTTAACAAATTCTTGGTACAGTGAAAGAATTTTTTTTGATCCCCTGCTGATTTTGTACGTTTGCTCACTGACAAAGAAAGGTTCAGTCTTTAATTTTAATGGTTACAGTGACAGTGAGTAACAGTGAGAGACAGAACAACAAAAAATCCAGAAAAATTATTTCAAGGCAGCTGGGACCATAGTCACCAAGAAAACAATTGGTAAAACACTACGCTATGAATGACTGAAATTCTGCAGCACTCGCAAGGTCCCCCTGCTCAAGAAAGCACATGTACAGATCCAATAAATATCAGAATGATTCAGAGGAGAACTGGGTGAAAGTGTTGTGGTCAGATGAGACCAAGATCAAGCTCTTTGGCATCAACTGAACTGGCTGTGTTTGGAGGAAAAGGAATGCTGCCAATGACCCCAAGAACACCATCCCCACCGTCAAACATGAAGGTGGAAACATGCTTTGGAGACGTTTTTCTGCTAAGGGGACAGGACAACTGCACCGCATCAAAGAGACGATGGACGGGGCCATGTATTTGGGTGAGAAAATCTCTCCTGAGATGTGTGCAAACCTGGTGGCCAACTACAACAAACGTCTAATCTCTGTGATTGCCAAAAAGGGTTTTGCCACCAAGTACTAAGTCATGTTTTGCAAAGGGGTCAAATACTTATTTCACTCATTAAAATGCAAATCAACTGATAACTTTTTTGAAATGTGTTTTTCTGGATTTTTTGTTGATATTCTGTTTCTTACAGTTCAAATAACCCTACCATTAAAATTATAGACTGATAATTTCTTTGTCAGTGGGTAAACATACAAAATCAGCAGGAGATCAAATGATTATGTCCTCACTATATTCTTGGTGACCATTATTTCGCAATAATTACCGTTAGTGTTTTATCGCCCAGCCCTACCTCAGGCAAACAGATTTCACCAGTCTAACAAGAACTATGACATATAGCCAGCCAGTCTGACTGCTCCAGATGTAAGAGACTCAGCAGAAATGCTGGCTTTTATGGCTGGGACATCATTTGTAAACACAAGAGGGATAGAGAAACAGGTGGTGACAATAAGGCTTCCGATTCTTCCTTCTGTTTCCTACAACCCTGCTGTGTGGAGTGCTGGTCTTACCTCTACATGCAATCCCTGTGCTAATTTTTCATCTGCCTGGATCAATGCTTTTCAGCTTGTATATTCATCATGATAAAGCTCTGGCCTGCTTCTGTCTCTCACGCTCCAGTTCCATAGGAGGACCTATGTGATGTACTGCAAGTCAGCAGATGAATGGGCTGCAAGCGCGATATTCTTAACATGAACCTGCTCTAAACTTTAAAACAAATCAGTTAAAGCATAAAGCAACAGCACCTTGAAAGAGAAAGGTTAGACATGTCAAGCGATTTTATTTTTGGACTCCCGTTTTCCAACACACCCTTCTTCTCCAGTGTAAAATGTCACTGATGAGAGAGTTTAGAAATATCTAAAAAATAGAAGCTTTAGAGGACGGACCTCTAGTGTTTGACACACATTTTTAATATCCTGTATATGAATAATTTATTAATTCACAAAGTACACAGCATGATGAGAATCCCTCTTACTAAAAGGATCATCAAATTAAAACCCTCTTCCGATTAATAACATACAGGAACAGCACAATGCCAAGTCGATGCTTCGCAGCATCGCTCTCGTCTCAAAGCCATTGTGTTATAATATGCTCTTTGAAATCTATTCCTGTTAGTAATTTGGTCTCCGGTCCCAGTTCACATCCGAACAGCGCATTGTTTGTAGTACAGAAAAAAAAAAAAAGGCTGTTAGAGCTAAACCCCTCCCAATGCTAAATACAAATAAGGTCCATGCTGGCCACAATCAATTCTGTTACCAGACTAGGCCAGGTGGGCTTCTGCTTTGTGGCCCCAATGGTCCGCCTCTCATTGAGCCCTTTCTCAAGGCTTTGCCACTGCTCTGCAGAACACCCCCCAAAAGAAGTTGGTTAGCTCCCCTGTCCGTCAGTGAAACGCATATAGCAACAGAAGGATGGTGCAGATGCCGATGACTCCTCCCAGAATTAATGAGTCCCGTCTCTTCCTTAAGTTGATCCGCTGTATAAGGTTATTGATGGCAGGGAAACGATCTGAAGTAGGGGTTAGTTAAGGAAATACAGGGATTCAGCAGATTGCCTTTCCTTAAATACAGTCATCAAGTTTAAAAAAAAAAAGGTTTTTGTAACACAACATGGTCCTGTCCTATATAAATGTGGCCTTTTACAATTCAGGTATTACACTGTAAAAAACATTTTGTTGAGTCAACTTAAAATTATTTGTTACCTGGCTGCCTTAACATTTTTAAGCTCAGTCAATTTAAAAAAAGTTTAGTCAACATGAAATGTTACGTTGTACTAAGTGACAACTTTGATATTTGAGTTGATTCAACTGGTTAATTTACCCAGTTTTTAAGTTTAACACCCATTTTTAAGTCAACTCAAATATCTAAGTTGTCACTTAGTACAACTTAACATTTCAAGTTGACTAAACTTATTTGAGTTGACTGAACTTAAAATTAGGGCAGCAGGGTAACATTTTAGGTTGAATCAAGGTTGTTTTTTGTTGTTGTTTGTTTTGTTTTGACATTAGATTTATCAGTGTTAATAAATGATTTGTGTTTTTAACCTAGGAAGTATAGGGTAAATGAGCATGTACATTTACACTATCAGTCAAAAGAGTTTGATGTGTTTATTTAAGTCTCTTCTGCTCACCAAGCCTGCCTATATTTAATCCAAAGTATACACAGTACAATTTTAAATATTAAAAAAGTAACATTTTTAAATTGATTTACTATTTAAAATAACTGTTTTCTATTTAAATATATTTTAAAATGCAATTTATTTCTGTGATCAAAAATGCATTTTCAGTCACAGTCATACTTTTATTTAGCAAGGATTTTTCTCAATCAAAAGTGATGATAAAGATAAATACTGTTCTTCTGAACTTTCTATTTGTCAAAGAAACCTGAAAAAAATCTACTCAGCTGTTTTCAACATAATAATAACAATAATAATAATAATAGTAATAAATGTTTTTAAGTAAAAATATTTAAATATTTTACTGTTTTTGCAGTACTTCAAATCAAATAAATGCAGTCTTGGTGAGCAGAGGAGACTTCTTTAAAAAACATTAAAAATCTTACTGTTCAAAAACTTTTGACTGGTAGCGTACATATTCAAAGTAGGCAGACACCAAAAAAAAAAAACCATAATCAATATAGCAGTAATACATTATGCAACTCTAATGCATACATATGCTCCTCGTAGAAATCAAGGATACTGGCCAGGGTGTTGACCCTGCTCTGTATAGACTTCAAAAAACCTCGCTGGGAGGTCATGTTCTCCTTGGTTGCCATTGCAATGCTGTGGACAAAAAAAATGATAAATGTAATATATAGTTGCAAGCAGTAAATACCATGGTTCAAGCACTTAAAAGCCATTAAGCACATATTAGAATGAGGAGCTGTATGTGTGCATATTTGAACATTTTAGTAATAGAAATACAGTATATAGAAAGGCTTTTGGGTAGATGTAGACACGCCTCCTTTACTGAACAACCGGGTTGTACCCAAAGGGTAACATTTTTTGGATAATTATTAACCTAGAGAGTCCAGAGAATTGTACAGCAGTGAAAAACCTAGGACTAGTTCGCAAAAGTTTTTTTTTTTTTTTACAATATAGCCAACAATACATTGTATGGGTCAAAATTATAGATTTTTCTTTTATGTCAAAAATCATAAGTATTTTAAGTAAAGATCATGTTCCATGAAGATATTTTCTAAATTTCCTATCAAAAATATATCAAACTTAATGTTTAATTCATAATATGCATTGTTAAAAACTTTATTTGCACAACTTTAAAGGTTATTTTCTCAATATTTTGATTCCAGATTTTCAAATAGTTGTATCTCGGCCAAATATTGTCCTATCCTAACATTATTGGAAAGTTTATTTATTCAACTTTCAGATGTCAAAGAATTGACCCATATGACTGTTTTTGTGGTCCAGGGTCACAAATGGTTGCGTAGTTATAGACATTATTATGTTTTTTTCCTCTTATAGCACCACCAAATGGCCAGGTTCTGCGATTTTTTCACGTGACCTCAGATTAAGCACTTACGTAAGTGTTCTGAGTTTGGCAACGATATCTCACTCCATTCAAAAGTTATAGCCATTTTAGTAAAAATGGTATTTCACCTTTTGAATGTTTTGGCGTCCATTTGCAATGGCTAATTCTTGACATTCACTCAGATTCAGATAATCATTCTACACTGGTTTGGTTTCGATCAGGCAAAAAACAGGAGTGGTTCGCTAAAGGCGACAATCGAATCACATTTAAGAGTTATGAGCGATTTTGTACTTTTAATCACTATAGCGTCCTTGTCAGGCCATTTGGGGCGAGCCTTGGTGACTTGTAGGTGGTGTGAGTACTACCATCCCTCCAAGTTTCAAGTCTCTACGACTTACGGTTTAGACTGCCTAATCAGTTTTACATGGTGAATGCTGATCTTTGGCAATTCAAACAATTACAATAGTGATTTAACAGAAAAGTTGATTTGTTAGCACCGGCCCATTACAAAACATTTGCATTGAAAGTGGTCAAAAAGTGCTCCGATCATCGCGTCAAGGGCGCAGCAGCTGTCAGGACTGCAGACTCAGGAAAAAGTCCCTCAAAGAGAGCAAATGTCTTTTTCACTAGGTTTGATTTCAGACAGGAAGGCAGAAGCTGCATTAATCTAAAGCTCCAGAGACGTTAGCCACACGCAGCTAGAAACCAAAAGTATGCAGAAAAGTGACCAACCATTACATATCCATTTCCCTTGACACTGCAGAAAGTGAACACCTCATATTTTGGACAAATCAGAGGTTTTCCTGCAAAAGCCATCATTTGCCCTAGCTTGAGGCATAGTTCCTCCAAAAATGAAAATTGTGTCATCATGTTATTCTAAACTAAATTTCTTTTATGTATTCTCGTTGAACCACTGATGTCACATGGACTATTTTCACAATGTCCTTACTACGTTTCTGGGTCTTGTCAGTTGCATTGCTGTCTATGCAGGGTCAGAAAGCGCTCAGATTTCATCAAAAATCTTAATATGCATTCCGAAGATGAACAAAGCTCTTATGGTTTGGAACGACATGAGGATGAGTAATGACAGAATTAAATTTTTTGGGTGAACTATCCCTTTAATTATGCATTGTTAAATGCTTTAATTACACTGTGGGTAAGTCCGGTCCGACCACTTATTTGTTTTTTTCAGTTGAGTCGTGTTTTCTTGCTCTTAGAGGAGAAGATTAAATTGCCATGTCACAATACAGCTCTCTCCAACTCGGCAAGTTTGCGAGTGCAAACTAAAGCCTGCCACCCATTAAACTCCTGTCTGCCCTACTCTGCAGAACAAAAGAGTTATATATTATAATATATATATATAAGTGCTCAAGCAGACCTACACCTCAATCACAGGGAACAGAAGAGCTTATCTATCACACCCACATTAAACAGGCCTCAACTAGAATGTGTTTGAGGCCAAACATGTGAAATTAGTGCAAGACAATACCATTTTAAAGCAATGCACTGATGGCAATGCACTGACCATTAGTTGGCAGTTTCTTAATTTTTGAACGCCACTCACACAAACAAGGCAGAAAACATATTAAACAAGACCATGCACCCTAAGGACCAAAAGTGTTTGTCTCTGGTGTTTTGTACTCCCAGGTGCGCTTAGTCACGAACAAGGAGTTATTTTGATAACCAGAGTTTTGCTGTGACACCTCTATACATGCCCTTTAACTGTTTTGACTCTTCTCAGCCCACACTCCTGAGCATCTGTACACCCAAACTTAATCCATCTTCTAAACTTTAGATTTGAGTGTGTATTCTATATTATGTCTTCCAGCATTTGTTTGAATATGCTACCTGCAAGGATGCCTCATAATATTGCTGCTTGTAATAGATGGAAAGCTAATCTGCCATCATTAAAAGAGAAACATGAGCACCCACGCGCCTCAGAGATCGGAGCTATGATGAAACATTAAACAATGAGCTCTCATCTTGGTGGCTCCCGGCTGTGGGTGGTACAAAGGGAAGATAATGATTACACGCAGCTGATATAGCATATTTTTTTGCTTGAATAAGACTGGGGTGGGATAAAAAGAGCTGCACGGACCAAGAGCCGACTTAATTAAGCACCAGTGCTGGTTGCCAGCTGCGGGGTTCCCTTAGGTGCGGCAGTTAAAGTGTAGGATGCTCTCATGCCCCAGCACAGATCTGCAGTGAGGGAAAGACGGCAGTGCCCAACAACATAATATTCGCTACTATAGCACCTCAGGAACAAGGCAAAGCTGGGAGATTCATGCAAATGACACGGTTTTCCTTAAAGCCTGAAATGAAAATTTAAGCACTAAAATTACTAACTGGAAATAAATAACTAAAACTAAAACTAAATTGAACTTAAATATTAATTAATAAAATAGTGCAGTCAAAATTAGCTTAATGCAGGCCATTATTTTTTCAGTTTAACGGCGGTAAAAATATTTAACGCAGGGGCAGGACTAGGGTTGGCCACTCCACTCACAACTGCTGCTTCTGACTTTTTTTTTTCTTGACAAGAAGTGCGCTTATTTAGTCGAAGAATGTATTTATGGCCACATCAAACAGGAGACTTTTTAGAGTTTTTTTCAACTTCACTTCAGCGACAGGTGCTAGTGAAACGAGTGCGGAAATGGTACAGGCGACGAGGAGCTTCAGTAGAACAACAGTGAACTGTTGTTGAAATAGTTGCAATATAAAAGTATATTTCAAAACTTTAATTTTAGGTGTGATTTCAGAACAAAATTGCGATTAATTAGATTTTTTTAATCTATTGACAGCACTAATGAAAAAACACACAACAAAATTACTAAATATAAAACAAATTAAAATATATAAATATAAAACTAAAGCCATTACTATAATACACATACTATAATAATATATAAATAATATTTAAATAACACTGTTTTGGTCTGCATTGAAATTCTTTGTATGGAGAAAGTCATTCTTAAAAAATCCGACAGAAGAAAGATTTGAAATGACATAAGAGTGAGTGAATGACAGCATTTTTATGTTTGAACTTTAAAAGTCTAAATCCACTTTCAGTTTTAATCTAGCAAACTCTAGCAATGGTTCAGTGGTTTGTTGCCCTCCATCAACTGAGATCTTCCTCCTTTCGCTCATAACCCTTGGCAGTAGGGCTGGGCGATTCTTTTGATTAATTCGAATTTACGTTTTAAGACGATTTAATTTTTCAGAACGGAAAACAAATAACGCGTTCTGGTAAAATAACACGAGTCACTAAGGGGACATGATTAGCTGCTTGCTAGCAAGTTAGCCTGTTACATTACAGTACATACATACAGTACATACAATTTAGGGTGACCATATTCTGAGAATCCAAAAAGAGGACACCCTCCCCAGGATGGGCTTGACTCCAAGTGCTCAATAATGAGAAAGCGCTTTTGGAAATCAAACACTTTAAAAAAAATTCTCTTTCAGTTTGAACTGAACAAAACTAAGAAAACCTTATTGCCTTGTAAAAAATATCATCTCTCTTAGTCTTTTCTTTTCTTCTGTTTGCAAAATGTGAAACTACATTTGCGTTTCGTCAAGTTAGTGACACATAGCTCTTGCAGCGCAGCTCCTCGTTTGTTTGACAATTGGGTCTTTCACGTCATCAGACAGGTACCTCAGAATAATGCCGATGGGCAGTGGCTGCATTTAAAGTGTTGAATTAATGACGCTCAGTGAAATGAGGTAAAAAACCCGGACATTTTATGATATTTTACAAAATCCCCCCGGACATAATTTTATAGCCAAAAAGGAGGACATGTCCGGGTAAAAGAGGACGTATGGTCACCCTAATACAATTTCACTTACCACATCAACAGAGTAGAGAGATGATTGAAGACAATGGCGAATTATTTGCATATCAGGGCTCTAGAGTGCGACCTAATTTCTCAATGGTGCGACTGGTGCGACCAGCCGTTCAAGGGCAAAAAAAACTACTATGTGAGACTATGAAAAAATATTTAGGAGCACCACCAACTTCTGTGGTGGAAAGCAATCACTGATGCAGTTGCAATGTATATTGCAAAATATATGGTGCCCATATATATTGTGGAAAAGCTGGGGTTTCTTTACATGCTAAAAGTAGTAGGGGGGAAAAAATCGATTTAAATCGTAAATCGGATTTTTTGTGAAAAAATCAGGGATTTTATTTTTAGGCCATATCGCCCAGCCCTACTTGGCAGGCTCAGATATTTTAGTGAAATTAATCAAAATGGAAACTTTTGCCATTTTTAAGTGTATAGCCTGTGCAAGACGTGCACAAAGTGTGCATAAAGTTTGGACTTACCTTATTGTGTCATCAATAAGCCGATCTGAGCTGTAAGGAGACAAGAAGAAAAAGAAAGGCATTTAGACTATGATAACCAGATGAATTACTGGAGCCCTCTTTCAAATTTGAGAACCAAGGTGAAAGAATCAATCAATGGCAAACATGCACTGAATGCTGATTACTTTACATTGACACCAGAATGTTTTAACAAATTTGACGATAACTGATTTAAAAAAGCATTACTATTTTCGGCATTGTCCATTGCCTACAGACATAAACACTAAGGCTAAAATATGTGGACACTATATACACACACATACATACATACAGCGCTGCTTGAAAGTTTAGAATTTTCTATATTTCTGCATAAATATGACCCAAAACATCATCAGATCATCATTAAAGTAGACAAAGAAAACCCATTGAAACAAGTGAGAGAAAAAAATTTTCTTTGTCATTTATTTATTGAGAAAAATGATCCAGTGTTACATATCTGTCCGTTGCAAAAGTATTTGAATCTCTTGGATTATCAGTTAATTTAAAGGTGAAATTAGAGTCCATCTGTGAAGATGTGTTTTCACTCAGTGCAATGATTATCAAATGTCTGTACGTGACCTGTTTTATTCAAAGAACAGGGATCTATCAAAGTCTGATCATGTTTGTGGAAGTAAATCATGTCACGAACAAAGGAGATCACTGATAACCTCGGAAAGAGAGTTGATGTTGCTCATCAGGCTAGAAAAGGTTACAAAACCATCTCTAAAGGTCTGGACTCCACAAATCCACAGTCAGACAGATTGTGTAAAAATTTAGGAAATTCAAGACCACAGTAAGGCACAGTATAGACATACACACACTGTGGGAAACAAATAGATTCACAGATCGTCACTGCAGTTATTGCTCAGAAAAGACAATTCTTTTATGTGTCTCTTTCAGGAACAATTTTTCTAATCTTTACTCTTGCATTACTGTCTATACAGGAATGTCTCATTCCCATACCACGGCCATTTTTCTCTCCAAAAAGGAGTTGCAGGCCTGCAGGGTGGGAATGAAATTCTATGCTGGCTCAAAATCACATCCTCCGTCAATTTAGATGACAAAGACTCAGGGCCAGTGAGACCTCAGGGGAAAGAAAGTCCTCAATTCCCAGACAAATGGTTTTCGGTGTGACAGAGAGCTCCAATTTTGATTACACGAGCAAAAATGAGATTGCAAATTCTCCCTCCGACGCCTGTAAACTCTCTCTCTGTCTGCATGGTTTGTCAGCAGCGGTGAAAGAAATCAGGCACACACAAACAGCAGCTGGGAGAATTGAGTCCAATGGTCCATATGCTGCTCAGCCACAGTACTGCAGAACAGGTCTCTGTCTTTACAGGCACATGAACATGCTGCTCCTGCTTATAAATGCTTTGAAGGAAGGAAAGGTGCAGCAAAACTGATGCAAGCAGCTCTGCTCTGTCAAATGGCTGTCATGTTAAGAGCTTATGGCTTTGATTGATCAAGAAGCCAAAACACTGCATTGGCAAAGATGAAGTATCCAATTCTCGGCTAGACTAATCATTATAAATTGTCCCAGTGGGTGCTAATGATGCTGATTTTGCACAGTTTAGTTTGCAATTAGCCAGGCAAATATTAAGCATCCTGTGGGACTCAACTAAACAGGTTCTTTTACCATCATCTGCATTTTAACTTGATAAATAATTAATAAGGCTTCCTTAAGACTCATTAATCTTCATCATCTGTATCAGACATATATCCACCTGCTTTCCTACACAGAAAAAGAATTTCAAAGAAAACAGATCAGCTAGTGAGAAAGTTAGTGAAAGGACAAGGCAAAAACTTCTAGCAAATACAGTCTTCCCATTAAGCCTCATCCATTTCGGCCTCAACAGCAGGGCCATTAGTTCAATTACATTAGCCAGTATCACACATGAATGCCAATCTGAAAATTATGGTGATACAATTTAGGCCTGTAAAGCTTTCAGCAGAGCACATCTAGACTCGGGTTGCTGGTATACACATCTGCACTACAGGGAGTATTTCATTATGAACATGAAAGTCCAATTATTTAATAAACAGTTTGAAAGTTGATATGGAAGTTTAGAAGATGTACACTACCATTCAAAAGTTTCAGGTTGATAAAATATTTTTATATTTCTGAAAGTCTCTTATGCTTACTAAAGATGCATTCATTTGATCAAAAAATACAGTAAAAACAGTAATATTGTGAAATAGTAATAGTTTTATTTTAATTTATTACACTGCTCACTGGAATACTTAACTATGATTGGTCAGTCGTAACATTCCAAGGTGTTTTTCCCTGACAGCAACCGATTGATAACAGCCCCTTTCACACAGTAATACCAGTAAATTGCAATAAAATTACCAGAACGACTTAACAAAAATGCACTGTTCACACAGGCACTGACATTCCATCTTTTTACCAGTAAAGCAGCATTCACACATCATTTTCAAAATACAGGTAAATTCTGTGACATCATTAACCAGAAAATACCTCTAAATGGCTGTGCCTCCTGGTGTTGTGTTTGTAAACATCGAGGGATAAATGCGGTTTTTGCAAATGTTTTTATTTTTGGGTCAAAAGTTCACATTCATGCATCTGCTTTTGGCCTGGCGACATCATATTAGAAAACTTCAAACCAAACTACTGAAGATGATGAAGTAGATATCTTACATCAATGCATTCTGAACTCGTACACGGTCATACCGGTAAACTTGTTCTCTGTTCACACAGAGCATATTTACTGGTACTGTTACATCTTCTTGTGCCGGTAAATTGCCAGAAAAAAATTACCAGTATTTTTGAAAAGGTCCTGTTCATACATGATCTCTTAATGGTGATTTACTTGTACTTTACCAGTAAAGGTTTTATGTGTGAAAGGAGCTTATGGCAATGCTGAATAACATACCACTTGTCCAGGTATCGCAGACTAACTCTGTCTTGTTTCATACAAATGCAGCTGCTGCCATCTTGTTACAGTTAACAATTGCATTGAAAATTCAATTGGAGGACTTCGACTTACAGTATTAATAGTATCGTAATATTGCTGCTGTGTTCATCTCATTGATATGAAAATCATTTTGTACACTGTAATGGATTCTGAAATAATAAACAGGCAAGACTTTAAGATTTTTATCTCAAATCATTATTTATGGTATTTATGTCTTTAGTAGCATGGGTATATTTGTAGCAATAGCCAAAAATACATTGTATGGGTCAAAAATAAAAATTAGGATTATTTAAAGATCATGTCCCATGAAGATATTTTTTGTAAATTTCCTATCGTAAATATCTCAAAACTTAACTTTTGATTAGTAATATGCATTGCTAAGAACTTCATTTGGACAACTTTAAAGGTGATTCTCAATATTATGATTTTTTTCTGCACCCTCAGATTTCAGATTTTCAAATGGTTGTATTTTAGCCAAATATCATCATATCCTAACAAACCGTACATCAATTGAAATCTGGTCTAATTTTAACTTGTTCACTCGTCTTGGATAAAAGTTCCTTGCTAGCAAGTTTTTTTTTTTTTTTTCACAGATGCTTTGTATTTAGTGAGCTAATAAAATATTTCAACTTAATTGTCTAATTATTTACTTTTATGGGAAATAGCAGTGTGAACCACTTCACGTCAGGGTCCTGATCACCCTGACTGATTTATTCTGCAATAACAACCGGATGGATGTACATTATCCCTTATAAATTTTAAAATGTAATTTATTCCCTTGATGGCACAGCTGAAATTTTAGTGTCACATGATGCTGTGTGTTCAATATTTTCATGGTAACCATGATACATCAAGATAATTTGATGAAAAACTGCATTTATTTGAAATCTTGTGTAACATTATAAATGTCTTTACTGTCACTTTTGATTACTAGTGTCCTTGCTAAATAAAAGTATTAATTCCTTAACAAAAAAAAAACAAAAAAAAACACAGAAAAAAAAATAAATAAAAATCTCACTGACTCCAAACTTTTGAACAGTAGTGTATATTAATATAAGTAGTGTATATTATATAAAATAAGGAAAAGTGATTTACTATTCATTCCAGGAATCATACACTGAACAGCGTTGTTTAGAAATGATGCTTAACCCATAACACTCCCCCGTTCACCTGAGAAACACACAAGAGATGTGTAAATGGCCTGGTGTATAGTCCTATTCCACAGGGCCCAATAACCATCCCCTACAGACACACACAGAAATGTGTGTCATACCCCATAGCCCTCTTGAGGCTTGTGTTTCAAGAGGTGCTCATTGCAAACAATGTACTCAGCATTTTATTCCCCAGATAGGATTGATACTGATAATGTTTCAGAGAAAAGATGAAACACAAAAAGCAGTCAGTCATTAGATCACCGTCTCCAAAGTATGAACTCAAGTATGAGCGAATCTGATATGATATTCTTGGAAAATCACCTGTTTACAATCAAACTAAATGTGAATATGTAAGATTGTAAATAATATGACAAGAATTTAACTTTTAAGCTAAGATCTAAATG
Organism: Garra rufa; assembly: GCF_049309525.1. Classification (NCBI taxonomy): domain Eukaryota; kingdom Metazoa; phylum Chordata; class Actinopteri; order Cypriniformes; family Cyprinidae; genus Garra; species Garra rufa. Next base: position 19,894,018 of record NC_133374.1, read on the forward strand.
TCCAAAAAAATACTTTAACCTAAAATTAAATATACTAATCTAAATTAATCTTAAAATCTCTTCACCATTAATATATGCAAACGCATGCAGCACACCACTGGCACTGTACTGACGCACAGCCTTTTTAGGGTAAGCCATTTCCATTTCAGCCGTGGACAGCTGACATGGGGTGACCGTGTTGGTTTTACCCATCTATTACCAGGTTTGCGCTATAAAATGTTCATTGCTGCATCAGGGAGGGGCGTCAAGGTCCAATTCTTGCTGTGTTTTTACAGGCTGAGTCAAGCCCTAGATGTAGCTGAAGGATTTACTGTAGTTCTTTATCAGCTGTGGAAAGATGTCAGTGTATGGTGCAATGTATGAGACACAAAGACTCCACTTTTCCACCTTCAGCTATAATGTTTTCTGCAGCTGTTACTTGCAGCTAAGAAGAACAATTTTGGTTCATACTGAAATGCATCAGTGCTAGCATCATGCTCCTGGTTTAAAAACTATGAAACAATCTAGTAAAGCATCCTGTTCCAACTACAATACCAGTCAAAAGTTTGGACACACGTACTCATTCCTTATAAGTGGGGCTTGCGTTATTAAAACATCACAATTAGTATTGCTCTGACTTTTTTTTTTTTTTAATCCTTAACCCTTGTAACCCAACGTTGGGGACATGATACCTTTAAATCATGTGGCTGTAAATTTGCCTGCACAGGCAAATTTTAACATTGTGGCTCTGTAGTTTTTAATGGCAAACATCACTCATATTTACTCAATTTTTGTATATTTGTCTTGATTTGCATTTTTTCTTCAAAGTAATAGTAACTTCATAATTTTTTTTTACATGTGCATATGATATATATATATATATATATATATATATATATATATATATATATATATTAGTGGTGGGCCGTTATCGGCGTTAACGTGCTGCGTTAACGTGAAACTCTTATCGCGCGATAAAAAAAATATCGCCGTTAATCTATTCTCAAATTTGGGTTGGGAGCTGGGTCTAAACTACGCAAGCTATGATGACTTTCACCTTGATAGTTTAACGCGGATGTATACCGAAGACTGTAGAATATGGTCGCGCGTTTAAGTCTCCTCCGCCAAAACACAGACGGGATCACGTCCTCCATTCATAAAAACAGAATCTACTATAGCGAAATGCCACGTAAATTCGTCGTTTTTTGGATTCATAAATCAAATGTTGGTCAGTCACTTAATTCAAATCGCGATATGGACTAGTGTATGTGAAAACTGAAATGCAAAAAGACCGTTTTAATATGAATCCGATATGTTCCGTTTGCCTAGCTGTATGTATGCATTGCGGAGACGAGCTTTTACTACACGCATACTGAAACACACGTGACGCTCCCGCTAATTTTTGGCTTTTTCATCTCACATGAACAGATAAACTCAATCTCCCAAACTGCTGTAAGTGTCACTTTTACCGTTTCATTTGAGAAAACTAGCATCATATCATACTCTATGACACAGAAACTTCACGGCAACCTGTCAAAATAAAAGTACGGTGTAACATCTAATGGGCTGGGTAGGTGTTGACGTAAAAAAAAACACACAATCTAATAGGGAGAAAAAATAATTTCAGTGTTAGTTAGTAAACACAAGTACATCTAATTGAACATAATTTATTTTCATCAACAAATTATCATAGAACAGCTTTATGAGCTTTATGATCCATTCTCAAAGACTTTAAGTCATTATTTGGGTAGCACACATATTCTGAATGCCTTCAGCAGAATTCAAATTAGCCATTTTAATCTAGATTAATCTAGATTAATTCCAAGATTTAATCTAGATTAATCTAGATTAAAAAAATTAATCTATGCCCACCCCTAATATATATATATTAGTGGTGGGCCGTTATCGGCGTTAACGTGCTGCGTTAACGTGAAACTCTTATCGCGCGATAAAAAAAATATCGCCGTTAATCTATTCTCAAATTTGGGTTGGGAGCTGGGTCTAAACTACGCAAGCTATGATGACTTTCACCTTGATAGTTTAACGCGGATGTATACCGAAGACTGTAGAATATGGTCGCGCGTTTAAGTCTCCTCCGCCAAAACACAGACGGGATCGCGTAGTCCTCCATTCATAAAAACCGAATCTACTATAGCGAAATGCCACGTAAATTCGTCATTTTTTGGATTCATAAATCAAATGTTGGTCAGTCACTTAATTCAAATCGCGATATGGACTAGTGTATGTGAAACCTGAAATGCAAAAAGACCGTTTTAATATGAATCCGATATGTTCCGTTTGCCTAGCTGTATGTATGCATTGCGGAGACGAGCTTTTACTACACGTATACTGAAACACACGTGACGCTCCCAGTAATTTTTGGCATTTTCATCTCACATGAACAGATAAACTCAATCTCCCAAACTGCTGTGAGTGTCACTTTTAACGTTTCATTTGAGAAGACTAGCATCATATCATACTGTATACACAGAAACTTCACGGCAACCTGTCAAAATAAAAGTACGGTGTAACATGTAATGGGCTGGGTAGGTGTTGACGTTAAAAAAACAATCTAATAGGTAGAAAAAATAATTTCATTGTTAGTTAGTTAGTAAACACAAGTACATCTAATTGAACATAATTTATTTTCATCAACA
>NC_133374.1:19897153-19961417 GCF_049309525.1 Garra rufa
CATTTAATTAATCAAAAGTGACAAAAGTTAGAGATATTCTGTACTTTTGAAGATTCAATTAATCTAAGAATCCTCAAAAAAGGCATTGCTTTTTTTAACAAAAATATTAAGCAACTGGTAATAATATTGGTAATAATAAGCAATGTTACTTAAGCACCAAATCATTATATTGGTTATATTATATTAATATCGTAACTACACTACCAGTCAAAAGTTTTTGAACAGTAAGATTTTTTTATGGTTTTTAAGGAAGTATCCAAGTATCCAGAGTACAGCAAAAACAGTAACATTATAAAAATATTTTTACTATTTAAAATAACAGTTTTCTATTTGAATGCATTTTAAAACGTAATTAATTCCTGTGATTTCAAAACTGAATTTTTATAATCATTACTCGTCACATGACCCTTCAGAAATCAGTCATTTTCCAGCGATATCGTATACTATTTGAACTGAACTGACGATGATATCACTGAATTCATTGATGAACTGCCTTTAACTGAAAATTGATTATCTTCAATAATGCGTTACTTACACACTATTGTTCTGTTTAAATACTGTGCAGTTGCTTTGACACAATCTGTATTGTTACAAGCGCTATATAAATAAAGGTGACTTGACTTGACTTGACTAACATTCTGATTTGCTGTTTCTTTGATGAATAGAAAGTTACACTGAAGTGACACTGAAGACTGGAGTAATAATTCAGAAAATTCAGCTTTGATCACAGGAATAAATTACATTTTAAAATCGATTTAAATAGAAAAGAGTTATTTTAAATAGTAAAAATATTTTTAGAAATATTACTGTGTTAGAATTTGGTTTTGATCAAATAAATGTATGGTGGTAACCATAAGAGAATTTGTTCAAAAACATTATTAAACATAAAAAGTTTTAAGCAGCATTTGTATGGAAGTACAATTTATATCCATCTACAAAACTGGTATTGTCAAATATAATTCTGTCATTATAGGGCCGACAGTAGGGTGATGTATGCAGCATGGATATCCCACGGTCCACCGAACAACCTCTACCATAGAACAGAAGGGAAGTCCCACACTCCAAAGAGTTGCTCTAAAAATCAAAGCTAAGCAATGGATATTTAACACGGGTTTAAAATTAGGAAATGTACTTAAATGAGTCCTCATCATTAGTCATGAAGCCAGTCTTGCTCTTTTTCCCTGAAGCTGGCACAGAGAGGGATCTTGCTGGCTCATCAGAAAATCCACCTCATTGTTATTGGCCAACCTATGCAAGGCAAGATTTATAACCTCAGCTCCACAGAGCTGACAGAAGGAGAGTGAGCGAGACGTCTGAGCCCCAGGCTGGTGAGCTCCATCTGCTGGATCCTCCACTCACCAAACTACAGGTGGAGGTGTTACCATTGATATGGATAACAGGTTAACATGATAATGAGCTAGAAGAGTGAGCAAATCGGTCATGAAAACTATAGTCATTCAGCTTGTGTAAGCATGCCAACATTTTGGCCTGACATTTGAGTTTTCTGTCTCCCAGCACCACAGAGAGCTAGTGAGAAAAACACTGTGGGCTCCATAATGGAACTACAAAAGCTTTTGGCACAAGTTTCTCATTTAATGGTGTGCTCGGTTCCATTCGCACCATGATGAGTGCAGTAGAAATTAAGACCCAAGGTCATTTGCTCTTTGCTGAACTACTTTTATATCATTTGCACTTTCATCAGTTTTATTGTTCTTGGTGGGAGAGTCACCACACTGAATCCCCACATCCAGAAAGTGAGAGAGAGAGAGTCTCTTCTACATGAGCTAATGGACTGTAGCTGTATGGGCACAATTCAAATGCATTTCCAATACAATAAATAAATGGACATCTTGGAAACCCTACAATGCTTGGATCCCAAGTGCCCACCTTAAGTACAATAACAGTTTCCTACAATATGATAACAGCTTTAAAAATGGAATCAAGGGATTCCAAGGGATAATATAATTGTATTTAAAAGTCTAAAGATGTCAGAAGAGAACGGCCCAGCAACCAATGGGGAGGGGGGCAAACAGAAGCGTAAATTCTTGAACACAATCCAAAACAAAAGAGAGAAACATTATGATAAGAATTTTAAGTTGTACTTTATTTTAAGGCGTCCTTATTACTACGTAAGTACATAAGTAAGTGCTGAGTAATATTAACTGACAACATGCACTTACTATATGGTTAGTACAAGGGTTTGGTATAGAGTTAGTTGCTTGTTATCATGCATAATTTACTGTTATTACTACTAGGGGTGTGTGATATACATTGTCTACAATAATATCGTAATTGCTGTTTAAACAATATGCAATTTGACAATATCGAGTATATTTATAATGCACATGTACACTATAAGATGTAGGTTGGACTACTGCACGAGCACATTTACAGTTCACATTTTCCCTTTATGTATCTTATATTTATATTATCTGATATAGTTAACATCACACAAAGAGTGACAAATATCAACACAATTGCAAATGTGATATAGATTAATAAACCTGAAGTTAATATTAGGTGAATAACATTTAAAACACAACAGTTTTTGTTTTTACTGTATTTCGACAATGAAAATATTTCGTTTTGCACCTCTGAGACGCACACTTCTGAGAGTGTTCTGTTAATAAATTAATCAATCTTTTAAACAAATTGTTTAAGCGAATGACTTACTCAGACATTGATTTGCTGCCACCTACTGGTGATTTCAGGTTTATATTTAAAGTATACTTTTCCATTTTTCCCGAAATCATTTTAAATATCAGTACTGAAATTTTTTTTAACATCAAAACATTAATTATGCATTTGAAACTGCAGATTAAATGCATTCATGTCCTGCATTAAACAAAATGCCACTTCAGATGCAGATTCTGTGCTTCCTCTGCCATATATTCACCATACAAAGGTAAAAATGCCCATAATAGGTAAAAAAAAAACAAAAACAAGTTTCACTTATTGGAAAAATGAATTTCTATCACTCCTGCAAGCTAACAGCCACACAGAATATGAAGAATATCAAAAGCGGTTTGGGAGTCCTAAACCTGCCAAAATACCAGTACAATAACACGCTCAGCAAAATATTGTCTAATTATCGCTATCAACAAAATTAGAGTGTTGCTTATCTTGGAAATGTTTAAATCTAGGCCCAAAATTAACACTTACTAAGCGCCAAATGCAAGATTGAACCACTTCCACCTGCTTTTTGCTTTCAAAACACCCCACATAATGGGATTTATGACTTCTATATGGTACATTTATTGTAATATACGTGACCCTGGACCACAAAACCAATCTTAAGTAGCACTGGTTTATTTGTAGCAAAAGCCAATAACACACTGTATGGGTCAAAACTTTTGATTTTTCTTTATCCAAAAATATTTAGGATATTAAATTAAGATCATGTTCAGCAATGATATTTTGTATTTTTTTTTCACCGTAAATATCAAAATTTTTACATTTTTAAATGAATAATATGCATTGCTAAGAACTTAATGTAGACAACTTAAAAGGTGATCTCTTAATATTTTTATTTTTTTCCACTTTCAGATTTTTAAATAGTTGTATCTCAAATATTGCCCTATCCTAACAAACCATACATCAAAGGACGGCTAAAAAAATAAAAAAATAAAAATAAAAAAAAAGACCTTATGACTGGTTTTGTTGTCCAGGATCACACACACTGTATATAGCATAATAATGGACACAGTGCTTACTAATATAAATTAAAAATGGCACTTTGCTTACTAATATAAATTTAAAATGGCACTTCATGTTAAAAAGTTGACATAGCCATATGCTTATCAAATTCTGAATATGACTTTCAAAGACTCTCATTAACCTGCTAGCTGCATCTGATATGAGTGGAGACGAGCCAAAACTCACACAGGCATAACTGCAGAGTCCTTCTGTCTCCACACACACACACACACACACACACACACACACACACACACACACACACACACACGGGCTGTGAGTGAAAATCAAGCCTCCCTGCGTGCCCTGTGCTCGAGTCCTAAGAAAGAAATGTGCTCAGCACTTCAGATTTAGTGCTATGCAAGGAGAGCAAGAGGGACATGACAAACTGCAAATATTAGAAAACTACTGTTATGGAAACTGCAGGACCAATATGTACCAGTTTGTATACTTAATTTGAATTTCTGTAAATAAAATAAGGATAAAATGTCTATACCTGTAAGATGTTTTAAACTTACATGCTTTATAGAATATAAAAACAGTTTATAAACATAATAATCTCCTATCTTGCTGCAAAAAAGAGATGAATGTTATGATGTTCTTGGATCAGCCCAGACATTAAAGCCTGTGTTTTTTCAACCAGCTGTGAATAAGAGGAGCTGACCTGTGTAATTGCTTTAAGTCTGTTTTAGACATAAACAGCACTAATATGGCCAGACATTTACAGTAAATGTATAATGGATCTAGAGCTGTTTGCTCTTCATCATTAGATGCTTTGCAGGCAGTGTTCCTGTCATACACACCGTTATCAGACCAGGATTATTCTTCTTACTTAATATAATCTGATAAGCTTTCTGTTTTAATAGAACCTTACAAATGTGTAAGCACCACAAATGAAGCAGCATGGCAAGAACCAGCTTTACTCTTCAGGTGATACGGTTTTAAGTCCTATAAAGGATCGAAATAGTACAAAATAAACATTTCGATAAATGTAAAAAAGCTCTATAGAATAGCCTTAGTTCCTGTAACAAGTTATGAATTTTTTATTGCTTATTTTTTTCTTGTCGGATCCTTCCTTATTTGTAATTGTCGACAATGTGTTTCCACAATCTCCCTGCCGGTTTTCTCTGAGTGCTGGATGTAATCTATGAGTCAGACTGTCATAGCTGTTAATGTCTTTAAATGGCAATCCTGATGGCATCGACTTCAATTAATGTTTACATTGGAATGGGCTCAAGCAATAACACCAAAGATTGCTTCCTCTCTGAGAGCTGAAATGCATGTGAAAGGAAGATGAGGAGACAACCACAGCCCAAATCGTACATACGCAGCTCTTGTTACCTATCTTACAGCTTATGGATGTACATTACGTCAACAGTTCTAATGGTGTGATATTCTGGATCATATTCTATGTCCTAAAAAAGTGAAGGAAAAGAAAACAACAGAGAGTAGTGCAAATGTTAACAGAGTAAATAAAGTGTCTATGCCTTGTGTTTGCCCCCCACCAACAGACTTTGGTGTGAGGCACTGAGCTGAGAGAAGTAAGGGCACACTGATGCTGAGAAACAAAGCGGGCTCGAGGCCAGGACTGCAGGCAGAGAGAGGCACACATACACACTCAGCATTCAGCCAGCTTACAGTCTCAACTGTGCCAATTACCACTCTGCACAATAAGGGGCAGGTCAATGAAGAGCAAGTGAATCTAAACCGGCTCCGTAGAGCAAAACAGTAACCAACCAATTTTTATGCCTTGATTCTGAAAGTATTTTCCTCTTTTATTTTCCCTAAAGGGATTTCCAAAAACAAACAAAAAACTTTCTGTATCAAATCAACATACTTTATATTTTGCCTAATAGATTTCTATTCATATACAGGCCATTCTACAGTATTGGTGAAAAGTCAGAGTTGACCTTTTCCACAAATTATGTATTTATGCAAATTGTATAATATCCAAGGTACACATTTCTAGTAATTGTGCAGTTAATTCTCATATTGTATTTTCAGAAAGTTTTGTCCTTCAAATTTGTCACTACCGAAACACAATTTAGTAAGATCTTGCTTACATCTACCTTGTATATATATATATTTTTGGTATTTTTAAAAAAAAATATTTCAGAGGTAAATTAATAACATTTACAATTTTACCATTATTTCAAGTGTGATTTCTTCAACCAAGAGATTTTTTTGTATTTTGAATTCAGTATTTCTTTAAGGCAAAAGCTGATCATACTGATTTCAAACTTAAGGATTAATTAGTTCGACCATACATTGAACCAAAAAAAAATGATGAGATGTTTCAGTTGTGACTGTTACATTAGTGACAATTTTATGGGATAACATCCAAAAAACAAATGTCACTACCAAATCTTCACCAAATTATTGGTGAATTCGGTTGTGATTGTTTCGGTAGAGACAATTTTAGATTCTTTTGAACCTATACTGTAAAAAATAACTGTGAATTTAACAGTAAAAAGACTGTAAAAATGCTACAGTAAGTAGTACGGTAAGTTCACCTACTATATACAGTGAAAAACTGTATTGGACATTACATGCAATTTTCACGGTAGCGAAAAAGACTGTAAAATTTACAGTGAATAACCATGCCTTACATTTCAAATTTGATGCTTTTTTGTTGAAAACTGTTTCTTCTTAGTTTTTTTTTATCAGTTTTGTACATTAGGGTTGTATGTTACATCTAATGTTGTTACATGAATGTTATTTCAGTTTCATGTGTGATACAATGATGGTTTTTAGTGTTTGTGTGAATGATACTGTGCACCTTCTACATATGTTAGTATTTAAAAGCTGCTTGTGATGGGCTTTGGTTTATCATGTGACTTTCTCATCACCACCTGCTTTCAGTCGTTATCAGTGTATTACAAATGTACAAAACAGATTTCAGTACTTCAAGGTTGGTTGGTGCATTAACAATACTTCAGTTAATAAAATTACAGTATATAAAACCCAAAAAGTTGCTACCGTATTTTTACAGCAAAATTGTCTTTTTAGCTTTTATTTTTAGTGTAGCTAAAAGATGCTAATCAAAACATGGTGAGCTAGCACAGTTAAATGTTATGGAATAACTCAAAAACGTGTTTAATTATAGAAAAATTGTGTTCAGTAGTGACATTCTTTAAAGTTAACAGATTTTTCATACTTTTGAACACATTTAACTCAAAACAATGGGCATCTCTACTCACCATGTAGCTATGAGAGAGGGACACATAATTATTTCCTGATCATAAATGTAGGAATGTAATTAAAATCAATCTCAGCCAATAGACTAAAACATACACTGTTTCAGAAGTGACACTCTTTTTTGTTTTACATAAAGTTTAATCATTTACAAAGAAAATATATATATTTTTTACTTTCCTTATTAAATAAAACATTTTTTTTAAAACAACAATAGAATAAAATGTCAAAATTATTTCAATATCATTTTCATAAGTTGAAATTTACAAGTGAAGGTTTGGGACAGCCACCTCGCAATTGCACTAAATGATAAGTATAGATATTTTAAGCTTACTGACATTTTTATCAGTAATAAATATAATGTGTTTTAATTGACAATAAAAGGATCTTACTAAATATCCAAGATTTGAATACTTAAATGCTATTTAAATTTTGTTTTTTGGTTGTGGGACAACAGTTTGCACCAATTCTGTAGAATGGCCCATATACAGTCGTGGCCAAAAGTTTTGAGAATTACATAAATATTGGAAATCGGAAAAGTTGCTGCTTAAGTTTTTATAATAGCAATTTGCATATACTCCAGAATGTTATGAAGAGTGATCAGATGAATTTCATAGTCTTTCTTTGCCATGAAAATTAACTTAATCCCAAAAAAAAAACTTTCCACTGCATTTCATTGCTGTCATTAAAGGACCTGCTGAGATCATTTCAGTAATCGTCTTGTTAACTCAGGAGAGAATGTTGACGAGCACAAGGCTGGAGATCATTATGTCAGGCTGATTGGGTTAGAATGGCAGACATGACATGTTAAAAGGAGGGTGATGCTTGAAATCATTGTTCTTCCATTGTTAACCATGGTGACCTGCAAAGAAACGCGTGCAGCCATCATTGCATTGGATAAAAATGGCTTCACAGGCAAGGATATTGTGGCTACTAAGATTGCACCTAAATCAACAATTTATAGGATCATCAAGAACTTCAAGGAAAGAGGTTCAATTCTTGTTAAGAAGGCTTCAGGGCGTCCAAGAAAGTCCAGTAAGCGCCAGGATCGTCTCCTAAAGAGGATTCAGCTGCGGGATCGGAGTGCCACCAGTGCAGAGCTTGCTCAGGAATGGCAGCAGGCAGGTGTGAGCGCATCTGCACCCACAGTGAGGCCAAGACTTTTGGAAGATGGCCTGGTGTCAAGAAGGGCAGCAAAGAAGCAACTTCTTCCATTTTCCAAAAAAAAAAAAAAAAAAAACATCAGGGACAGATTGATTTTCTGCAAAAAGTATGGCGAATGGACTGCTGAGGACTGGGGCAAAGTCATATTCTCCGATGAAGCCTCTTTCCGATTGTTTGGGGCATCTGGAAAAAGGCTTGTCCGGAGAAGAAAAGGTGAGCGCTACCATCAGTCCTGTGTCATGCCAACAGTAAAGCATTCTGAGACCATTCATGTGTGGGGTTGCTTCTCATCCAAGGGAGTGGGCTCACTCACAATTTTGCCCAAAAACACAGCCATGAATAAAGAATGGTACCAAAACACCCTCCAACAGCAACTTCTTCCAACAATCCAACAACAGTTTGGTGAAGAACAATGCATTTTCCAGCACGATGGAGCACCGTGCCATAAGGCAAAAGTGATAAGTAAGTGGCTCGGGGACCAAAACGTTGAAATTTTGGGTCCATGGCCTGGAAACTCCCCAGATCTTAATCCCATTGAGAAATTGTGGTCAATCCTCAAGAGGTGGGTGGACAAACAAAAACCCACTAATTCTGACAAAAAAAGTGATTATGAAAGAATGGGTTGCTATCAGTCAGGATTTGGCCCAGAAGTTGATTGAGAGCATGCCCAGTCGAATTGCAGAGGTCCTGAAAAAGAAGGGCCAACACTGCAAATACTGACTCTTTGCATAAATGTCATGTAATTGTCGATGAAAGCCTTTAAAACATATGAAGTGCTTGTAATTATATTTCAGTACATCACAGAAACAACTGAAACAAAGATCTAAAAGCAGTTTAGCAGCAAACTTTGTGAAAACTAATATTTGTGTCATTCTCAAAACTTCTGGCCACGACTGTACACTGTTCAGTTTTGGGGTTGGTAATTTCTTTTATGTTTTTGAAAATCTATATTTATCAAGCCTGCATTTATCTGATCCAAAATAGCTAATTATTAATTTTGTGAAATATATCGTACAAGTTACAGCTTTCATTTGAGCAAGTTTATCCAAGCTTTCCTTCGGCAATAAACAATCCACATGAGTCTTTAAGCATGCAAGTGTAATATTTGTCTGTCACTGGTCTCTTTTACTTACCTCTGGCAAACTGATACACTAAGGCTTTGCTATGAAACAAATGACCCAGAGCAAATGCTTTACCACAGCCCATCGATTCATTTTAATGTTTTAAAACCAGTGCGAATTTGACATCCTTTTTTATACCGAATCACCCCATGCCTACACGAGCAGTCGGGGCAGGCGCTTACAATGACACCACAAATTTAAGTCCTCAATTTGACACAGAACAGCGCAAGAGAGACAAGCGGCCTTGCTGAGTTACTGATGAATGAGAGCGTGCCTATTAAAGGTAACCTTCCTCCATTCCTCACACAAAGTGGCTGTGACACTGTGAGTGGGTGACAGAGTGCTACACTTTGAGTGTATCCCTTTCACCTGAATGTGTCACTTCAATGAATGTGGGCACCTCTGAAGTTTACTTCCTCTCTTCAACCACTGACAAACTCTGGATTGAGTAGAATTGCACCACTATCTCTATTGATCTATCAGTGGTTGTGCTGATCTTATCAGAAATGTTTGAACTGAAGATGTAGTACCATGTAGAGCTAAACTTTTAATTGAAAGAAAACAAAATCACAATATAATTTAATGTGATTATCAAATCGCAAAGGGCTGGAATCTAATTAAATAAATATATGCATTGTGGGTCACAGAGTGAAACACTGCTTTGTGTTCATTTACATGTATACGTCCAGTGTTTTAAGGGTCTGGGAGCAGATTGGTTTGCAGATCTACACAAACTTGACTGTTGCTTGTTGAGGTATGAATAACTCAAACATCATCCCTAAACGTATACAAACGACTGGCTTTCAAAGTCCTTGACTTCTCCGTGGGATTGGGCTACTTTAAAAGGTTAGTTCACCCAAAAATGAAAGCAAATTCCTGTAGCAAATTCGATGCATTTTTCTAAGAAAAAATATCCATATTTAAAACATAAGAATCACTTTAATCTAGCTTGCGCCAACTGGTCGTACATGGAAGCCGTTCCAAGTGGATGACGTAGGACGTATGCAACGTTTGTTTACAGGAGCAAAGGAAGCAAAGTTTCCTTACTTTATTAAAGGAAAACCAGTCTCCTCATGGCTTATATCGAAATCCTCCAAATTTTTCTTTACAAATCCTCATTTTGTACATCTAATTCATTACTGTTGTTTTGATCTCTCCACGGTGTGTTCGAGTTGCTTCCATGTACAACAGTGAGTGCAAGTTAAACTAAAGTGATTATTAAGTTTTAAATATGGATATTTTTCTTACAAAAACACATTGATTCGCTACAGGAGGCCATTATTCACCCCCTGGAGCCATGTGAGGCACTTTTTATTATGGATTTATGCACTGGACTTGTTTTTGACTGATGAAGAGAAACACCCGCCTATGCAATTCTAAAGCTTGGTAATGCCAGTATAATTTTTAATATAACTCCAACTGGATTCATTTGAAAGAAGGAAGTCACATACACCTAGGATGCCTTGAGGCCTTGAGTAAATTATGGGCTAATTTTCATTTTTGGGTGAACTAACTCTTGAACACTGTTGCTTCGGGTTGTTTTTCATGTCCGCAGGTTGAAGCAACCCCAATAACGTGATATTTAGCCCCTGGAATGTGAATTTTACCACAGAAACACTGCCAAAAAAACATGTATTTTACTGTGTTTTGGGTTTTGCTGTGAAAACCTGCCAACCTTATCCACAAAAGAGAAGATATAAAAGGATAGTTTATACAAAAATGAAAATTCTGTCATGAATTACTCACCCTCGTTCATATTTGGAACACAAATTAAGATATTTTTGATGAAATCTGAGAGCTTTCTGACCCTGCATAGACAGCAACGCAACTGACACATTCAAGGCCCAGAAAGGTATTAAGGGCATCATTAAATTAGCCCATGTCACAGCACTAGCTCAACCTTAATTTTATGATGCTACAAGAACCCTTTTTGTGGACAAACGACTAACAATTTTTTTGTGGTACTCTTGTGAATGCGCATTGAACATTGACTGACACGGAAAAGAAGAAATGGTTTTAAGCTTCATAAAATTATGGTTAAACCACTGATGTCACATGGACTATTGTAATGATATTCTTACTACTTTTCTGGGCCTTGAATGTGCCAGTTCTCTTATTTTGTTAAAGCTTTCGGATTTCATCAAAAATATCTTGATTTTTGTTCTGAAGATGAATGAAAGTTGTTTGGAAGGACACGTGGGCGAGTAATTAATGACAGAATTTTCATTTTAGAGCAAACTATCCCTTTAGGTTCACGCGTATCATGTTCATTTTTGTACTGCGGCTTCTTCCCATTTAGGAAAAATGGAAAAATGGAAAATTACAATTTTATAATTTCTTCACACATAAAATTGTGCTACTATAAATTTCTGAGTATTTCATCAAGTAGACAGCAAAGACGAAAAATCTTACTTTCTCAGGTGCTCGTGTTCTTTCAGGAAGAGCTCTGTTCGCCTGTTATTCACCCCCGAGCCACTCTTATAGGTCCTGACGAGAGAAAAGAAAATTAATTAACAATTAAGCAAAAACGTGCAATCACCCAGGCGACATTTTATGAACATCATCCTATGAAAAGTCTGGCACTTCAGATGAAGTGGGGGGTTGGGTTAATATTGAGGGTTCATCCTTCATCCTGTGCCACGCACAAGCTCTCTCTCACAGAGAGCATTTAGTGTAAATAATGAATGAACACAGTGCTGGGAAGAACAGCCCTTTCCCAAGAGTTCATCACGAAAATGAAAGACAAAAACACCCCCTCTGCTTTGTGCAACACCAGTTAGGCTTTTCTAAAGACACCCACTGGCCTGACAGCACAAATTAAAACAAATCTCTGTTTATGAGGGTGGGAAAGGTTGTTGGAAATGGCAGCCTGAATGACGACCTCATCTGAACTAGACTCCACCCTCCGGTGGGTTTTTCCTCTGTACCTATTATAAACAGACTGATGTAGAAAGGATATTAACTCAGTTTCTATGGGATTACACCTGCCCGCCGGTCAAATCAACTGTCAGTCCACACCAATCAAAGCGACAGGGTGCTGACAGCCAACTTAATCATTCCAACAAGGTTTTAAAGGGCAGTGCACTAAATCACACAGGGGGCTTTGTCATTTCTGCCTGCTGACATTTCTATAGCGCAGAGCTGCTGATCGATGGGAAGCACAGTAACAGGAGAAGCACAGCAGGCATGACACGCACGGCACAAACTCAAGGAGTGAGGCTTTGATGGTGGCATGGGTGAAACCAGAACCTTCACAGTCTGCATGACAGAAAGTAACTGGGTATGAGCATGAAACAATGATCTGTGTTCACTGATAAATCAGCAATGTGTTACAAAAGGTGCACCATCGCCCTCTGGGGGTAAATATGAATATTACAACTTACACATGAATGATTATTACCACTTTCTATTACAGTATTTTGCACAATAATTCATTAGTAATAGGATTTTGGCTTTTTAGTGTGTGTAAGGCATATTTTTAAAGAAATTATTACTTGTATTTAGCAAGGACACATTAAACTAATCAAAATTGACAGTAAATTTAAAAAATGCATCATGGTTTCCACAAAAATCTAAAGCAGCACAACTGTTTTCAACATGCAGCAAATCAGCATATTAGAATGATTTCTGAAAGATCATGTGACACTGAAGACTGGAATAATGGATGTTGAAAATTCAGCTTTGCATCACAGGAATAAATTATATTTTAAAACACATTAAATTATTTCTAAATATTACTGTTTTGTATTTTTGACTCCAAATTTTGAGCAACAGTAAAACAATGTATGTTCAGGATATTGAAAATCAGAATGCTCTATATCTGTTTATATATAATTTCCGCAAAGTATTGATTGATTGGGTCAAATCTGTGCAACATTCTAAGAGTAACCCACTCAAATAAATACACAAGTGAATGAAATCTGCCAAGCTGTTGTTCTCTATACTGGGTAAGCAAGTTTATGCTGGTCAGGTGAGTGGGAGGAAGGGGACGTATCCCTGACTTGTGTACACACAGGCCTTAAATACATAAATACAGTGCTGCGAGAGATGGATTGAGTTTAAATCCAACCCTGACAGTCTGTTTTTTTTACACTAAACAATAAGTTCAATAGCAACTGCAAAGAGCAGTACAGAGTTTTTCATCATATATGGTAGCACAACAACTATTTCAAGATGCACAAATTAAATAAGCAGCCTGTAGAGGTGCTAGATCATTGCAGTTCAGATCAATAAGTCATTATCCAGCCCTGCAGTCACGATCTCAGGGTTACAACCAGAACTACGTCAAATCTATGACTGCAGTCTACACATATTTGATTATTAAATCTACTAAAATAAAAGCGTATTATTCCCACATCAGTTTAACACATTTTTAAATCTATTCAGACGAATTTTACTAATTATTCTCCACAATCAGCACAGAAAATGTGAGGCAAAAAATCCATGGACTTCATAAGGGCCTGGATTTAACTCATTTTTATGCTTTGCTCAGGGGTGAAACAGCATGAAGGTATAAAGATCAGACTAAGAGCTTGAACTTTGAGCAAAAACCATGATTTTGGAGAGAACTATCATTCCATATACAAGTTTTCATAATATAGGATTATTATACTTTAGAGATTTTAGGTCTTCATAACTTGATGAAATTGGAATTGAAGAGAGAACTCACTCAATGTCTTTTCTCACAGATCCCAAAAGATCCTCCCTCTCCCTGATTGCCATGAAGTTTGATTTGGTTTTATGAAATTCATGTGTGTAGTCCTAGAGAAGGAAAACAGAGATAAAGGGGTTATAATTAACAAGCTATACTGATGTCAAATACAGGAAGTGCCCTTTCATCTTGAGAATACAGTCTTCATAATAAATACATCCGTCAAAGAAGTTACGCAGCTGTTTGTATAGGAAGCTAAAATGAGCTTTTACTCCAAAATAAAATTACTTATAGGCCGTATTTCAAAATCAAGGCAGCATTTGCTTGAGAAAAAATACAGTAAAAACTATAATATTGTAAAACAATACTACAACTTAAAAAAAATGTACTGTTTGAACAATTTATATAATTTATTCTTCTGAACACAAAGCTGAATTTGCAGCACATATAGCTTGATCCGTTATAAAACATTTTAATATGTGATTTGGTGCTCAAGAAACATTTCTTATTATTATCAATATTAATATTTTTTTTGTGGAAACGATTATACTTAGAGTTAAACTGTGTCAGAACAAATTCATCTTGACAATAACAAATTAAATACAGTCAAACAAAGAGTTTTATTCTGACACCTTCCAAATTAATCACACATTTTCACAGTTTATTTGCTATAATTTAGAAAATGGTAATAAAATATGACAAGAACTCAAGAGGTCAACTGTATTAGAACAAATTCAGCTTGATAACAAATCATGGTCAGGTCAAAGTGTCAAATCAAATATTTAGACCCAATTGTTTTTCAACTGCATGAAGAATTATGAGGAATTATTGCTACCTCACTTACATAAATAAACTATAGTGTCCTGCAACCACTAGTAAAAAAAAAATATATCAAACATTATTTTTGTTGTCTTAATAATTTTTGGACTGACTGTACATTTTGAAATATAATTATAAATGCCTTATAAGTGCCACTTTGAATCAATTTAATGCATTCTTGTTAAATAAAAGTATTAATGTCTTTTTTAAATAAATAAATAACAAATAAAAAAATATCTTATTGACCCTAAACTTTTAAACAGCTGTTTGCAGACAATCATGCAGATTTACTTCATGAAATGACTTGAGATATTTTTATAATTAGAAATAACAAAAAACTCACTTGTAGGATGTCTCTGTGCCTCTGGAGAGTGTGCATTAGAGCAGCATTCAGAGACGTTACTCCTGGTGTGCTCGTATACTCAGCCATCTTGTCATTCACCCCTGTAAGCTTTTAAACACAGGAATGACATTAGACAAAACCATTTGTAAATAATGTAATTAATAATGTCTAAAATAAATTATTTAAATTGTGTACCTATTTATTTGCATATGTATTTACTTTTTTATTTATCTTATTAGTTTAATTTAGTGATATTGCACATATACTTACAATATATATCCTGCTCTCTAGAGATCAGTTATCGACCACAAAAAAAAAAAAACTCTTATTGGTCAATAAGTAGTTTAATATACATATAAAACTACTTATAGGAGCAGGTTGGAAAACTGTAAAGAATACATATAGCACCCACACTAGGGCTGGGTGAAATACTAGTAGACATGACTAACCGGAGGATAATTTGTTTTCTTTTTCGACTATCATCTCTATTGCAGTTACACACTCGCGTGATGTTGCTGTGCTACGTGGTTATGAAAACGTATCGTTTGCACATGTTTTAAGCATTGCTGGTTATAAACAACTGATTTTAAGCTTTCAAACACAATCAGCAGCGAAAGAGAACTCATCTCCCTATATGTGGGCACTGTCCGAGAGACTGTTTCTGAGTGCTGTCAGAGAGGCGTGCGAGTGGTGCTCACTGAGCACGAGTATTGAATGGACTTAGTTTTGTCAATTTATAGGCCTTGAATGGTGAAATCCACACACTATTATGTATCAAAAAGCCTGTCTTAACAGGTATCCTTGTAAACACAGTAATTTAGGTCTTACGTAAAAGCAAACCTCTGATAAAGAAAACATGTAACAGTGTATTGGATCCAGGCAGGTCCTAAAGTGACAGCAGTTTAATATTCCTGATGTTAATCAAACAACGAAAGAGAGAAAATCTCTTACTGCTCTTGACTAAATCACGTTTGTAAATTTAATAAGATGAAATGCATATTTAATATACACAGTGAAGAATATGCAGTGTTTTTTTATACATTTTTTCCTATTGCTTGTAATTAGTTTCTTATTCTTATTTAATCACTGACTGTTTACATGTCTTCAGTGAGCTTGAGTTTTTTTTTTTTTAGGCTAGTATTAGTTTTGAAATTTTTAATTATGAAATTTCTATAGTTTCAAAAATCTTCATAAAGACATTATTTAGAGAAAAACAACTATATTGTGATACATATTGTTACCATGAAAGAAAATTACTCATACAATGAGTTATATGTGATTTTAGGCATATCGCCCTCCCCTAACTGGCACATTTTACACAATTCTTACTTTCGCAAGTAGCTGCTCAATCTCCACTGACATGGTTTCAAACATTCTGTCCTGAGTGGAGTTGGAGAGCAGAGGTGTTGTATCCGAACTGCTGAACAGAGACAGAACAGAACTGTTTTATTGCCACCATCATCATCTTTATAATGATATTTAGAAAACATTTGATGAGGCACAGTGGCATCACACCTGTCTCCTCTACGGCTGTCCCGAGAGCTGCTGTAACTAGTGCACAGCTTACTGAAGGACACCAGCTTCAGGTCCAGCTCGTTCTCCAGCTGCCTCGCCTGCTTCCGCAGGTCTGTCAAAATGCAATAAAATAAAGATAACATTCATGAAGTTATTTCAGTGGTTATAAACATTGATTAAAATCTAAGACCATAAAATCACATTTGCATGTGCATTACAACAACAGCAGCTCCTTTAGAGTTAATTACAGTTTCCATTAAATGACAATATATATTATATTATAAAATTATACACAGCATATGACTGACAACGTAAGTTTGTAGTTATTTATACTTATAGAAGACAAAACATTCATATTAGTCTATCTGGGGGGTGTTCCATAAAACAAGTTTACCAAATAAGTCAGGCTTATTTCAGTTAGTCTGACTTATTTTGAGCCAAATCAAGTGGCAATAAGTCAGACTAACTGAAATAAGCCTGGCTTATTTGGTAAACTTGTTTTATGGAACACCCCCCTGGTCTACCTGATTTATTGATTTGTTGTCACAACTGTCATGTGGTTTGGGCGTCACAGACGCGTGAGAACGTTCAAAACGCACATATGAAGCCTTCAAGTGCTGTCTAGGAAGGCAGTTTATCAGATTTTGAAACACGGCCCATAAGTTATTTTATTTTGGAGTATAACGATAAACTCATTTTAGCTTCATATACAAACAGCTGCGTATCTTCTTTGACAGATTCTAACGTTACATGTTTGTGTTACACGGAATACAGAAAGTCCGTATAAAACGGAAAACACCTGACAACTGTTTAAAGTAAGAGATAGGAAAGATGTCTCCATGTATTCCTCAGGTTTTCGGGCTAATCGGAAGCACTGACGTTTCTGCGGTCTAGCGAGCTAATGCTAACGGCAATAGTTAACGGGGAAAGCTGGCTGCGTTTTCATGGAAACGTCTTCAAAGACTGTTCAGAACAAGGAATTGGCGTGAGCTGTCACAAAGCGCAATAATGCTTTTGGTCGAGTGTAATTTGTAACGCTTTGCCACCTCACCTTCCCAATAGTTGCTGTTTCCTCCTGCCATCTTTGTTGTTTAACGTCATCCGCGGTGGTGCTGGCAGAGGCGGAGACTAGAGCAAGAGCACTTCACTACACTGTCGCTGCGCTCTGTCATCACAGCGCCATCACGTGATGTGACAGAGAAACGCACGCGCCTTTAGCGTTCCCGAGTTTATATTTATTGAAAACAGTTTATGTATACAAACACGAGGAACAGTTCACCCAAAAATAAAAATGTTGGCTTCATTTACTCACCCTCATGTCGTTTTAAGTTTCTTTTTTATGTTGAACACAAAAGAAGATATTTTTGAAGGATTTTTCACCAACTGTTTGATTACTAGTGTTCTTCAAAATATCCTTTTTTATGTTACACATAAGAAAGAAACTCATACACTTTTGGAACAACATGAGAGTGAGTAAATGATGACAAATTTTCATTTTTGGGCGAAGTATCCAAACAAATTTTTTTTTTTTTTTTTTACCAGTCAAAAGTTTTTGAACAGTAAGATTTTTTATGTTTTTTTTAAGAAGCCTCTTCTGCTCACCAAACCTGCATTTATTTGATTCAAAGTACAGCAAAAACGGTATAATTTTGAAATATATTTACTATTTAAAATTGTTTTCTATTTGAATATATTTTAAAATGTAATTTATTCCTGTTATCAAAGCTAAATTTTCAGCATCATTCAGTCTTCAGTGTCACACGATCCTTCAAAAATCATTCTAATATGCTAATTTGCTGTTCAAGAAACAAAAAATTTAAAAAAATTTATTATTATTATTATTATTATTATTATTATCATCAATATTTAAAGCAGTTGAGTATTTTGATGAATAGAAAGAGCCAAAGATGTAAAAATAATATGGAATAGTAATAATAATTAAAATAAAACGTTTGTTACTTTATACACTACACCATTCAAAAGCTTGAAAAAAGTAAAATGTTTATGTTATTTTATTTCATTTATTTTTTAGGGGAAAGAAATTATAATTAATACTTTTATTTCGAAAGGGTGATTTAAATTGATCAAAAGTGATGATAAAGACATTTGTAACGTTACAAAAGATTTCTATTTCCAAAATGCATTTCTTATGAACTTTCTACTCATCAAAGAAACCTTAAAAAAATTCTATTCTATTTTATCCTTTCAACATAATAATAATAATAATAATAATAATAATAAATTTTGAGCAGCAAATCAAAATATTAGAATGATTTCTGAAGGATCATGTGAGCTGTAAAACCTCAGGAATAAATTGCATTTTAGAAAAGTTATTTTTAATAGTAAAAATATTTCAAAATTGTACTGTTTTTGCTGTACTTTGGATCAAATAAATGCAGGCTTGGTGACCACAAGAGACTTTAAAAAAACATTAAAAATCTTAGTCTGGTAGTGTAAAAAAATATTATGTGTGAGCTTTCATCTTTTTGATACAGACCAACAGCATAACTCCCACAAGAATATTGCTCATATTAAAATAAAAACACTCATCAAATATTCAGAACAAAGTTTCATCTTTATTTACATCTCATTACACACCATTCATTTCTTTAATACACATAAACAGGTTTATTTGTGCAGTTCTTTCACTCAGAAATTGCACTTGTGTAATTTACATATAGTTGGCAACAATTCGATATCTACAATCATTGTTGTATAAAAAGAAAAAAAAATAGACATCAGCACAAACATAGAAAAGTTATATATATTTGTTCAAACACACCCAGAAATTTACATTCAAGCATGACAATCAACACCAAGCCAAATTAAATTTCATTTCTCTTGGTAGTGGGATCAATCACTAATTAAATCATAGAAACATAATTTTCCCACTTTTTAACATTTGACTTGTATGAAAGGACAAACTGGCACAGAATGATATGAATTGTAAATACAAATCTGAATCTTCCATTAAGTTTTAATAGGGTTTTGGTTGCTTTTGCTCTTCTAAAAGCTTGAGCAATGTCCCACCACTCTTCATCTTTTCTATCCAATTCTTACTTTTAACTTTCAGAGGGTAGAAGAAAGAATGATTCAGAAAATGAATCAGAAAGATGCACTCACAGGTGTTTTGCTGGTTTCAGATCGCTCAATAACACCACATTGCCTTAATGCGTCACACAATCAAAGCCTCCTTCTGTCTAAGAGGAAACATACTGTGGTGCTTTTTGTGTACACACAAACTAAGAGAACAAATAAGAAGCTATATGCATGTTTTCAAATGATTAGCAATGTTTCAGGAGTTTCTTGGAAGAGAAGATATAGGATGCAGATATTGATCAGACAATAACATGTAAATATGTCGACTATATGAATAAAGTTTGACAGCACTGTTTTTCTAATCTTTTTGGGATGCCTGAGAGGTGGTGAGCAAAATATGTTTCATTGGAGGGATGTTAAAACAAAAATAAATACTTTTTTAAAAAATTAACAAAACAGCATTTTCAAGAGTGCACATTAAGACAAAAGAATCCAGACACACTGACTAAACACTGTCATGTTTGTGTGAAGTTATTATTAATGTTTCACCATATCCCTGAATGCCAAAATAACAAGAGAAATGGGAAGGCAGTGAATGAGCATTTCTGTCTGCGACGCATCTAATGTGTCACCTTCCTTAATGTAAATATCTTTATTTAAGATTGGACGAATAACTCTGCATAATGTGAAATGTTCGGGCCATTGTATGACTGCAAATAATTAAAACGCAGCAGTGTTTTTTTCATAAACTTAAACTCGAAGCCAATGAGCAGACCAGATTCTCATATGGGCCGATTCCTGACTTTGACCCGGGTCCACAGAAAAAATTGGAGCAAAATTCCATTTACTCTACAAAATCATCATCCTCACAACAGCAGCGACCATGCAACCTCTAATCTAACAAGGCACAGTGTTTCATAATCCTATTGAGATGGATCTGTTTGATTTCCTTTTTTTTAAAGGGTAGAGGACCGATATTATAAAGACCCAGATAACTAAGCAGGCTGGTTGAGAGCAGTGGTTAGTTGCATACACTATGGTGCAAAACGCTCGCCCGATTTCAACAGGGCATTAAAGTGCATCCCACGGTGGTTCTCGGGTTTCAATAGATTGGACAATACCGCTGCTGGCCGTTGAGCGCCCTCTATTGGCCCTGCAGGCAGTGTAGACAAACTCAGGGGGAGGAAAGGGAGCAGCAAGTTCTCAAAGTTTGTTGGTGTAAAGCGTATCCTCATCACTTTCGCTCTCATCTTGAAATTCGTGGCTTAGGAGAGACTTTTTGGAGCCCATAGACATGAGGCGGATTTCGTCGTCATAGTCGTCCCTGTGTTGTCGTAGCCGATGGAATCCGTCTTTTTGTCTGTTTGATTTGGCTGAGCAGACGCACCAGATGATGCAGGCTGTCACGACCAGGGCCGTCATTGCCGCAGCTAGGGATTGAATAATGATAAAGACCAGTTATTAAAAGTTTGCATATTAATGTAGCATTTAACAAAATGGTTGGTTAAACACAGGGTACTTCAGCGATTTAATCTGCCTACCTGCGCTGGCCACTACCAATTCTCTTGGAAGGCCAAATATATCGTTCTCCATGTCAAACTCAATGATAATGGAACTTGCTGCTTCAAATGGTGACACAGACACCTAGAAAGAGCAAAACATATGCATAGATCACACCTAATTTCTCATTTAAAATAAAATAAAATGCATAAATATTAGACAATTAAATTAAAGGCACAATATGGAAGTTTCGCCACTAGAGGGCGCATATTTAAAACAAACAAAAAACCAAAGGTGTAGTTTGATGATGTCGTAATTGAGTGAAACAAGGACGCTGAAGTAATTGCTAATGAAGGACGGGCGCGATACATGGCTCAAAAGCACCGGAGCTTTTATTATGCCACAGTCGAGTGCTTCTGCTCTATGGTCATGCGGATGTAGGAAAAAGCAGTTTTTTCATATTAGATACATTTGAGTGTGTTGAAAGTTCTGTTATAATGCTACTCTGTGCGTTTGTCACCTGTCTAATAAAGTGCATAACATATAAAAGTGTCTTTGGGATTACCATGTTTCCTACAAAATAAAACCGGAAAATCGAGTCATTGGTAGGCGGCGCAATGACACGGTCCGCTTTACTAAATATTCTTCAAAACATTTGGGATAATGTAAGTTCACAAGTCTTAAAATATATAACAATGTTCTAGTGATTTTAGATATTTTAATCCAAAAATCTTGCATGTTGTGCCTTTAATATCTTACTAAACTATATTCATTTTACTGTATTATATATTATTACACACTTCGATTTAACTTAATATTCTGTATTTTTTATACAGAAAATAATAAAAAGGTATAGTATATTATTATACTGCATTGTATATTATTGAACAGTTTGATTAAAAAAAATGTTTTGTATTACAATAAACAAAAAAACTAACCAAAAAACTAAAAAAAAAAAAAAAAAAAAAAAAAAAATCAAACGCAAACAAACAAACAAACAAACAAACAAACCAAAACATACAAACAAAAAACAAATCTAAACAAACCAAAACATACAATCCTAAACAAACATACCAAACAAAAACCAAACCATGACAAATAAAAAACAATCCAAAACAAAAACGAACCAAACAAAAAAACAAACCTAAACAAAAACTCAAACCTAAACAAAGCAAAACAAACAAAACCAAACCAAACAAAAAACAAACATAGCAAAACAAACCTAAACAAACACCAAACATAAACAAAACAAAACAAATAAACAAAAAACAAACCAAACAAAAAAAACTACCTAAACAAATATACCAAACAAAAAGCAAACCCTAACCAACAACAAAAAAAAAAAAAACCAAAACAACAAACCAAACAAAAAACAAACATACCAAAACAAACCTAAGCAAACAAAAAACAAACCAGAACAAACCAAAAACCCAAACAAACCAGCTAAAACAAAAAAAGCAAACAAAAAAACTAACCTAAACAAACCAAAAACCTAAACAATCAAACCAGCCAAAACACCAAAAACAAATAATTAAACCGAACAAAGCAAACCTAAACAAACATACCAAAACAACCAAACCTTAACAAATAAACAAAAAACCTAAACAAAACAAACCAAAAACACCACAAACATACCAAAACAAACCAAAAACAAACATACCAAATTAAAGTAAAAACAAACCTAAACAAAAAACAAACCAAACAAAAACAAACCTAAACAAACCAAACCAAAAACCTAAACAAGCCAGCCAAAATAAACTAAAAAACCTAACAAACTAAAACAAACCTAAACAAACAAGCCAAAACAATAAAAAAACAAACCAAACAAAAAAAACACATCTACACAAACCAAAACCTAAACAAACAAAACCCCCTAAACAAACTAAAAAACCAAACCAAAAATAACCAAACCAAACCAAAAAATAACAAAACTTACCTTCTGGGACTGCTGTTGGTAGCCGTCAGCCACTGCTTCAATGTTGTGTAAACCAGGGGCCAGAAGGGCATGAAAATATCCTCCCTCACTGGTGAAGACTCGAACACCACCATTTAATACTATTATAGCGCCCACGATGGGCTTACCGTTTTTATCCTTAACCACTCCACGAACCCCTTTGTGCACCTACAACAGAGGAAAACAGAAGAACCAGCTTCAGCAAAGGAAGAGCTGAAATGCAGTGGAGGGTGATGAACAGAAAGGCAGCAGGGAGGACAACAGACTGACCTCAACCAGCATGCTCAGAAGAGACTTCCTGTTCTCAGTCCAAAGCGTGGGCAGCATTTCAGCTGATGGGAACAGGCAGCAGCTGGTGTACACAGTGATCTCGGGACAGTGACCAAAGTCCACACTGAAGTCCTACAACATGGAGAGGAAGAAATTATTAGGAGGAACTAAGATTTCATAAATTATTGTGAACTAGTTGGTCATGACCAAAAATGGGCTTCAGGTCTGTTCTGATTTTACAGAATATTTACATGGTAAATGCAACAACAAAAAAGTATGTTATAATGTTTTGATGTGCTAAGCTATGTGTCCAATCAAACTTTAAGGGATTTTGCACAAATTTAAGATATGTTTGCACAAATTCATCTGTCACTTGGTAGAAGATGGACAGATTTAAAGATACCCTTCAGTCAGGAAGTTTCATTTTTTCAAAAAAACTAATGGTTTTATTCAGCAAGAATGCATTAAATTAGACAATAAAGACATTCATAATGTTAGAAAGAATTTCAATTTCAAATAAAAGCATTTTATTATCTTTTGAACTATTTATCAAAGAATTCAAACTGTCATGGTTTCCAAAAAAATAAGCAGCACAAACAGTTTTTAACATCGATCATTTAATAAAATACATATTTCGTAAGTACCAAATCAGCATATCAGAATGATTTCTGAAGGATCATGTGACACTGAAAACTGTGTGATGGCTAAAAATACCTGAAAAATTCCATAACAGAATTTTTTTTTAAATATATTAAAATGAAAAACAACTTTTTAAAATTGTAACAATATTTTACAATATTACAGTTTTTACTGTATTTTTGGAAACTTTTGGAAAGTGCATGAAAAATAGTATGTAATTTACCTTCATGCTACCCATGTGACTGTGCCATTCTGCTGCTCGAAGGACACCACTAGGGATGGTGCCCACTAGAGGGAGACAGTAAGAAAGAAATAATTTATAACATCAACCTAAAAATGGTTGCTCTACCTATACATTTGACAGAACAGAGGCTTTTTGATTTAAAAATGTTACATCCTGAGCATTTTCTAGTTACTGAAAAGATAAACTGTTGTTTTAAAAACTTTAAGTATGGAAGAATTCAGCATACTCTGGCTGTTTGGACATCCAGTATCGCCCGAGTGCATTTTGGGATGGTGGTTGGCATACACAGTAGCCAAATATCTCAACGTATCTGCATTTTCAACTGAAATTGAGAAGCAAAACAAAAACAAATCAGAACACAGATACAATAGCTGTGCAATTTCCTACAGCAGAGGATGAGTCAAAACATACCAGATTGCACTGGTTTGTCATATGGATACGTGACCAATACGGATCCACCATCCAGAGCCACAGAGAGAGTGAAGCCTCTTTCTTGTATCAGATCCATAACGGCACGTGTCTCTGGCTGAGGTTCTGCAGCGCGCTGAGATGCATTACCTACAGAATGACACACAGTCAGATTCCTGTAGACTAAGCAGTGAAATGCAGGAACTGACACAGTAGTGAAACATGAGGTAGAATTTGAACTCAATCCCACCGAAGAAATCATTGTCAAGGTCTTTGCCATGCACATTGGTCATGCCAGCAGTGGAGGTGCAGTTTTTCTCTTTCGCCAGCTCACGCCCATCTGGGTTGATGCTGGGCAGAATAACAATTCTGGTCTCATTGATGAGCTAAAAACAGGGGAGAACAAGTGAGGAACATTTTAGAGCTTTTTAGCTGGATTTCAGAGAGTTTAATGTTCTATACTTACAGTCAAGCCCAAAATTATTCATACCCCTGGCAAATTCTGACTTAAAGTTACTTTTATTCAACCAGCAAGTTTTTTTTATTTATTAGAAATGACACAAACGTCTCCCAGAAGATAACAAGATGATGTTCAAGAAGCATCATTTAAAAAAAGTATTACTCATCTTTTATTTACATTTGAACAAAAAGTGGCATGTCCAAAATTATTCATACCCTTCTTAATAATCAATAGAAAAGCCTTTATTGACTATTACAGCAATCAAACACTTCCTATAATTGCTGACCAGCTTTTTGCACGTCTCCACTGGTATATCTCCCATTCGTCTTTAGCGATGAGCTCCAGCTCTTTCAGGTTGGAGGGTCTCCTTGCCATCACCCTGATCTTTAGCTCCCTCCACAGATTCTCAATTGGATTTAAGTCAGGACTCTGACTGGGCCACTGCAAAACGTTAATGTTTTTGTCTGCTAACCATTTCTTCACCACTTTTTTGTGTGTTTTGGGTCGTTGCGCAGCCGCAGGTCCTCAGTGAGGCTCCTCTGTCTTAGCCATGACTGTCCAGAAACCAACAGCAGAGAGCTTCTGATTTTCACCTGTTGAGTTGATTAAAACAGCTGTTCCCAATGAATCAGGGTAATTAGGATGCTTCAGAACAGCTTGGACTATTTGGAATGATAAAGAACTTTGGATTTTCCCATAGACTGTGACAGTTTGCAAAGGATATGTATAATTTTGCACATGCCACTTTTTGTTCAAATGTAATTAAAAGCTGAGAAATATTTTTTTCCACAATGATGCCTCTTGTACATCGTCTTATTATGTTTTGAGAGAAGCCTGTGTCATTTCCGGTCAAAAAAAAAACTTGCTGGTTGAATAAAAGTAACTTTAAATCAGAATTTGCCATTGGTATGAATAATTTCGGGCTTGACTGTATGTTCAAAGTTTAATTTTGTTTGATTGCAATTCAAATTTAAGTAGTTTCCTGAGGTAATCAAGGCCACCAATGCTGTTGATTTCCACCAAAAAAGAAACGGCCCAAAAACTACTCAAAGGATTAGTTCACTTCCAGAATTAAATTTGCTAATAATTTACTCACCCCCATGTCATCCAAGATGTTCATGTCTTTCTTTCTTCAGTTGAAAAGAAATTAAGGTTTTTGAGGAAAACATTCTAGCATTTTTCTCCATATAGTGGACTTCAATGGAAGGTCCAAATCGCACTTTTAGTGCCACTTCAATTTAAAGAGTTTACACGGATCCTAGCCGAGGAATAAGGGTCTAATCTAGAGAAACGATTGGTCATTTTCTAAAAAAAAACAAAAAACAAAAAAAAACCTTTTTAACCACAAATGCTCATCTTGCACTAGTTCTGCGATGCGAGTCTGCGACTTCACGCATTACGTAATCAAGTTGGAAAGGTCACGAATGGTTAGGGTGGCCATATGCACAGTTCATACTGTATGCATCCTGGCCATGATTTAAATATTGCATAAAACATCCAAAGTAGTTTGACCAATAACATCCAGGTATTTTACATAATAGACCAATCGTAGCACTGCACGTGAGAAGGTGAGATCTACAGAGAACGTTCAAAGCGATGCAAATTAGCGCAATCAAAAAGAAGACACCAAAGTAGGTTCGAGAGCGTTGGAAAGCATAAGGAGCCGTCTGCTCTGCTCTCTATAGCCCTAATGAATGTCTCACAACAATCTACCTGCACAGTGCAAACAGCCAAAACCTGGATATTTTAGGCAATATAGAAATCCTGGCAAGGAGGCATCCCGTAAAAATGGCCCGTATGGTCACCCTACGCGTGATTAGTTCTTCGTCTGTGTGCTTAGGTTTAAAAAAAGTAAGTTAGGGTGAAAAACACCATTTATTTTTCTCCTCCAACTTCAAAATCGTCCTAGTTTTACCTTTTTTGTAAAGGGTGTTTGACTTTCTTTGCATGTTTGCTTTGCAAACACTGGGTCGATACTTCCGCCTTTGTCACACATGACGTTCCCAACGTGACTACATAATGCGTGGAGTCAAGCTAGTGCAAGATGAGCATTTATGGTTAAAAAGTATATGAATTGTATTTTTTTTTTTTTTTTAATGACTGGTCGTTTCATTAGATAAAGCGCTTATTCCTTGGCTGGGATCGTGCAGAGCCTTTTGAAACTGCAGTTTGGACCTTCAACATGTTGGCTCCCATTGAAGTCCACTATATGAAGAAAAATCCTGGAATGTTTTTCTCAAAAACCTTATTTTCGACTGAAGAAAGAAAGACATGAACTTGAATGACATGGGGGTAAGTAAATTATCATGAACTTTTCATTTTGGAAGTGAACCAATCTTTTAAAATGGGACTTAAAATGAATGTCTATAGGGTAAGAGTTTTGTATCTATTTTTTATTTATATTTGTCGATCATATTTGATACATCATGCTTTTGCTTTATAGCTCATCTAGCATAATATAGAAAAATATGAAGCCCACGCTCAAGGAGGAAATAAATACCTCATTTTTATTCAAAAGCCTGAACTAGACAATATGCAATTTAAGAGCAGTTGCTGATATTTATATATCAAAAAGTACAACGAAATTCTGAAAGCTTGTCATGTAAAATCAATGAGATCTTTGTAATGGTTTAGCAAACTACTGTACTTAAATGCACAAAAAAATATCAGTTGTCACTCAATAACTCTTGATCTGTGTCATTCTTAATAAAATTTCTTAAGATGATATCTAAAAACTTATTTTTATAATCAAAGCTCTGTAGCTTTTTATTGTTGGGGGCAAAACAAATCATGCAATGCAATACAATGACTGAGGGATTAACAAACAATGCTCCTTAACTTGACAGATCATATTTGATCATAATCATTCTGAAAAAAATGATATATGGATAATCAAGTAAACCTGAGTTGCTTTAGTCTGTTAAAGTCTGTGTTAAGCAATATTAAATGTGTTCTGAGTTTGTAACACCACAGAAAATGTGTTATTAATCACAGCAAAATTTGAACGTAGAAAAAATGGCAAGTAAATAAAAAGACTTATCAATATCTTAAAAAAAAAAAGCAGAATTCTCTGCTCTCAAACGCTGGGGGCTTGCATGCTGTCGCAGGAAAGCTGCCACCTCTCAACTGTCAAATACCACTACAACCTGAAAAGATGCTCCTTATAGCAGCTTAATTGGATTTACACAGACATACATGTTTGGTAATATGCATTTATGTGACAAAGGTATAGCTAGCTAGCAAACTGTAGTAACTAATGGTAATGACAGTAACTCACGACTGAGCGGGCAAACCACTGATGCTAATATGCTCTAGTTATAATAATGTTAGGGGAGGGCCCAAGCTCAGTGGCTCCAGTGCGTCGAGGCATGAAATGGTGATAAACTGGTAAACAATTATGCACTGCATAGTGTTGTTCATAGTGTTTTCAGCAATAGATTTCTAACATTCATAATATGTTTAGAAACAGTTCTCTGAATTGCCTTACACAGACTTTAAGTGTTTATCTTGAAATAATACTAACAATATAAAAGTTATTCATAGGTTTACTTTAGAAAAATCAGCAAAAAGACGTGCGCCACAACCTGATCATACGGTAAACATCATAGGGGTCACTTTACGCAAGAATATAAACTCACCCTTGTGATGGCTGCATTCTTTCCGTAGTTAATACAGAGACTGGCAGCAAACTCCAGAAGCAGCTCTGTACCCACTGGGGCGTTACCATGAATACCTGCCACGAACCGGATCTTAGGCTTTGATGGTTCTTGGACTTTAGGGTTGTTGGAGATCTCCAGAGCCCAGATAGTCCTGAACTCCACACTCTGGCCAAGACTTCACAGGAGAGAAAAATAATGATACCATTACTGCAACAGCTGTGCTGCTTCATATTGAGTTTTTTTAAAGTCATTACTTCACTTTTGATCAATTCCTGCTGAATAAAAACACCAAAAAATCTTCTCTGGTAATTTAAACTTGGTAACCTTGAACGTGATTCAGAGCAAGCTATAATTTCCAAAAATAACTGCTGGGACTAAGCTACAGTGAGTCAAATAATACAGTTCACACAGTAACTTCATTGTGTACTGAATGCAGAGGTATTAATCTCTGTCATTCCGAAAGATCCTTTCGCCCTCCGGGGTTTACGGTCACAGAAACACATAAGATTCAGTTCAGGCTTGTCTGCGGAGATCAGATAAACTGACTCATACTTCTGTTCAATTTAACACTGTTCTCTAAGGAGAAGGCATGGCACAAGTTTGTGAGTAACAGCTCTCCCGAGAACTTCTGTGTTTGAAGTCTCTCATGATCAGTTTGCATACACTAAATCTGACTAAGAGTGTTGTACCTTTGGAGTGAGGTAATCTCTGGGAAGTTCAGGGTGAGGCCACGCAGGAACTCGGAAACCTCGCTGTACCGTCGATAACGGAAGCTGCTCTGAGTGTGTGTGTCCTTGAACAACTTGTCTAGACCAGATTCTCCTGATAGCTGCTTGATGAGGCTCTGGAACTCCTTCACACTGGGATCCAGAATTGGGGTGGTGTGTTCTGTCATCTTGCCATTTGTGTAACTGTGAATCCGGGTCAGTGTGAAATTAACAATCTCCACCCCTTCCTTAGGCACCTCGACTAAGGTGGTAACTGCGGAGTAGCTAAAAAAATGAAAGAGAAAGTGCGAGTAATTTACAGTCTTATGCAGAAAGAAAAATATCAAATAAATATCCATTGTCCTGAATAACTCTTAAGGGTTGTTAAATAAATAAGTAAATGTATAAAACTAATAAAAAAGTACAATTAAGAAATTTTTTTACACACATATGTGACCCTGGACCACAAAACCAGTCATAAGGTTAAATTTTACAAGACTGAGATGTATACATCATATGAAAGCTCAATAAATAAGCTTTCTATCGATGTATGGTTTGTTGGGATAGGACAATATTTGGCCGAGATATAACTATTTGAAAATCTGGAATCTGAGGGTGCAAAAAAATCAAAATGCTGAGAAAATCACCTTTAAAGTTGTCCAAATTAAGTTCTTAGCAATGCATATTACTAATCAAAAATTACATTTTGATATACTTATAGTAGGAATTTTACAAAAAATCTTAATGGAACATGATCTTTACTTAATTTCCTAATGATTTTTGGCATAAAAGAAAAATCAATAATTTTGACCCAAACAATGTATTTTTGGCTATTGCTACAAATATACCCCAGCGACTTAAGACTGATTTTGTGGTCCAGGGTCACATATATACATATACATATACATATACATATATACATATATATATATATATATATATAAAATCCCAGTAGAAAATCCCAGTAGATAATAAGACAATGTACAAGAGGCATCATTGTGGAAAAAATGATTACTTTTTTTTTTTTACATTTGAACAAAAAGTGGCATGTCCAAAATTATTCATACCCTTCTCGATAATCAATAGAAAAGCATTTATTGACTATTACAGCAATCAAACGACAAATAATTGCTGACCAGCTTTTTGCATGTCTCCATTGGTATTTTTGCCCATTCATCTTTAGCGAGGAGCTCCAACTCTTTCAGGTTGGAGGGTCTCCTTGCCATCACCTTGATCTTTAGCTCCCTCCACAGATTCTCAATTGGATTTAAGTCAGGACTCTGGCTCGGCCACTGCAAAACGTTAATGTTTTTGTCTGCTAACCATTTCTTCGCCACTTTTGCTGTGTGTTTTGGGTCGTTGTCGTGCTGAAATGTCCACTGGTTTCTCTGCAGACTGCCTGATGTTGTTGTTGAGAATTTTGATGTATTGCTCCTTTTTCATGGTGCTGTTTACTGTGATTAGGTTCCCTGGTCCACCGGGCTGAAAAACACCCTCAAAACATTAGGTTCCCACCACCATGTTTGACAGTGGGGATGGTGTTCTTAGGGTTGAAGACTTTCTTCCTTTTTTATGCCAAATGAAGGCTTCATCATTGTGGCCAAACAATTCATTTTTTGTTTCATCTAACCATAAAACAGAAGACCAGAAGTCGTCTTCTTTATCCAGATGAGCATTTGCAAAGGCCAAGCAGGATTTTGTGCGCCTTATCTGGAGAAGTGGTGTCCTCCTTGGTCTGCGTCCGTGGAACCTATCGGTGTGCAGTGTCTGTTGGACTGTTTGCCTTGAGATGTTGCCACCAGCAGAGCCCAGATTCATCAGGATGGCCTTGGTGGTGATCCTTGGATTCTTTTTTTTACCTCTCTCACTATCCTCCTGGCCAGCAAAGGTGTCACTTTTGGCTTTTGGCTTGTATTTTTTAATAATACTTTGCACTGTCTGGTCTTATAGCCCTTTCTTGGTTTGTGAGCAGCCACAATGCGTAGCCACAGGTCCTCAGTGAGCTCCTTTGTCTTAGCCATGACTGTCCACAAACCAACAGCAGAGAGCTTATGTTTTTCACCTGTTGAGTTGATTAAAACAGCTGTTCCCAATGAATCAGGCTAATTAGGATGCTTTAGAACAGCTTGGACTATTTGGAATGGTATAGAACTTTGGATTTTCCCAAATGTAAACAAAAGCTGAGAACTTGTACATTGTCTTATTATCTTTTAGGAGAAGCCTGTGTCATTTCCGGTCAAAATAAACTTGCTGGTTGAATAAAAGCAACTTTAAGTCAGAATTTGCCAGGGGTATGAATAATTTCGGCTTGACTGTATATATATAGTAAAAAAAAAAAAAAAATGATAGTACAGTGCTTATTTAAATTCATTTAAATTTAAATTAAGCCTCCACATAAAATTATTCAAAGCTATTATAAAAACAAAATTAAACAAAATCTCATTACAACTTATTTAACAGCCTTTGTAAGCTTTCATATGTTTGAAAAAAAAAAAAAACAATTCTGTAAATTAGTTTGGTGCCACTATTAGTGCAGAAAATTCACAAAAATACCCTTGGGCAGAGGCAGTCAGATGGTATTTTCCAGGGACGAGTAAGCGCCAGTAGTCCCCTGCAACGTTGGATGTGACGGAGTGATTAATTGTGTCCACAGTGATTGTAGCATTGGGGATGCCAGATCCGTCTTTGCTGTCGATTACCATTCCCTTTACTCCACGGTGGACCTGGACATCCAAAAAACACATTGTATACAGAGTGTAGCGGGATAGTGGTAAAAAAAAGAAATGCAAAAGAAAAAGCCAGACTGTCTGACCTGATGGATGAACTGCAGAAGTGATCTGCGGTTTTGTTCCCAGAACTTGGGTAGGTCTGCTGCTGGTGGGTATTTGAAACAGCCCTGTTCAATGGTCACCTCAAAGCAGTTAGTGTTGATGTAGTTCCAGTCCTGCATCCCTCCTGAGGGAAAAAGCACATATTAACAAAATTAAAGTAAGCAGTTTGTTTGACAAAGTTTGTTTGTTGTTTTTTCCACAAACTCTGTGCTCACCATGGACATTGTACCATGCAGCACCATTGGTGATGCCATCTTTAAAATATTCTTGATAATCCATGTCCTTACAGGTGTGACCGTCATACATTTGAGAGTTTTCCTGAAAACAAAAAACAGAGAGTGTTTTACTGTCTATTGATTTAGCTTTTAATGATTAAGTATGCTTAACATCTTTTATTATTACAGAAAACAGAAAGCCAGATGTTCACCTTTGAGTAAGCAAGAGCCACCATCCTGAATACGTCATCATCTGAGGACTTGCTGTATCTGCTGACGTTGTCTGGACTGTCGTCAAATGGATAATTAACCACCAAAGAGCCTGATAGAGATACAGAGGTTATCAGTTTGTGTTTAGCATGCTCCCAATCAAACTGAAGCTTTATAGATTAGGACATACCTCCATGAAGGTTGGCAGACAACACAAACGGGTAGCTCTTGGCCCAGTTCATAACAGCAAGGGTCTCTGGCTGTCTGGGATCCGTGACATAGTTGAAGCGGTCAGGAAAGTTACGGTTCAGGTCATAGTTGTTACTGTTGTTACGTCCCTGGATGCCCCTGGCATCTCCTGCACAAAAGACATATTCCCACAGTTATAATGTTGCTCCCACACAGACAGACAAAAAGAAAGAGAGACAGATAGACAGATAAATATATAAATAAATAATAACAACCCAGACAGGAACATTTTTTATTGTTATTATTATTATTATTAATAATAATAATAGAATTCCTGTTAATATTAATAATAATAACAACAACAACAACAACAATATATTATTAATAGATAATGCTGCCGCCATGCAATAATTATGTCAGAATTATATTAATAAATACATTATTATTATTATTATTATTATTATTATTATTAAATTTTTTGTCTGTGTGGGAGCATTATATATAATATCATTAAAGAAAAATAATATTAATAATAAATGAATTCCTTTTAATATTGATATTAAATTAATAATTTATTGTTGTTGTTATATTATTACTGATATTAATAAATTATTGTATTAGTATTATTAATAATAATAAATGTTGCAATTATGCTCTTGTAGTTTTAATGCTGCTCCAATACAGACAGAATTGTTTTTATGAAATTAACAACAATAATAATAATAATAATATAATGTAATAATAAATTAATTCCTGTTAACACTGATATAAATAACAATATATTATTAATAGATAATACTGCTCTCATGCAATAATCATGTCAGAATTATAATAATAAATAACTTATTATTATTATTATTATATTTATTGTCTGTGTGGGAGCAACATTATATAAAATATTAAAGAAGTAATAATAAAAAAAAAATAATACAAAATTAATTCCTGCTAAAATTAATTTAAAATTAATAATTTATTGTTTTTGTTACATTAGTACTGATATTAATAAAATGTTGGAATTATGCTCTTGCAGTTTTAATGCCGTTCCAACACAGACAGAAAAATTAATTATTAATAATATTATTATTATTATTAATAATAATAATAATAATAATAATCTAAATTAATTAAGGTTAATATTGATATTAATAACAATATATTAACAGATAATGCTGCTCCTATGCAATAATTATGTCAGAATTATATTAATAATAATAATAATAATAATAATAATAATAATAATAATAATAATAATACATTAATTCCTGTTAATATTGATATTAAATTAATAATTTATTGTTGTTGTTATATTATTACTGATATTAATGAATTATTGTATTATTATTATTAATAAATGTTGGAATTATGCTCTTGTAGTTTTAATGCTGCTCCAACACAGACAGAAAATTTATTATTATTATTATATTATTAATAAATTAATTCCTGTTAATATTAATATTAAATGAATTATTTATTGTTGTTGTTATATCCTTACTGATATTAATAAATTATTGTATTATTATTATTAATAACAAATGTTGGAATTATGCTCTTGTAGTTTTAATGCTGCTCCAACACAGACAGAAAAATTAATTATTAACATTATTATTATTATTATTATTAATAATAATAATAATAATAATAATATAAATTAATTCATTTTAATACTGATATTAATAACAATATAATATTAACAGATAATGCTGCTCCTATGCAACAATTATGTCAGAATTATAATAATAAAGAAATAATAATAATAACAATACATTAATTTCGGTTAATATTGATATTAAATGAATAATTTATTGTTGTTGTTATATTATTACTGATATGATGAATTATTGTAGTATTATTATTATTATTATTATTAACAACTGTTGGAATTATGCTCTTGTAGTTTAATAAAATAATTTACAATTATTAATAGTAGTATTATTACTATTATTAATATGCACAATAATATGAATAATAATAATAATGTATTATTATTATTTTGTCTGTGTGAGAGCAACATTATTTATAATATTATTAAAGAAATATTAATAATAACAATAATAATTAATACATGTATTATTATATAACAAATTCCAAACATTTAATACAGTTTGAGGCTGGCTATTTCAGTCACACTTTAATATATTATAATTATATTATAATATTAATAAAAAAAATATAAGAGTGATACATTTAACAGAAAGTACATCAAAATACATAAAATGTGTATAATAAACAGTTTTTCAGAGGCCTTACCCTCCTGAGACGTTTCGTATCCATCCGGGTTCATTGAAGGCATGATGTGGATACGTGTGGAGTTGATGAGCTGGGTGATCTCAGGGTCAGTGCCATAGTTGCGGCAAAGGTACTCGATGAGGTTGAGGAGCAGTTCCCGACCAACCACCTCATTGCCGTGCATGTTACCAATATACTTAAACTCCGGTTCACCTGGTGAGGAACGACACGATTGGCTCACTTCAAAAGCCGTTTCAACTTTTAAAAGATGTAGGAACTTTACACGTGTAAATAAAGATGGAGGGAAGTACCTAACTCGTGGACACCAGGATTGTCGGAGATCTCCATGACCCACAGGGAACGTTCCTGCACGGACCTGCCGATAGAATACAGCCGTGTGATGGAGCTGTACTCAGAGCTGAACTTCTGCAGAAACAGCTCCATGTCATTGTAGTGGTGATGGCGGAAGTCCTGAGGCTGGATTGTTACCCTGGAGTCCTTCTCCTCATCTGCTGCTTCATTGACACCGGTGCTGCTGCTGCTGCTGCTGTCTGTGCTGGCGCTATTCACAGAGGTTTCAATGGGGGACTCTGAGATTGAGGGGGTGGTTGGATTCTCATCATTCTCAGCATTAAGGGTGATGTTCAAGGGTGTGGGCGGTCTTCCCTCACTCACTTCCACCCCAGCCACGGACATGGTAATGTAGCTGCATGAACACAAAGGTCAACATGAAACACACACACACATGTTGGGTTTACATGTTTTATGGGGACATTCCATAGGCGTAATGGTTTTTATACTGTACAAACCGTACTTTTATCGCTCTACACCTACCCTACACCTAAAGCTAGCCCTCACAGGAGATTGTGCATACTTTTACTTCATCAAAAAAACTCATTGTGCATGATTTATAAGCCTGTTTCCTCATGGGGACCCTGAGAAATGTCCCCACAAGGTCAAAATCTACTGGTATTCCTATCCTTGTGGGGACATTTGGTCCCCACAACGTGATGAATACCAGGTACGCGCACGCGCACGCGCACACGCACACACGCACACACACAAAACTACTAAATTCACTAAAAAGAACTGTTCATATGAGTCACTTGTTCATGAATCAGACTAGACTGGTTATACTGTACATTTTGGATTAAAAAAAAAAAGAATCAGTTCAGAAGAGTCTTTTTTGTACATCTTAATATATAAGTCATGCTATACGTTTTTGGATCACTATAAAGAACCAGTTCATTAGAGTCATTTGTTCATGAATCAGGCTAAAGTGGCTGTGGAGTATGTTTTTCAGTCACCAAAAATAAACTGTTCAAAAGAGTAATTTGAATTTCATGAATCCAACTACACTAGCTATCTTGTATGCTTTTTGATTCACTAGAAAAAGAATCAGCTCATAGGAGTCATTCATTTGTGAATCTGAACATGTTGGTCATGCTGTATCATTTTGATTAGAATTAGAATTAGAATGAGTTCACACGAGTCATTTGTTTGTGAATCTGGCTACATCAGTCATTGCTATATTTTTTCGAATCAATAAAAAGAACCAGTTCATCAGAGTCATTTGTTTATGACCATAGTGTGTTTTTCAATCGCCAAAAATATACCGTTCAAAAGAATAATTTGTTCATGAATCTAACTACACTAGTCATGCTGTATGTTTTTTGATTCACTAAAAAAAAAGAATCAGTTCATAAGAGTCATTTGTTTGTGAATCTGGCTACATTGGTCATGCTGTATGTTTATGATTCACTAAAATGAATCGGTTCATTGGAGTAATTTGCTCATGAATCAGACTATAGTGGTTGTGCAGTATGTTTTTTAATCACCAAAAAGAAGCCATTTATTTGGGAATTTGACTACATTAGTTACGCTGAACGTTTTTGATTTTTAAAGAATCCGTTCATAGGAGTTGTTTGTTTAAATCTGGCTACACTGGTGATGTTGTATATTTATGATTCACAAAAAAATCTGTTTATAAATGTCATTTTCTGGTAATGCTGTGTGTTTTTAGATTAACTAAAAAAGAATCAGTTCATAAGAGTCATTTTTTTTTATAAATCTGGCTACAGTGGTGATGTTGTGTCTATGATAAACCAAAAAGAATCGGCTCATAAGAGTAATTTGTTTCTCAACATGACAACATTGTTCAGGTGAAATGTTTTTGATTTACTAAGAAAGAAAAATCAACTCATACGACAGATTTGTTTATGAATCTGACTACATTGATCATTATGTTTTTGATTCACTAAAAAAACTAGTTCATTAGAGTCATTTGTTCATGAATCAGACTATAGTGGTTGTGCAGTATGTTTTTCAATCACCAAAAAGAAACAGTTCAAAAGAATAATTTGTTCGTGAATCTAACTACACTAGTCATGCTGTATGTTTTTGATTCACAAAAAAATAAAAAAAAGAATCAGCTCACAGGAGTCATTCATTTGTGAATCTGACTACATTGGTTATGCTGTATGTTTTGATTTACTGAAAAATAATCAGTTCATAAGAGTAATTTATTTGGGAATCTGGCTACATTGGTCATGCTAAATATTTTTGATTCACTAACAAGAACGGTTCATCAGAGTCATTTGTTCATGAATCAGACCATAGTGGTTGTGCAGTAAGTTTTTTTATTCACTAAAAAGAAACGGTGTAAAAGAATAATTTGTTCATAAATCTAACTACACTAGTCATGCTGTATGTTTTTTAATCACTAAAAAAGAATCAGCTCATAAAAGTGATTCATTTGTGAATCTGACTACATTGGTCATGCTATATATTTTTGATTTACTAAAACAGAATCAGTCCATAAGAGTCATGTATTTGTGAATCTGGTTACACTGATCACACTGTATGTTTTTTATTTACTAAAAAAGAATCAGTTCATAAGAGTCATTTATTTGTGAATACAT
This sequence comes from Garra rufa, assembly GCF_049309525.1. Taxonomy (NCBI): domain Eukaryota; kingdom Metazoa; phylum Chordata; class Actinopteri; order Cypriniformes; family Cyprinidae; genus Garra; species Garra rufa. Next base: position 19,935,130 of record NC_133374.1, read on the forward strand.
TGGTCATGCTATACATTTTTGAATCACTAAAAAGAACTGGTTCATTAGAATCATTTGTTTATGAATCAGACAATAGTGGTATTGCAGTATGTTTTTTAATCACCAAAAACCCAGTTTAAAAAAGTAATTTGTTCATGAATCTAACTACATTAGTCATGATGTATGTTTTTTTTAATCACTAAAAAAAGAATCAGTTCATAAGAGTCATTTATTTGTGAATCTGGCTACACTGGTCATGCTATATATTTTTGATTCACTAAAAAAGAATCAGCTCATAGGAGTGATTCATTTGTGAATTTGACTACACTGGTCAGCACTAGTCATGCTGTATGTTTTTGATTCACTAAAAGAAAAGAATCAGCTTACAGGAAGTGAATCTCATTTGTGAATCTGACTACATTGGTCATGCTGTATGTTTCTGATTCACTAAAAAGTACCAGTTCATCAGTTTTTTACCGGTTTATCATTTGGTCATTAATCTAAGTACACTAGTCATGCTGTATGTTATTTATGTGATTACTTGGGAATCTGACTACATTGGTCATGCTGTATGTTTTTGGTTTACTAAAAAATAATTTGTTCATAAGAGTGATTTGTTTGTGAATCTAGCTACATTGGTCAGTGCTATATTTTTTGATTCAATAAAAAGAACCGGTTCTTGGACTTTAGCAGTTGTGCAGTATATTTTTTATTCACCAAAAAGAAACGTTTAAAAAGAGTAATTTGTTCATAAATGTAAGTACACTAGTCATGCTGTATATTTTTTGATTCACTTAAAAATCTGTTCAGAAGAGTCATTTATTTGTGAATCTAGCCACATTGGTCATGCTATACATTTTTGAATCACTAAAAAGAACTGGTTCATTAGAATCATTTGTTTATGAATCAGACAATAATGCTTTTGCAGTATGTTTTTCAATCACCAAAAAGAAACAGTTTAAAAGAGTAATTTGTTCATGAATCTAACTACACTAGTCATGCTGTATGTTTTCTGATTCACTAAAAAAGAATGAGCTCATAGGAGTCATTCATTTAGGAATCTGACTACATTGGTCATGCTGTATGTTTTGATTTACTAAAAAATAATCAGTTCATAACAGTGGTGTCAAAAGTATTCACATTCATTACTCAAGTAGAAGTATAAAAGTATTGGTTTCAAAACTACTTAAAGTAAAAAAGTAAAAGTAATGTAAGGAAAAAAAAATGCCATTAAGGACAAAAGACAGGGGCCTATTGTGCACTACCCCACCTCCCCAAAAAACATTTCTAAAGGCCATAGTGACTATGTTATATTAAAATTTTAATGTTGAAAAATTTGGGATGCACTTGGCTACCTGTTTCAGCCGCATATATGCCCAATGAAAATAAATGCATTTTATTTCAATGCAAATACATTAAAGAACCATAAATGTGTACTACTGAGCATTAACGTGTTTCACAAAGCAGGAGATATGATGACTAGTTGCTGACTATAAGTATTGTGTTATCACAACATTGTCAATCGCGTTGTCAATCGCAAGCGCTAATTTATTCAAATATCCCTCTACCAAACTACCTACTGTAGCTTCATTTGCAGAGGATGAAGAGAAAGCACCCGTTTGATAAATAAGCTAGTAGTGGAGAAATAATATCTTGTAAGAAATAATCTTTTTTGAGTAACGACCCAGACACTGGCTATATCCTTGCTGGAGTGCAGGGCTAGACTGGGGTTAAAATTTGGCCTTGGACAAATCCAGACCACAAGTTCCCCCTTGAGTTTTGTTTGGGTTATAGGGCCTTTAATTGAAGTAAATAAATGTATGAATAAAACAGAACAGAATCAAATAATGATAGATACTGAATTCAAATGCAACAAATGAATAATGCATTTTTGTCACATAGAAATGCATGGAGTAAAGCACTGATTTTGAGCTAGAATGCAGGACATTTATCTCTAATAAATTCTGTAAAAATTACTTACTTTTGTAGAACACAAAAGACATTTTGTAGAATGTAACCAAAGATATTCATTTACCCTTGATTTCTACTCTAAAGACAAAATTTTTTAATTTCTCAGAGTATCTTCTTTTATGTTCCACAGAAGAATGAATTTCATACAGGATTAAAATTACATGATGTTGTATATAATGACAATTTTTATTTTTGGGTGAACTGCCCCTTTAAGAACTTTAATATGTGTAGTAAACACCTTATTTATATAAGGCACTGATACTTATCCTTAATCAGGCTCTTACGGAATTAACATTTTTCTCCAATTAAAATGAATTACAATTTAACATTTAAAAAGAAAGAATTTTTTGCTTAAAATCCAGATATTAACTAACTAGTATATCGTCACAAGAAAACATTACAATAGTTATATGTTTTTTTTTTATAATTCATAATAATAAACTATAAAAATTTGTAATAAAAATGACAGTAATTATGTATTGGCGTTTATCACTTTACCTCATCATGCAGCTGTTTTCAGCAGCCCTACAGAACCTACAGAACCTTTAATGTTTTCATATCACACAACTGCCTAACACAACTCTGTTTTAAATCTCAATGCGTCAAGCAGCTTGCGCTGTTTATCACTTTACATCGCGGTGGAAGCGCAGCGTATCCCGCCGCTTCACCCTTTTGGGCTATTTGCAGTTTCGAATATCATTTAAAACAGCGCCTAATATGGGGGAGGTCTGCCTCGCTACGGCGATCGGCCAGGAATGTCCCGGTTCTTCCGGTTGTGGCTAGAAGGGATACGTCTACGACCGGAAACTAACAATGAAATTAATTTTTCTACCTATTAGATTGTGTTTTTTTAACGTCTACACCTACCCCAACCCTAAACTTAGCCCTTACTATAATAAAAAAACAGTATTATTGTTGTACAGTGTGATAAAAATAACGTTAGATTGATGTGCGCATGCCCAGTAGCGAATCATGTCTCCCTTCTAGTCTTTACCGGTTCTCCTCGATGGCCAGTACATCCCTGCTGGAGTGTGACGTGATTTGTGTCACGTGCAGGTGTGATGGATCGCGTACAAACCAATAGGGTGTCGGAATGGGATATGTTTATACTTCTCATCCAACCACAACCAAATCCACAAATTCATGTGGATGGCGCAATTTATCTGGATAGTTTTTTTCTTTTTTGAACGATGACATGAATGAACACAATTGAGCCAAAAAAGAGGAGTAACGAGTCTATTTTTAAAATGTAAGGAGTAGAAAGTACAGATAATTGCTTGAAAATGTAAGGAGTAGAAGTAAAAAGTCGGCTGAAAAATAATTACTCCAGTAAAGTATAGATACCCAAAATTTCTACTTAAGTAAGGTAATGAAGTATTTGTACTTCGTTACTTGACACCTCTGGTTCATAAGAATCATTTGTTTGTGAATCTGGTGATGTTGTACGTTTATGATTCACTAAAAAGAACCAGCTCATAAGAGTCATTTGTTTCTCAATATGACTACATTGGTCATGTGGTATGTTTCTGATTTTCCAAAAAAAGAAAAGCTCATAAGAGTCTTTTGTGAATATGTCTGCACTGGTCATGCTGTATGTTTTTGATTTAGCTCATAAGAGTCAGTTGTTTCTTAATATGACTACAGTGGTCATGCTTTATGTTTTTGATTTATTAAAAAAAATCAGCTCATCAGAGTCATTTGTTGGTGAATCTGACTACATTGGTTATGCTTCTACCCAGCCCTAGCCGAAATAAATATGTTTCCACAGTTTCCCTCATAAATATGTACCGTACTTACCCCGGTGCTGAGACCGTGATGTTGTAGGTGCCGGGCAGCAGCAGACGATAGTAGTCACCAAAGCGTGAAGTGTTCACATTGTGGTTAATGCCCTCAACCATTATCACAGCATCTGCGATAGGGGCATCATTTCTGGCTGCTCTGACAAAGCCATACACTCCGATATGAATCTGAACACATACACAGGAACAAAGCGGAAACTCTGAAAACTCTGCAGGACTCATTAAAAACTTTTCATGCGTGTCAATGCTTGCACATCGAGTTCTACTACCTTCTCCATGTAGGCCAGCAGGGCCTCCCGATTGTTGTCCCATTCTGTTTTGAGCTGAGATGAGGGTGGGTACTTGCAGCAACTGAGCTCCATAGTGATTTCCAAACAGCCTCCATTCAGGTAATTGAAGTCCTGCATACCCCCTGCATGGAAAGTAAGGACAAATTGTGTACCAAAGGCATGGGATGAATTGACATAGTGGGGTTGTTACGGCTTAAACTGTAAGCGTCTGCAAACAAGAAGAACATCTTAATACAAAGAGTCTTTCAAAAGGTGTGAGTTCAACAATGTTTGACCAGTTGCTCATGTTAGGACAATATAATAAATGTGGGGGTTGGTTGGAAACTCTCCTTGTAAGCTAACCTACTTTTAGACCCTTTAAAAAATAACTCTAACCCATTTCAAGATTGATTTTAGAACACAAAGAGCTGACAGATATGGGTTAGGACACGCATTGGTCATGTCTAAGATAAAACACTCTGCAATCCCACGTTTGATGGCACTCCCTTAAGCCTGTGTGTGCCGAAACTCATTAAACACTTACAGAAACCCTTCAGACAAAATGTCTTTCTGACCTCAAACCTTTGCAAGGTGGTGTACATTAAGTCTTGATGTAGCCTTATAACCATGTAAAAGAGTTCACCCAAAAATGAAAATTCTGTTATTAATTATTCACCATGTCGTTCCAAACTTGTATTACCTTCGTTCATCTTCAGAACACAAATTAAGATATTTTTGATGAAATTCAAGAGCTTTCTGACCCTGCATAGACAGCAGGGTAGTAGGTCCACAAAGGTAGTAGGGACATCAATAAAACAGTCCAGACATCAGTGGTTCAAGCTTAACTTTATAAAGCTATCAGAATACTTTTTGTGTGCAAAGAAAACAAAAATAATTTATTCAACAATTTCTTATTTTCCAAGTTAGTCTATGCAGGGTCAGAAAGCTCTTGGATTTCATCAAAAATATCTTAATTTGTGTTCTGAAGATGAACGAAGGTCCTACAAGTTTGGAACAACATGAGGGAGAGTAATTAATGACACGATTTAAATTTTTAGGTGGACTATCCCTTTAATGCAGATCAATACGATCAAATTAGCCCCACCGGACCACCTAATGCTAACTTAAGATGTCAATACGCAGTTATGCGTGTGTTCTTAAACACTTGAAAGGATCTTGATTGTGAAAGACGTGGACTTCTGCTCTTTGCAAAATTGACTTGCACAGTTGGTCAACAGAAATGCAGTAATAGGAGGTCAAAAGGCTGAGTTCATACAATGTCATTTCAAAGTAGAAAGTCAGTCCATTTTGCAATCTTGACAGCGCCTTGGGTCGCTATTTTCAGTCAAGCAAATTTAGAGGATAGACCAAAATTGCTTTTAAAGCTAATAACTGGAGAAAAAAAATGAAATTTCATACACCTTTAAGCTGTTTTTTTGCAGTCAAGAGTGAAAAGACCTTTGATAATAAGGCAACAGACTCTTGTAATTGAAAGCTTGTGAGGTCAGATGTGTCTGCCGCATGTTTCCTGTCTCGCCATAATATGTTACTCTGTATGCAACCAGTCTAGTATGTGTTTAAAGAAGGTGTCAGAATGCTAGTTCCTTTGTTTGCCAGTATACATCCTTAATAACAGTTCATATCCTGCATGTTCATATTCATATTCAGACTTTCTCAACAGTTACACAGAACACAAACATATGTGGTGGCATCCTGTTTAGTCCCAGAGAAGACATCCTGCTTTAGCACATGATCTTTGTATACGATTCCAGAAAGAAAAGTATATGATTAAATGGATTCCAAACCCGTAAGACCTTCGTTCATCTTTGGAACACAAATTCAGATTTTTTTGATGAAATCAAAAAGCTTTCTGACCCTGAATAGTACTCTCATGAAAGCACATCAAGGACTGACACAGAATAGAAGAAATTGTTGAATAAAACTGTTATTTTTGCTTTCTTTAAGTACAAAAAGTATTCTCGTAGTTTGATAAAATTAAGGTTGAACCACTGACGTCACATGGACTATCTTAACAATAACATGTCAGTTGCATTGCTCTCTATGCAGGGTCAGAAAGCTCTCGAATTTCATCAAAAATACCTTAATTTGTGTTAAGTGAAGGTCTTGGAATGACATGAGGGTGAGTAAATAATGACAGACTTTTCATTTTTTGGGTAAACCTTCTTATTAAAATGTGAAGAACGTCGTAATAAACTGAAAGAACTATCCTTTGATCTGGGCTTCTGACTTGCAGAAAGCAAATCAATGTTGCCTGGGTCCTATGTTTAAAGTGACTTAGCTCAAAGAATTACCCATGGGAACATAAGAATGACTCCCTGGATAGAGCTCAAAATTGTCATAAAATGATTGAATATTAACTTCAAATGCGCAGCTGGTGGTTTTCAGGTTTTTTGTGTTGGATACAGTCTCAGAGACAAGATTCAGGTCACTAAACAGGCTTTGAGGCTGGTAACTTTGTTTGCGTGGTACAATACCAGTTTCTAAATAGAGAAAACAACACAAATGGAACAAAACTTTAAAAGGAAGAATGGTAGAAAACTATACTCACATAACTCTTATGCAGTTTTGTCTTTGTTAACTAAAACTAAAACTAAAAAAGCACTGCTTTTGTACATTAAAACAAGGCTGAAATAAAATATTATTATTGATATAATATGTACAATTTTAGATGAAACTTTAGATTCAAATTAAATTCAACTAAAATTTGTCTTGTCAACTAACTGAAATAAAATAGAAATAAAAATCAAAAATAAAACAAAATCAACAAAAGTTGATTCACTAAAACGGAAATTAAACTAAAAATAAATGAAAGCTAAATAAAAATATTGGTAACACTTTACAATAAGGTTCCATTAGTTAATGTATATTAACTAACATGAACAAACAATGAACAATACATTTACTACAGTATTTATTAATCTTTGTTAATGCCAGTTAATTCAAATACAGTTGTACGTTCATTGTTAGTTCTGCATTAACTAATGTTAACAAACACAATTTTTGATTTTAATAATAATACAATAGTAAATGTTCAAATTAACATTAACTAAGATTAATAAATGCTGTAGAATAATGCTTAGTTCATGTTAACTAAAGTAGTTAACTAAAGTAAAATACATAGACAACTTAAGTGTTTCCGAAATATTAAATAAAAAAAAAAAATACAAAAGCTCAATAAAATGACTTAAATCAAAAATAAAATTAAATGAATAAATACTAGAAAGGCATATAATCAATACTAAAATAACACCGCTCTTATGATCCATGTATGACTCAACCTCCCTGTCAAAGATATTAGTTAAATGTTATAAGGTCAACACACATCATAAAACAAACATTTGCATGGGAATTATATGCTGAATGAAATTTAACATGTCGTATTTATTATTGGGATTAATTATGTCATAATTTCCTGCGGTTTTGAAGGTTGACACATCACATGGTGATGTTCGGTCATTAGCGCTTAACATTCAGAAGAGCTTAGGCGTTCACACAGGAGGTTCTCCTAATTGCCACAGCTTCATAAAAGCTGAGGAAATCATACCCAAATGAAATAAATGGGACTTATTCACAATAAGACTTAAGGTGCATAGTGAATCTGACCTGCAAGCTTCAAGGCACATTGTGGATCAGATTTCTGCTGTTTGACGCTGATGGTTGAGAATACGGACTTGAGAGACTGAGGTTACAAAGTGGTAAAGAAAGTAATCAGAGAACACTAGAACAGTAAGCTTACAGTCCAGGTATTGAATTACTTGAAAGACTATAGTCTTTCTAACTAGTACTGTTTGAGAACATAATAAGCATTCCTAAAAAAAAAAACCCAAAGCATTCCAGCATTCTTTAGTTTTAAATTTTCTTAAACTATAACATGGCTACTATTAATATCAATATTTGCAGTGCATGACTGCATGATGTTTGTTTATGCCACTCATCCCTCCCAATAGGAAATCTGTTTAGGAATGTTCTGAGTAAAGAAGGATGTGGGCGGAGCCAAAAAGTCGGCTCCACTCAACTGATCGCATTCTATGAAAGATAAACCCCTACTTGTGCTTTCCATGGAGCAGGAAACAAAAAAGAGAAATCATTCAAACAAGCCATTTTTCAAGACCACTGAAGTGAAGTTAATCACTCATAAAGCTACATCAAGCACATCTTCATCTCTATGGAAACAGTTTTAAGCCCTTATAAAAATTTGCATGATTGCTAGAACCTCAGCGGGTGAAATTCGGATAAACAGAACAAAGGAAAACAGGGAAGATTTAAAGAAAGGTTAAGAGATAAAATGTTACCACGTACCTGCCACGTCATACCACTTTGCTCCATTCGTGATGCCGTCCTTGAAGGTCTCACTCATGTTTTCCTCACACTTCGGCTCCCCGGTTTTCATAACGGGGTTATTCTCTGCGTAAACCCGTGCCAAGTATTTGAAGAGAGCATCGTCGGGGGATCTGCTATAGGTGCCCTCAGTAGCATGGGCCTCTGAGTCATCAAAAGGATAACTGGCCACCACGGTGCCACCATGCAGATTCCCAGAGAGCACAAATCTGCAATAGAGAATCAATGCAATTATTAACCCATCTACAGTTGAAGTCAAAAGTTTACACACACCTTGCAGGATCTTCAAAATGTGAATTATTTTACCAAAATAAGAGGGATCGTACGAAATGCTTGTTATTTTTTATTTAATACTGACCTGAATAAGATATTTCACAAGAGAAAATAATAGTTCAATTTATACAAATGACCCTGTTTAAAAGTTTACATACACTTGATTCTTAATACTGTGTTGTTACCTGAATGATCCATAGATGTTTTTTTGTTGTTGTTTGTTTAGTGATAGTTGTTCATGAGTCCCTTGTTTGTCCTGAACAGTTAAAAAAAAATCCTTCAGGTCCCACAAATGTTTTGGTTTTTCAGCATTTTTGTGTATTTGAACCCTTTCCAACAATGACTTTATGATTTTGAGATCCATCTTTTCACGCTGAGGACAACTGAGGGACTCATATGCAAGAAGGTTCAAATGCTCACTGATGCTTCAGCATAAAAATATGATGCATAAAGAACGGGGGGGGGGGGGGGGGGGGGGCAGTTGTTGAATCTGAAGTTCAGGGTAAATGTAACTTATTTTGTCTTCTGGGAACATGTAAGAATCTTCTGTAGCTTCTGAAGGGCAGTACTAAATGAAAAAAAATATGATATTACTAAATAAAAAACATATTTTGTATGATCCCTCTTGTTTTTGTAAAAACTAACATTTAGCATTTTCTGCAAGGTGTACTTCACATACATTTGATTAACATTTTATAGATATTGCACTTACAGAGATAATAATAAGACAAAAAGAAGAAAAATAAATATGGTGTAATAAATATGAATTATAAAAAAAAGGATTGCACTTTGTAAAAATTAAATTAAATTCACTACTATTATTTTAATATATTGTAGAGCTGGATTAGAAAAATTTGAAGAAAAAAATTATAATTTCCATGAATTATTCAGTTGTTGGTAATATTTATTTACTGGATTATTTTACTTATTTATTTTACATTATTTATTAATTTATTATTATTTGCATCTCTGTGAAATCTTAATCCAGTAATCGACAACTGGAAACGGTAACACTTTACAATAAGGTTCATTAGTTTATTACTTAGTTAACATGAACTACGAATTAACAATTCTTCCACAGCATTTATCAATCTTAGTTCATGGTAATTTCAACATTTACTTTTGCATTATTAAAATTAAGTTGTGTTTGTTAACATTAGTTAAAACACTGTGAATTAACATGAACTAACAATGAACGACTGTATTTTTCATTAACTAACATTAACAAAGATTAGTAAAAACTGTACTAAATGAACTGTTCATTGTCTGTTCATATTAGTTAATACATTAACTAATAGAAACTTTTTGTAAAGTGTTACTGTTAGCATTAGTTAACATCAACTAACAATGAAAAAAACTTTTAATGCATTTATTACTGTTAATTACAAAATGTATTAATTACTGAACTCAAGTTGAATTTCTAAAAGTTATTTAATGGTCCTAAACAAAAATGTACTAACAATAAATAGTTGTGTTTTATTACTAATGTTAACAAAGTTTTTAGTCAGTTTTGAGTCAGTTATTGCAGAGGGTTTTTTTATTATTTAGAAAAATCAATTATTGTAGAGATAAATTATACAAAAGTTACTATTTCCATGACTTGTACAGTCTAAACTTCCAGATTCGTGCAACCTTTGTTAGTAGCTGTGTTTTGGAACATGGTAGCTGGTTTAAAATGGTCAACAGCTGGATTTTCTGTCACAAGTTAGGTTCGGTTTATGAATGCTCTTACTTGTTTTCCAGGATCCACCTCATGACAGCGGCGACTTCAGGCATTTCTTCTCTGTTCACATGAATGTCTTCAAACTGGTCTGGAAAACTTCTGTTGAGGTCGATGTTTTTAGCATTATTCCGACCCTCCTCTTTGCCTGTACAATCCCCCTCCTTAGACTTCTCAAAACCATCAGGGTTCATGCTCGGCATGATATAAATATCAGTGCTGTCGACCAGCTCCGTGACCCGCGGTTCGTCTCCGTACTTCTCCAGCAGATACTCCACCAGGTAGACCAGAACCTGCCGGGACACGGTCTCGTCTCCGTGCATGTTGCCCACGTACTTGAATTTGGGTTTTCCTGGAACATCAGCAGTGGGGTCCTTGGTGATTCTCATCACCCAAAGCTCCCTGTTTTCAACGGATCTGCCGATGCTGGTCAGATTGGCGATGTTTGCGTATTTCTGAGCGAGACTTTTGAGAAGGTCAGTAAGTTGGTCATAATTGTAGTATTTGCTGTAAGTCTCTGGTTCCTGTTCTCTCTGCTCGTCTACAGGAACTGAGTTGATGGAGCTGATAAACACAACAAGCAGGGATAAAACCAAGAGCGAGAGTTTATGCGATGAATACAGAATGGTTCCCCTCTGTCCCGACATGTTTCCGAAGGCACCTTGACGTACACATGAAATCCTAAAATTTGTCCGCCTGGAGTCAGGTCCTTTCTTTAGCCTGACGTCGGGGTATTTTTAGTAGGAACTTCCTGCTAACGCTTTAACAAAGGGTGGAGTTTCCATGACAGCCGGAATTGTTTCAAAATAAAAGTCACGACTCTGTTTTCTGCTGTAAAATAAAATATATTTCTGTAATTAATTACTCACCCTCATGTCGTTCCAAACCTGTAAGATGTTCACTCATCTTCAGAACACAAATTAAGATATTTTTGATGAAATTCAATAGCTTTCTGACCCTGCATAGACAGCAACGCACCTGACACGATATCATTAAAATAGTTCATGTGACATCAGTGGTTCAACCTTAATTTTATGAATTAATTCATAATTAATTTTTACGAAAATAATCTTTATGTACAAAAAAATTAAAAATAACGACTTTATTCAGCAATTCTTATTTATTTACTTACGCCATTACCAAGAGTAGCACAATGCTGCACTTTGTTTACAATTAGAGAAAATGTGCATGCGTTGTGGTACTCTTGTGAATGCACGTCGAAAACTGACACGGAAGAGAGGAAATTGTTAAATAAGGTTGTTACTTTTGTTTTTATTGCACACAAAAAGTATTCTTGTAGCTTCATAATATTATAGTTAAACCACTGATGTCACATGGACTATTTTAACAATGTCCTTACTACCTTTCTGGGTCTTGAATGTGGTAGTTCCATTTAGGGTTGCCAGGTTTTTACAACAAATCCTGGCCAATTGCTACTCAAAACTAGCCTAAAAGTAGCCCAATGGCGTTTCGAGGGGGTCCCCTGGTTAAAAAAAATGCTTTCCAGGGATAAAATACATGTTTTTGGCAGGATTCCCTTGGTAAAATTAGCATGCCAGGGGATAAATATCATATTATGGGGGTCGCTTCAAGTCCAATTCCATGGGAAAACCACAGACTTGGCAACACTGGTTCCATTGCTGTCTATAGAGGGTCAAAAAGCTCTCAGATTTCCTCAAAAATATCTTAATTTGTGTCCCGAAGATGAACGAAGGTCTTACAGGTTTGGGACGGCATGAGGGTGAGTAATTAATGACAGAATTTCCATTTTTGGGTGAACTATCCCTTTATTCACTACAGCTTTTGGAAGATGGTATTTGGTTTTATTGATGGTCTGTCAAGTGCAACTAATTACCAGCTTGATATGATTGTGTAAAATACATAACTGTGGAGTTATGAGTGTAAATTAAGGGCAACAACTGTCTAACAAAGATTTTGTGCAAGGTCCCCTTTTAGACCTCCATTTTATAGCAGTGGTTTTAATTCATAATAAGTCTGAAAAATAGCAGATTGCCTGACCAGTGTTGGGTAACAGATTTCTTCTGGTACTTGTACTCTAATGTGTTTTGATTAAAATGCACTAGTAAAAAAGTAATAGATTTAAAATGCATTTATTTTATACTAAGTATAGTTCAAGTATATTAACATACACTATATTGCCAAAAGTATTCGCTCACCCCCTTCTAATGAACAGGTTTGACTACTTTAGTAATTTCCATGAGTACAAGTTTTAATGTTTAAGCATAAAATGATATTCTAGGGAATTGTGTGCTTCTAATTTTATAGCAACAGTTTGAACAGGACCCTCTTCAATTCTAACATGACAATGCCTTTGTGTATAAGGCAAGGTTCAAATCGAAATGACTGATTCAGTCAGTGTGGAAGAACTTGACTGGTCTGCATAAAGCCAAGTCCTAATCCCAGCTGAACACCTCTGGTGTGACTTTAAATGCAGACTTTGAGCCAAAAACTCATCACCAAACACCAATGACTTGTACAAACACTAAATGGACAAAAGTATTGGGACACCCCTTCTTTAAAACAGAAATAGGCACTTCTAAATCTGTGGCAACAAATACGGAAACATAATTAGTGTATTTAAAAATTGTATTTCCATCTCTGTTGCAAAAGTTTTGGATTTGTCTAAAATTACTGTACCCATACGTACAAGTCATTGGTGTTTGGTGATGGTTTTTGGCTCAAGGTCTGCATTTAAAGTCACACCAGAGGTGTTCAGCTGGGATTAGCTATAAAATTAGAAGCACACAATTCCCTAGAATATCATTATATGCTTAAACATTAAGATCTGTACTCATGGAAATTACTAAAGTAGTCAAACCGGTTCATTAGAAGGGGGTGAGCGAATACTTTTGGCAATATAGTGTATTTACTGACATACGGCTGAAGACTTACTGAAACTTTATTTGAAGTACTACTTGTGCACAATGCACATTTCTTAATATTAAGCCTAAAATATGTTTTAATGTCACTATTGATGCAGGATGTATGATCTTTAAATAATATCGTTCTTTAAATGCAAGATATTTGAAGAGTACCTAAAGTATACTTACAATAGTTCCACTTTAGCACAGTCAAATATTTAAGTATATCTTTAGGTGGACCTTAGCACTATTTCCGCACAATTGAAGTTCATTAAGTACTAAATTAGTTGTTTTAATTTAGCAGACTTTATGCATACCAGTTTAGTATACTAAAAGTACAATTGCTGGTAACTAAAATAATTACAATTCAAATTTAAACAAATTCAAATAATCTCCAGGTATCCCACTATTTTAAACCAATGAATTTAATGTTTTTAGCCAATTATATGACTTTTTCAGTCACTTCTGGTTTACTGAATAAAGACTGAATTAAAATAATAAACAATATCTTATTTTAAACAATCTTAACCCCCCCTGGTTGAGAACCATTGATATAGAGGGCCTTAGTGGCACCTAGATTCCCAGTTAAATAAATACACATCATTCTTTAAATATCATCTGCAAATATACATGTACTAATCTTCAACTGACAGATCCCTCACAAATACTAAAAGCTAGTATCCAGGACTGAGAAAACCCAATATCCGAAGGTTCAAATCCTACTTGCCAAGAGCAAATTGACTTCTTACTCCATAAAACATTATTTCTCTAACTTTGCAAGGTAAACGCTTCACTCCCAACCATTGTTTCATAAAGGAAAAGCACATACAATATAGAGATAAAGGAGAAAGGAAAACATTTTGAGTGCAGAAGAGGTGGTTAAATATTTTACTTGAGGCAGTTTTATTTAAGTTAATTGTTAATTCCATGCTGTTTCGTTGTAATACAGATTCTAGGTTTGTGGTTCCAGTCAGATATCCAGTAGTACAAACTAGTTTCAAGTTAACATAAAGTACAGAAGAAATTATATGCATTATGTAGATTCAGGGGGGGAAGAAGAAAAATAGACTATTTCATGTAGTCATGCAGGCTTAAAATCAACTTTATTAGTGCTTTTTTTTTTCTTTTTGGAGACAGCCAAATGGAGACCTGCATTTGTCTTAGTTCTAAAAGCAACAAGGCTCCTTCAGTTTTATAGAGCTGCAGCCATCCATCCATCCACCCTCCATCATCATCATCATCAGCCTATGTGAGCAATACAGTATTTTAGCACAAATTACAGTCCAGACCACTGGTAAATGTTACTACATAACTACTACTTGGTGATGTTAAGCATTTTGCTCCACATGGATATCAAGAAAATTTGCTTTGACTTTCTCTGAAAAAACTAAATTAACAAAAAGAGCACTTTGTTTAGACTTGCCCTTTTAAAGGTTTAATTGTTTTCTTTAACTGCATTTTATAATTGCACTAACACAGAAATATTACAGCTCAAACCACTAATAGTAGACATATCAGTAATAGTAATAAAAGTTAATTTCTGTAATTACATTAAGAAAAACTCAAAATATATCCAGCAACTGATAAAAATGTTGAGAAAAAGCAAATGAACAAAAAAAGGAAAAACGCTGTACCAGGACAAAAAACAAAACAAAAATACTCCAAGAAATCTTTAAGTTCTGACCATTCAAAAATCATAATTGAAGGTTGTTTCATGAGTGGTATATTTTATTTCAATTTAAGGGCTAATAAAACAGAATAATATTAAAAATCAAACAAAGGGAGAGAAAACTGGAGGCATCAAGCTGTTGAGTGCCACTCATAAGGTTGGGCTTGGTGGCTCCCTTTGTGAGTGGGGTCTGGGGAAGGGGAGGGGAAGTGGGGTGGAGTCTCATATTGGCTGTGTTGTCTCATTGGTTTTCATCCTCCACATCTTGCAGCGCCTCTTTATTCTGTTCCTCACCTGTGCACAGAGAAACAAAGCCATTGTTATCGCATCGCAATGCAGTTACGTCCCTCAACGCAATCCGCAAGTGATGTGTTGTACATCGTCGCACATCACGATCAAGTTTGCAACCCTTGCAAGATCTGTGCATTACGAGTTTGCCAAATAAAAAGCAAAAAATTTTATCAAATCAATAGTGAAGGACTAAATACATGCTGTGAGAAAAATAAAATTCACTTATGTTAAAAATAAATAGATCAAAATCTGGCTTAAGTCTAATTTGAATGCAGTGTTATCTCATGTGGTCATTTAACTTTCACACACATAATTCCCAAACCAAAGGAGGATACCCTTGAGACCTTTACTCTACCAAAACATTTCAATTTTCTACTATAGTGGTACAACACAGCCATTCCAATTGGACATTGAGGATCTGGCAGTGATCATGCAGAAACGCTTTGTTTCAGACATGCTGCACATATAGCACTCTGGTGGCTACAAAGATCGCAACACAAAGCTTACAAACGGGTGAGTGATGATGCAACTTGTGGGCAAAAGGGCAAGAGCTGGAAAAAGTGGCCGCACTTACAAATAAAGTTTGTGGGCAATTAACATTTCCCTTTAGGAATCTAAATAGTGGGGATGAAAAAGGCAAGATGGGTTAAGTTGGACGGCATGAGTTCGGACACATTACAAGATGACATGAAATGCAGTAGAGAAAGATTACACCGCTGGATTTGCACAGAAAAGCAGTGATGTGCACTAGATCAACAGAGAACAAGGTTTAACAGCTTCCTTCTGGGGTAACAATGAGCATTTTGGCCTAATATACTATATTAGTACAAAATGGATTTGAATAGTAAGCATATTTGCTTGCGTAATTCCACTTTCAATGTAGCCAGAGTCTTCTATTTTAACTCTTTTAAAGGCAGATAATAGAGATGGCTGGAAACTATGCCTCACAAGTCCTAAATCGGGACACTCTGAAACAATCGCTCTAAAAATAGCTTGGGTTTGTGGAGGAGCTTCTGAGGATGTCACCTTCATGTACCAATGGGTTTAAAAGAAATGTTTGTCAGGCTTAGCATCTGAAACGGCATTGATGATCCGTCTTACCGTCTCCCTGCATATCTGAAGTCCATAGTGTCAGGTTATCACGTAACAATTGCATGATGAGTGTCGAGTCCTTGTAGCTTTCTTCACTCAATGTGTCCAGTTCAGCAATAGCATCGTCAAATGCCGCCTTTGCCAACCTAGCATCAACATACAAATGCACCCAAACACATTAAACAAAGCTTATTATAATAAATAAACAGATACTATGTAGATTTAGTATGTCGGTTGTACTTGATGTTCAGTGATTTGAAAGACAAACAAACCTGCATGCACGGTCGGGAGAGTTGAGGATTTCATAGTAGAATACGGAGAAGTTAAGAGCCAGACCCAAGCGAATAGGGTGTGTTGGCTGAAGGTCTGTCATTGCAATATCACTAGCAGCTTTGTAAGCAACCAAACTGTTTTCTGCAGCCTCCTTCCTGTCGTTTCCTGTGGCAAACTCAGCGAGATACCTGTGGTAATCGCCCTTCCTGATGCATCAAAGGGAGAAAAGATCTGTTTAAAACATGTATAAATAAAGCCGTGACCTCATTATGTCACATAAGATTCATCCTTAGATTCACTTGAACAAAAATAAGATATCATGGGTTTCATACATTTTGTAGTAGAAGACCTTGGACTCTCCTGAATTTGCAGCTGGGATTAGGTGCTTGTCCAATACATCGAGGATGTCATTGCAGATTGATTTCAATTCAGTCTCAACCTGAATAAGAAAATTCAAAGGGTTAAAACCTCAAACGTATCATTCTAGTCATGCGAATTAATGTTAGTTAGAGCACATCTTACCGTTTGTCTATATTCCCGAATCATTTTCAATTTGTCCTCTCCACCCTTATTTTCCTCTTTCTGCTCAATACTACTGATTATCCTCCAAGACGCTCTTCTCGCCCCAATAACGTTCTTGTAGGCCACCGACAGCAGGTTTCTTTCTTCAACCGTTAGCTCAACATCCATGCCAGCCACCTTCTTCATGGAGTCAACCATTTCTGGGAAAATCGAAAAGACAAGCGTGATGGATATTTTGCTGACTGGATTTAATTACAAAAATTGCAACTAGTGAGAAAATACAGCGGGTTCCAGAAGTAAAAATCCATTCATTTTTTCCAGGTAAATGACGCCTTAAATTGGTCATTCATAGTGCATCTGTTGAAGACATCAGCCAGCATTAACACATTTTATGAATAACTGCGTTTATCAGCAGAATTTCTGGCAGAAAAACTACATTACCCATAATTCTGCAGGAGAAAGAGAAATCTCCACCAATCACCACAAGCAAAAACCAAAAGAATCTTTAGTGCCCGCCCACTCACACAAAGCACTGAATACAGCAATAGTTTCCTTTCTTCTCAAACTACTTAAATATTGGATGCATAAGCATGTTATACAATACCTTTTATAAATACAAATAAGCCAACAGCTTTAAATGAAGAGTTTTATATTACTGCATTGCTTTGAATTCTACTGTCTCTCACAGAGATTCATGAGATTGTAGTTCTTTTCCTCATCAAAGCCTGATTTGTAAATACTTTCGTGCTTTAAACCAGTTTGTAATGTTGTGATTCACCTCATAACTGGCTGGTTTGATTCATAGCTTCCTATGAAAAAAATACTTCTTGAATCAAAGTGGACGGCCACTGTTGCACTCCATGGGAGTGTGTATTATTTATGTACTCAAATAAGACACGCTAAAGATTATTAACAACCTCACATTTGTATTCACCTTGGGTAACGTTAGCCAGTATACATTCACCAAAACACTGTGCATATCCTTTGTTAATCATCATTCCAGCACACTACATACTTGCGGCATACTTTCAAGTGTTGAGTGAAAACCTTAGCTACCTAACATAGGTTAATGGGTGACTAAACTAGACAATAAATTACCAACAAGGCACAATCATAGCTGCTGGTTAAGTATATTGTTCAAATCTTGAACAAGCCAGTGAGCCTCTTCTCTACAGTCTGAAATGAAATCTCACTGCAAAGCTACAGTATCTCAGCTTACTAAGCATTACTTGCTTTGCGTTACTGTACAACGGCACCGTCTTAAAACCTAGTGAGGTACCTGCCTGGACAGTATTTTTGGGTATCACAACTCAACGCGAACGTAATACGCAAAAATGCTGTCTAAGTAGGCAGCTCAGAAGGGTTTGAGACACAGTCACGGTCTCCCGTAATGTGCTGCGGGGCTAAACGGAGAAAAGGGAGGACCTGATGCCGAAATAAGTCTTTATTGTGGTTAGCTGGGTGGATTAAGACAGATGTTAACTAATATTTGAGTCTGTCTTCGCCTACATGAGGCTTGAAGACCGCAGCCACCCCCTCCGCCATGGCTAGCAACAGCTTGCCTCACCCACTAACTCTCCGCCATTTTGTCTCCTCAATAAACGTCTCCATCTTCATATGCCATTCTGTAGTTACCCCAATATCACATCGACAGAATTAACAGACTGTACAAATAAGAGAAACAACGTTTCGAAAAAGTAAACGGAGATCGGTTTGCAATTCACAAGCTGTTCGCTTGGTTTAACCGCGAATTAAGCCAGCTAACCCGACCGTCAGTTAGCCTGCATGAGCACTCGCTTTGTAAAAATAACGTTCCCGTTACCTCGCAGTGTCTCTTACCATCGTATCTCTCCGCCTGCTCGGCCAGTTTGGCTTGGTACACCAAATCCTCCCGGTCACCCATGTTGGACAGCGCGCGGCGAGCGTGTTTTGTGAGAGATTGGGAGTAAAGGAGGAGTGTGAGTTCACCGGCAGGCCCCTACGCGAGCAACAGCTGCGGCTTGAATGGTGGAGTAAAGATGGCGTTACACCTTCATCCGGGAACTTTCACACAGAGCATCTCTACACACTCCCTCTCTCCCCATACGAATGCTGGATTTTTAACCCTCTTTATTTGAACAGAGAATGAATGCTATGTGCATTCTGCACACTTTGTGCAACCAAACATTGTGTATTAAAACGTACATTAACTGCTAGCGATAGTCTGTAAAAAACACTGTAAATACTTGAATTTAAAGGCATAGTTCATTCAAAAAGAACATTCTGTCATCATTTACTCACCCTCATGTCGTTCTATCCTGTGAGAAATATTGTGAAAAATGTTTAAAGTCCAGACTCAAACGCAACAGCTTTTGAATTAACACATTACAACAATTATTTTGAAATATGTAAATTCTGCCATCATTACTCACCATTTATCAGCATACAAGAAGATATTAAATGACTATGATTTTGAGATCCATCTTTTCTCAACTGAGGGACTCATATGCAAGTATTACAGAAGGTTCAAACCCTCACTGATGCTTCAGAAGGAAACACGATGCAATAAGAGCCAGGGGGTGAAAACTATTTAACTTGTAGCATCTTCTGTAGCTTCTGAAGGGCAGTACTAAATGGAAAAAAAAAAGATAATTAGGCAAAATGAGAAAAAAGTACACATCTTCCTTCTGTTAAAAACTTTACACCCCCGGCTTTTAATGCATTGTGTTTCCTTCTGAAGCATCAGTGAACGTTTGAACCTTCTGTAATAGTTGTATATGAGTTCCTCTAGTTGTCCTCTGTGAAAATATGGATCTCAAAACCGTTCAGTCATTGGTGGAAAGGGTTTAAATACACAAAAATGCTGAAAAACCAAAGAATTTGTGGGACCATGAAGAATTTTTCTGAAGAACAGCAGGCAGTTTAACTGTTCAGGACAAACAAGGGACACATGAACAACTATCACTAAACAAAACACAGCTGTGGATCATTCAGGTAACAACACAGTATTAAGAATCAAGTGCATGTAAACTTTTGAACCAAGTTATTTTTATAAATTTAATAGTGTTTTCTCTTGTGGATTGTACAGGTAAATGTCTTCTATGTGAAATATCTTATTTAGGTCAGTACTAAATAAAAAATGGCATGCATTTTGCATGATCCTCCTTATTTTGGTAAAATAATTAAGATTTTGCAGATGCTGCAAGGTGTATGTAAACTTTTGACCTCAACTGTAATGTTAACTAATGAGTTATAAAGTGTTAGCGTAAAGTGGTATTTTATTTTACTAACATATTTCCAACATATGACATTACTGTCTGATACACATTAAAAATTTGCAACCAGATTGGCTCATCAAAATGAATAACAGAAAATTATTTAAAGGAACAAAATACTATAATAGAATAACAAAACAAAAACCTCTCCATCATGTTTATGCTCTTAACAAAATCAATTTAAATAGCATTAAAATACCGACAGAGGCAAAGTAAAAGGTTTGAGTAGCATTACTATAGGGGTCAACTTTATTTCATGTACAGGAATAAAACTGTAACAAAAACGTAGTTTTTTTTGTGTGACTTAAAACACTGTTCTGACAGACTTGGATGCACATAAAGGATAACACAAGATTAATTTCACAAAATTACTGTGTTGATATTTAGGTTCTAAACATAATACTTTGGGTACAATTAAAATGTACAGACACGACTTGCGATTACTCTTTCAGCTCAGTCATAGACGAAAGTGGCGCGTTTTGAGGTGAAATCATTCTCACAGGACACAGGTGAGAGAGCTCAGACTTATAAGACTCCAGCTTTGCTTTGTGACTGATTTTAGTGATCTAATTTCATCAAGGTCATTTCTGACTGAAACATAGACAGTTAATAAGACAGATCATGAACATCAAAGTCCTTCATAATTACGACTTAAGTGACAATTACATAACATGGCCGGCTTGCTGTCACATCTTGACAACATACAGCTAACCTACACACATACACAACATAGCTTTCTAACATTTAGATGTGACATAACAGAAGAGTTTCCAGGTGATTGTCATTGTTACCAAACAAAGTTAGTCAACTTTTTTCTTTTTAAAAGTAACAAAGGGTAAAAACATTAACATTTGATAGTGTTCTGGTAGCCTGTCTATTAGTGTTATCATTTATACATTTGATTTCTATTCTCAGTCATTAGTAATGGAAGTTGGTTAAAACAAACATTTCTGCAAGGATGAACATAACATACTCTTCTTTTCCCCTCATTTTGCATTTAACTAATTAGGCTAAAGACATTGCTGATTTGGTCATTGACAACAATCTGCAATTAAGGCAGGCAATTAGGAAAGCAATATCTTAGGGGGAATTATAGGACAAAATGCACTATATTTCTGCACTGAGATAGATAATACAGGCATGATGGAGACTGATGTTCTAAAACAAAAATCAACAGCCAGATAAACCAATCTTAGATAAAGGCTACTCGTATGTGCAAAATCAATTGAGCAAAACACATTTGAGGCATCAGGCTTCGCACATTAGTGTTGCACTTCATATGATCCTATATCCTGTAAAGACAACTGGGCTGTTTTAGAAATATCTTTATCTATTATTGAAGTAGTTGAAGATAGAGAGTCACTACAACAACCACTTATTGTATTTTCCACCTTGGCAAGGGAGGTTTTGGCAAAAACACATTGGTTAATTTGAGTGGAAAAGTCACAATGTTGGATTTTATTTTAAAAACAACAACAAAAAAAAAACATTTAAGTCTATCTTATGTTGACGCATTGAGTCTAGCATTAGAAATTAGGGTTACACATTCAACAAATCCGCATTTAGTGTAATACTTCCAAGTACAGCAATAATGGTGAAAGGAGCAAGTAGCGTTTCCTGATAATATATAATGAAAATGTAGTAAAACAAAGTTACTTAGCGGTAGTGAATAATGACGCATGGCCCATCTTGTATACATTAGAAATGTTGTGCATAAATAAAACTAAATGCGGTGAGGGTTCGGGCTACTCCATCATTTATATAGTGCACCGCCCCTGGTAGGAACCGCTTCATGACACGTTTGACCGGCTGACAAGCCGATGAAAAAGACTAAAAACTATTCAAAGCATGTTCGATCTGCATTTCTAGTAGATGATTTGTAGTGTGAAAGCTGCTGTGTTCTAGGACACTAAGTAGTGTATGCTACCGCATTCAAAGAAGCAAAGGAACAGTCCCTTGTTAAGACACCAAACCGCTCATGTTTTAAGTCCAAGCAGGCTTCTTCCTCTTTTCTCAGTTCACAAGAAGCCACACGCTAATGCTCCTCTCTCTGTAGTGTATGGTGCTGTGTGTGGAATTTAGTGTTTACTTGGTAAATATCTTCAATTATTGCATAAAATCTAATAAGGGAATTGTTGCAGGTGCTGTGATCGTTGGCATGAGACACAATGGCACAAGGTAATGACGAGGCGGATAGGTAAAGGGCAGTAGTGAGGATGTGTGAGGAGCCGGAGTGTGTGTGTATATGCGTGTGTGTGTGTGCGTGTGAGTGAGTGAACATCTAAGGGCTGCTAGGGAAGACAGTCTGCTCTCTCAGCTCAGTTCATCCTCTGGATTGTGCTGGTCCAGCAAGCGGACGTGGGTAAAGGGAAAATGGCCATGCTTTCCCTTGCACTCACCCTCCCACTGGCCGTTTACATTGATCTTGGTCACCTTCACCATGTCGCCGACCTATCAACAATGACAGAAATGAAGAAAATACTTTGTTAATTTAATGCTTTGTGCAGCAAACTCACAGAGAATTCCAGTTCCACCGGGAGGCACCAAAGCCAAAAAGCATGTTTTATTTCAACATAAAAATACATATTTTTATGCACAAAATTTTATTTGTGTGTCTTTGCAATAAACCAAAGCTATATTTGTTACCTCCAAAGCAAGAGCGGTCTTGTCATAGGCATTGGGAACTCTCTTCTGAATCGCCCTGGCATAAACCGGACCATTTTGTAGATTGGGTAAGGATGTAGGCTGGGCATATTGGCCAGGCTCGCCAAGCAAAGGTTGAGACTGAGAACTGTGGCCGTCGGAGTTGCCGTGAGCTCCGGGCCCTCCGACGGACCCTCCAGGGCCCCCTGATGTCGGCGATGCAGGTCTGTACTTCTCCACGTAGGGCACGGGGATCATGCCGACACGGCCTTCTGAATTCTGAGCGTTCCACCACTGCTCCTCCGGCTTCTCCAGAACTCGGAGAACGTCGCCCTTTCGAAAAGGAAGGTCCTCGTCGTCGTTGCCCGGGAAGTCAAAGAGAGCTCGGACGTACTCCTCTTCCAGCCTCTGAGGAGCTCCTCCTGTTCCCGCATTGACGCTGATGAAGGACGAGTGCTTGGCTTTGCTGATGGGCTCAATGAGAGTGGTGGTATCCAGGTAGTGGATCTTGTAGAACTCCAACAGGGCAGGTAAGGCATCAAATTCCTGATCTCCAATCCGGAACCGAGGAGGAGCGAGTCCTGCGGGATGACAGCGAGAAAGCACATATGATCGAGATTTGCTTAACCTTAATCTATGAGAATAATCATCACAATTATAGTTGTGTAAACAACAGGATTTTTGAAAGCACCACACATTTTTATAACCAAACCTAAGAAATAGTTAATAAATTCAGCAGTGCTGTGCATATAGCGTCTGCAAACAACAAAGTGACTGTTTTTGTCATAAAAATATGTATGATTCTCATTACATGTTAAAATGTCTAAATTATCTGAATGACTTAAGCAAAAATACGGTTTATACTAAAAAATAACTGATAGTAAGTGTAAACAGAAATGAATATGTAACACTAGAATGACGCAAAAAATGTGCAGAACTATTCGTAGTATAAAAGTACACAAGTTTCTCATCGAGCTGCTAAGCGTATTGCTAAAGCTGTATTTATTCGTCCCGTCGTCGGCAGGATTTTTTTTACATGCACCGTTTACCTGGTCCGGACTGGCGATTGCTGCTGATGCTGTTTATTATGTAATGAGAGACTTTGGAGTTCTCCGACACAGACAGCACGTAGTCCCCGGGAATAGTGATCGAGTCCCGCACCAGGAACACTCCATGCCTCTGCCCTTGGAGCAGCGAAACCGCCTCTTGCCGGCTTAATCTCCCCCAATACCAGCTCCCTCGGTCCTCCGAATCAAAATTTCCGGCCATGACTAGCGCAAGAAAAAAGCCCAGGCTTCACAGGCCTTCCCTTCGCCTCTCCTTATCCGCAAGCAGCGTTCAACTCATGCAAAAACTTTACCGCGTTCCGTTGTTGAACACGTTTCGAATACGCGCAGCATTCGCACACTTTTCTACGCTTTTTTGTTCCAATCGTGTGAGAAAACCGCCGACGTCGGAATCCCAACGTGCATGGGACGCAAAAACTACGACTATTCGCCCAGATCCTCTGATAATTGTTCAGTGTAAACCAAAACGTACATTGGAAGTTGTCACAAGGAAGTTCAAATATTTCAAATGGCGGACAAGGGAAACAATTTTTGACCTTATTTCCCGGAAGTGATGCAATAACACAGTCGATTCAGACGGTGCCTATTGGTAGCCATATTGATGCGGTCAATGTTGAAAATGAGGCCATAGCCCCGTAATATTCTGCAGTTTCATTGACCGTTGTAAATACTTTACAATTTATTTACTTTTATTTTCATTTGTAATTTTTATATAAACACACCTGGTTTCTTTTTACCAACTTAATCGCCAAGCCTGCATTTATTTAATCCAAAGCACAGCCAAAACAGTAAAATTCTGAAATATATATTTTTTTTTACTATTTAATATAACTGAATTTATTCCTGTGACCAAAGCTACATTTTTAGCGTCATTACTCCAAGCTTCAGTGTCACACGATCCTTCAGAAATCATTCTAATATGCTGATTTGCCGTTTAAGAAACATTTCTTGTTATCAATATTTAAAACAGTTGAGTACATTTTATTCAGGATTCTTTGATGAATAGAAAGATCCAAAGATCAGCAAAGAAATTATAGAAATTAATACTAACCAAAGAAATGATAGAAATGCATACGTTTTAATTTGGAAGGATGCTTTAAATGGATCAAAAGTGATGATAAAGACATTTATGTTACAAATGATTTCTATTTTACATAAATGCTGTTCTTCTGAGCTTTCTATTCATCAAAGAAACCTGAAAAAAAATCTACTCAGCTGTTTTCAACATAATAATAAATGTTTTTTGAGCAGCAAATCCGAATATTAGAATGATTTCTAAAGAATATGTGACTGGACTAATAATGCTAAAAAAATCAGCTTTGAAATCACAGGAGTAAATTACATTTTAAAATGTATTCAAATTAAATATTTAAACATTTTACTGTTTTCACTGTACTTTGGATCGAATAAATGCAAGCTTGGTGAACCGAACTGACTTATTTCAAAAACATTAAAAATTGTACTGTTCAAAAACTTTTGACTGATAATGTATTTACATTTATTTTCTAGTTTATTATCTATTTTATATATATATATATATATATATATATATATATATATATATATATATATATATATATATATATATATATATCAGTCATTCTTGAGACATGGGACAAAACATGTCCACCAATTATAACTGCTATTAGTTTTAAAAATAAAACATATTTTCAATTGTAAATGCTATGGGGATTAATAATAGAATGTATTTAACACAATTATCCCCTTCAATTTAATTTGCTCATTATGTGAAATCTATGACACTTTTTGTCTTCTCACTACATCTAAAACTGTGTGTCCACAGAGAAGGGTTTATTCATTCATATGCTATAAAATGGATAAAAAAAAAATTAATGATGAAAAAGACCTTGTTTTATCAAAGGCAACACTTAATAATATCTCATATTAAAGCAAGGTTGTTTTTCAGTCAGACATGTGTATTTAATTAGGTTTCGAAGGTGTGTCTTCACTTTTTGTCAACACCGTCAGACATTACTTAAAATGTAATAAAATCAGGGAATATCAGGGGCTATCACTCTAAACGGACCCCCTTGCCACAGTCCTCTTCTGCAGAGTACATCAATGTCACACAGGCTCTGCTAAGTTTTATAGTTTTAGAATATTTTAATTCTAATGTTAATATTTTGTGTCACAACTATGATATGTCAACACCAAACATCCAATTTGTGAGAAAATTATTTGAAATCTTTAAACCATTTTATTCT
>NC_133374.1:19961917-19985989 GCF_049309525.1 Garra rufa
CTTATCGAACAGTTTATAGCCCCATTTGCTAATATACTGAAAGGTCGTTATGTTGTAAATTGTAGTAATGAAGAAACGGAAGAACGTAAACACTGTAGTTTACATAAAACAAGCGAGTCCGCGCACGAAATAATTGCCAACCGCTAGATGTCGACATCGATTACTAATAGTTTACGGTCCTCCCTCCTTCCTTCCACTTCCAGCAGTCCCCGTTCAATTACAGTTCAATGTTCCGGTGCACAAACGCAATGAAAACGTTTACATATTTTTCGTTTTTACCACAGCTCTAACAGCCCGACATTTTATGTGCTGTTTAACGCACAAATGAATTGTGTGTTCGTTAAAGGTTTATTGATTTTGATGCCAACAGTCATATACTGTACATTTTGTTGTGTTTACAAACAATCATATACTGTACACATATTGCTGTTCCTTGTCCCCATAGCATTCTCCTTTCTTTATTAACCATTGTGGGAATACAGAAATACTGACAAAACTTGTTGATCACAGCTCTTCAGTGCACTTTTATCAATATATAGTTCCCTTCTTGTAATGACAGAACTTGTCTAGAAGTATGGCTTTGAAAAACAGCAGATTTTGAGGCTACCCGGTGACCATAAAATGACATGATAATCTGGTTAGCTTTACAACAGGAGCTTCCTTTAATTAGGCTTAATAATTAATTGTATAAACCATCATTTGGGGAGGGAGCTAATTCTACTTAAAAAACACTGAACAAGATTTTTGCATGTAAGCATATTACGATATCATACAAAGTAGTACAGTATAAATGGATATAATAAATCCTCATTTTTAATTACGTAATTTTAAATAACGAAATAAAACTAATCTGTCTAATCATTATAATACACTGTCATTAAAACATTTACTGGCATATCAGAACTGGTTTGAATAGTGTAAATCTGTAATTAGGCACTAAATAGATGTTTATACTACGAAATACCTTTATCATTTAATAACAGTGGATAAATAGAAACAAAACCTTAATATCATTTTAGTGTTTAAAGGATCTATTCTAAGAAACGTTGTCTTCAAAATTCATAAGCAGCAACAACAGAATAACAGTATTATATACTATCATATAGCCAAACAACACCTTTTTTCCCCCGTGGAGTGAGTCTTTTCTCTTTGGCTTCAGTCCTGCTGCTCTGTATCGCACAAACACACTGTTTTGGGCCAATGAGATTTTGGTTTTCCACTATATAAATTAGGGGCACTTATTATGAGCTCATCTGCGTCCCATCCACCTGGGACATGCATATTCATTGGACGATACTGAATATAATTTCGGTTGTTTTCCACTGCTGGAGAGAACATGATGCTCGCGACACTCAGATGCATAGATGGACACACCAGCATCCAGCATGTTTAACTGATCTAAATGTGCACCTACAGAGACACACACACGCTTCTCCAGTAGGGTTTTGAACAGGCACATAGGCACACAGAGGTTTGTGGTTATGACAGTGATGGGGAAAACCTGAATGAGAAGGTATATTTGATATTTTTGCACCTAACAAATGAACAATTTCTCCTTTGCAACAACCGCTGTGATTGTCAACCTTATAAAACCTGTTGAATTCCATGACTTCATGGATAACCCGGTCTGAAAACAAGATGGTCACGCTTTCTCTTTTTCTTAAAGGGATGAAGTTTACAGACTCTAATTATATCAGACAGTGGATTATGGACAGGGTCTTCTCTTAAAGACTCAACTGGTTTTCATCGCCGCCTTCTTTTTCCTCCATTTTGTGACTTTTTAAGACAGTGAAGGGATAAACCTGTGTATTTGATTTTTTTATCTCACCAGTGATTCATTTCTTCTTTGCAAAAACAGACAATGCGTTGATTGTCAACCCTATAACACCAGCATACTCTTTTTTTTACCATTCTCTTTTTCTAAAAGGGACGAAAGTTACAGGCTCAAATTAGACAGTGGCTTCAATCAAATAGGGTTGCTCGAAATTAACCAAAAATGAAAATTCTGTCATTAATTACTCACCCTCATGTCGTTCTAAACCTATAAGACCTCAGTTCATCTTCGAATCACAAATTAAGATATTTTTGATGAAATCAGAGAGCTTTCTGACTCTGCATAGATAGAAACACAACTCAAAAAGGTAGTAAGGACATCGCTAAAATAGTCCATAGACATCAGTCATTCAACCTTCATTTTATGAAGCTGTAAGAATACTTTTTGTGTGCAAAGTAAGCAAAAATAACGACTTTATTCAACATATTAAGTCTTCTTGACACGGAAGAGAAGAAATTAGGGATGTAACGGTATCAATATGGTGGTATCATGATAGCAAAGGTGTCTCGATATTATCGTGGTCACATGATGATATGAAACGATAGGTCTTCTGCGCAAAATGTGTTGTTTTTAAAATATGTTTCAACCTTTTATTCTAACATAAAAGGTCTGTTTAGACTTGTCATCTTTGGTTCGATTAAAACAAACTCTGGTGCGATTGCTCTGTTAGTGCGGTTCATTTGAGTAAGTGTGAACGCTGCCATCCGAACCCTGGTGTGCACGCAACAAGCGGACTTAGATCGCTAAAAAGATGGGTCTCGGCCCACTTCCAAACAAACTCTGCTGCGGTTCGAATGAAATATGGCCCACAGACCAAATACTTCTAAACGAAGCAAAAACAGGAAGATGCGAGACTATGCTCAATTTCATAAAGGGAACAAGTTGTGTATCCAGAACAAAATAAGCAGAGGGCAAACGTGGAGCAACAAGGAGAAAAAGTTCCTTTAATGAGCTCTTAGTAGTGAAAATAAAATATACACGCAATAATGAACATGCTAAGTCTAGCAGATGGGTTTAGGTGTATTCGACTTAAAAGCGTTAATTCCGTCACAAAAAAATACGTCATTCAATTCGACCAATCAACTTGTCAATGTACCACTATGCCTTTAGGCTCTGTATCTTTAGGTTCGCTGTCAAAAATGCCAGTGTGAACGCTAAGCGGACCAGGACCAAATGTATCATTTTTCTTTTTGGTCCAGACCAAATGAACCAAACAAACCGAACAACTAGTGTGAACACCCTAAAGTTGTGTTTTGGGCCATTATGCTTCAGCACAGTATCTATCAAACGAACTAAAACTGAAAGCACAATATGGCTTCAGTTCAGATACGAGCCAATTCAATAATTTTTCAATAGAAATTTTCTTAGTTAAAGGTCCACTGAAGTGCCTTGAAACACGCAGCGTTATTCTATGTGGTGACGTACTTTTAACTGAAACAAAAACATATCGCCCAGCCCCGCCCACTAATTTTGAATAGCCAATAGCGTTCCAAATATCTGCTCGGGCCAGAGCCGTTGAGCTCAGTAAAGCCGCATTTGTAAGCTTATGACAGCCACAGACTAATAAATTACCCCACAGATTCAATATGAAACTCTTGCTAAAACGAAATAGTGATCATAATCATGCTGAGGCTGTGTAGTTTAATACATGCCGACCGCACATATGAGCGCATATGATCTGCTCCGGGTAAATGCGTCTCTGTGTAGGGGGCAGGACATTACGGACTCTAGAGAGCATTTGATTGGACAGAACGTTTGATGAGAAACTGAAGTGCACGGTGATATCATCCAAATCCTTGATTCATATTGGCGGAAGTGACGAGACTGTAAGTTTTGAATGCCCATATCTTGTAAACGCGAATTTTGTCTTTGTTTTGCAGCACACTAGCTTATAGATAACCTTAAGGCTAATATATTCATACTAAAAGCCAAAAAACTTTAATTTTGATTTCAGGGGGACTTTAAGAACATGGGTTGGAGCCCTTAATTCTTCATTTGACTTGCAATAATATTGCATCGTAAACTTTATATTGTAATATTATATCAAGAAATTTAGAAGAGAAGAAATTGTCGTATTTATTCATTATTTTGTTGTTTTTTTGCAGACAAAAATGCGATGAAAAAAAAAACAATAAAAAATTTAGAAATTTCAATAAATTTAAGGTTGAACCACTGATCTCAAATGGACTATTTTAACAATATCCTTACTACCTTTCTGGGTCTTGAACGTGTCAGTTGCGTTGCTGTCTATGCAGGGTCAGAAAGCTCTTGGAATTCATCAAAAATACCTTAACTTGTGTTCCAAAGTTAAACGAAGGTCTTACAGATTTGGAACGACATGAGGGTGAGTATTTACTGACAGAATTTAAATTTTGTGTGTGATTTAAATGTGAACTATCCCTTTAAAGGCTTGATGGCTCCAGAAGTATGCTTTGAAAATCCTCTTCACTCTCTGCTTTCGACTCCCTTTTCTATTTGCGACTTGATCTATACATCTACATAACAGTGAAGG
This sequence comes from Garra rufa, assembly GCF_049309525.1. NCBI lineage: Eukaryota > Metazoa > Chordata > Actinopteri > Cypriniformes > Cyprinidae > Garra > Garra rufa. The sequence goes on from NC_133374.1 coordinate 19,966,264, forward strand.
GAAAGCCTAATTAAGAAGGTGTATTTGATATTTCTTTTTTTTTTTTTTTTTACCTCACAAGTGATTCATTTCTCCTTTGCAACAACAGACAACCGCTGTGATTGTCAACCCTATAAAACCTGTTGAATCCCATGACTTCATGGATAACCCAGTCTGAAAGCTTGCCTGTCATGCTTTCTCTTTTTCTTAAAGGGACCAGACTCTAATCAAGTTAGACAGTGGCATCAATCAGGTAGGGTTGTTCGAATGACATGCTAACTGGTCTGGGACAGAGTCTTCTCTCAAAGGCTCAATGGCTCCAGAAGAGTGCTGTGACTGGCTGGAGCAGGACAGATGGGAAGACTGGCTTTGTAAGTCCTCTTCGCCCTCTGCTTTGGACACCTTCCTTTCTTTGCTCCTCTTTGCAACTGGATCTTTTACCAGTCGCTGCTCCTCCACGGTCCACATACTGTCGTCCTCATCCTCCTTGCCTTGGACCTCTCTATCAAAGTCAAGCAACTCCTCCATCATGTCTTCGATCTCCATCTCGCCGTCGATCTCTTCTTCTACCTCAGATCTGAGTTCTCCCAAGCTCTCTGTCCTGTTTGCATCATCTGCGTCGTCCTCATCCACTCGGCCCTCCGGCTCACTGGCCTGGCTCTCGCCAAACTCCAGGATGGTGGGAAGGTTGCCCTGTTTGGGGCAACGCTTGCGCAGGCTCACCAGAAACGGTTGTGGGAGGGAGAAGATATCCACGTTGTTCCCCAAGTCAATCCATGTGACGCTGGGGAAGCTGTCCGGGTCTTTCAGCGTGTCTGTGAGCTCTTTGAGCACGGCACGGGTCAGCCTGTTGCCATTAAGGGCCAGGGTCTCAAGGCGGGGAAGGGATGCCAGCGTAGGGAGGAGCAGAAGGAAGGCATCGTCTGTGAGCTCGGTGAAGCCCAGCTCTATGCTGCCGATTCGGGACGCATGGTGATGCAGGTAGGCACAAAGACGCTCCATGTCTTTCACTCCAAGAGGGATGCCAGACAGATCTAATGTCCCACCGGATGGAGGGCTTGAAAGAACTGATTTGAAACTGAGAAAGAGAAAAAGAAGCAGACAGAGAGTAAGAATGTGTGGAGGTGGGAGAATTAACTTTTTATTGAATTTTATAAATCAGAACCATAGAGAAAATATTAACCTTATTAAATGTTAACCAAAGGAAAGAAAATATTAAAGGGGTAGTTCATCTAAAAATGAAAATTCTGTCATTAATTTCTCACCCTCATGGTGTTCCAAACCTGGAAGACCTTCGTTTAACTTCGGAACACAAATTAAGATATTTTGGATGAAATCTGACAGCTTTCTGACCCTGCATAGACAGCAACGCAACTACCACGTTCAAGGCTGAGAAAACTAGTCATGGTACTTTCGTGAATGTCTGTTGAAGACTGACATAATATTTTCCATTATTTTTGTTATCTTTACAAGAAAAGTATTCTCGTAGCTTCATAAAAGTAAGGTTGAACCAGTGATGTCACATGACTATTTTAACACTGTCCTTACCACCTTTCTTTGTCAAAAAGCTTTTGGATTTCATCAAAAATATATTAATTTGTGTTCCTGAGAGTGAGTAATTAATTTTTGGGTGAACTATTTCTTTAAGAATTTTACAATTCCTAGCACTTCACTAAAAAATACAACCCATTTGCTGGTTAGTATTAGGAACTGAAATATTATGTGGCACAAAATGATAATCTCTAAAAAACATACAATTCATTTAATAAAAAAATTAATATGTTACTTTTGCAGAGAGTAGAGCACGAAAAGGTATGGAAGCCCATTTCTGCCACTGAATTAAAAATAAAATAGCTTATTGCGATTTATCTCACAATTCTGACTTTTCCTGTCTTTTTTTTTTTTAGAAGTTTCTCTCTTCTAAACTTTGAACCGCGAGATTTAAACTCGTAGATCTGAGAAATGAAGTCAGAATTGTGTGATATAATCGCACATTGCAAGTTATAAAGTCAGAATTCCGAGATATAAACTCGCAATTCTGTGAACATAAATTAACGTCTTTTTTCTCCTCAGAACTGGTTTATAACTTGAAATTGCGAGTTTATATTTCACAATTCTGTGAAAAAAGTCAGAATTTTGAAATACAAACTCACTTTAAAAAAAAAAGTCAGAATTGTGAGATACAAACTTGCAATTGCGAGAAAAAAAGTCAGAATTGCGAGAAACAAACTAGCACTCACAAGAAAAAAAGTCAAAATTACGAGATACAAACTCGCAATTGTGAAGAAAAAAAAGAAGTTTATTGGAAGTTTATATCTTACAATTCTGACTTTATTTCTCGCAATTGTGCGTTTATACCTTACAGTTCTGAGAAAAAAAAGTATTGCGAGATGTAAACTGGAATTGCGTGAGTCAGAATTGCGAGATACAAAATCACAATTGCGAGAAAAAAGTCAGAATTGCAAGATACAAACTCGCAATTGTGAGATACAAACTCGCAATTGCGAGAAAAAAGTCAGAATTGCAAGAAAAAAGTCAGAATTGCGAGATACAAACTCGCAATTGCGAGAAAAAAGTCAGAATTGCGAGATACAAACTCGCATTTGCGAGAAAAAAGTTAGAATTGCAAGAAAAAAAGTCAGAATTGCGAGATACAAACTCGCAATTGCAAGAAAAAAGTCAGAATTGTGAGATACAAACTTGCAATCACGAGAAAAAAAGTCAGAATTGCGAGATACAAACTAGCAATCACGAGAAAAAAAGTCAAAATTACGAGATACAAACTCGCAATTGCGAAGAAAAAAAAAAGTTTATTGGAAGTTTATATCTTACAATTCTGACTTTATTTCTCGCAATTGTGCGTTTATACCTCACAGTTCTGAGAAAAAAAAGTCAGAATTGCGAGATGTAAACTGGAATTGCATGAAAAAAGTCAGAATTGCAAGATACAAACTTGCAATTGTGAGATACAAACTCACAATTGCGAGAAAAAAGTCACAATTGCAAGAAAAAAGTCAGAATTGCGAGATACAAACTCGCATTTGCGAGAAAAAAGTTAGAATTGCAAGAAAAAAAGTCAGAATTGCGAGATACAAACTAGCAATCACGAGAAAAAAAGTCAAAATTACGAGATACAAACTCGCAATTGCGAAGAAAAAAAAAAGTTTATTGGAAGTTTATATCTTACAATTCTGACTTTATTTCTCGCAATTGTGCGTTTATACCTCACAGTTCTGAGAAAAAAAAGTCAGAATTGCGAGATGTAAACTGGAATTGCATGAAAAAAGTCAGAATTGCAAGATACAAACTTGCAATTGTGAGATACAAACTCACAATTGCGAGAAAAAAGTCACAATTGCAAGAAAAAAGTCAGAATTGCGAGATACAAACTCGCATTTGCGAGAAAAAAGTTAGAATTGCAAGAAAAAAAGTCAGAATTGCGAGATACAAACTCGCAATTGCAAGAAAAAAGTCAGAATTGTGAGATACAAACTCGCAATTGCAAGAAAAAAGTCAGAATTGTGAGATACAAACTTGCAATTGCGAAGAAAAAAAAAGTTTATTGGAAGTTTATATCTTACAATTCTGACTTTATTTCTCGCAATTGTGCGTTTATACCTCACAGTTCTGAGAAAAAAAAGTCAGAATTGCGAGATGTAAACTGGAATTGCGTGAAAAAAGTCAGAATTGCAAGATACAAACTTGCAATTGTGAGATACAAACTCACAATTGCGAGAAAAAAGTCACAATTGCAAGAAAAAAGTCAGAATTGCGAGATGTAAACTGGAATTGCGTGAAAAAAGTCAGAATTGCAAGATAAAAAGCCGCAATTACCTTTCTTATTTTTTATTCAGTGGCGGAAATGGGCTTCCATAAAAAAAGCTTTATAAACTGCTGAGGAACTAAACTTTATATTACTAACAATACTAATAAAAGAATAGACTGTGCAGTTTAATTTATTGAAACCCATACCAGCTTTAACATTTTATTAAAACTCAGAGACTATCAAAGACTGAGGATATCGTCTCATTGAGGGAAACTGAGATCTGATTGAAAGGATTGATTTTCTGTAAATGCATTATAGATTCAAAACGGCCCCTGGAAATACGAACGGCATAGAATATAAGAGTTAATTTAATCACTATGTCAGTTGTTACTGTCAAATATGGATTAAGAACCGACGAGAGATAAATGGAGTGATAGTGGGGAACAGAAGACGAAGACAGGAAGAGAAGCTGATTTATTAAGTAAAAGAGAACAAATGCGTTGCTTCAACCGCTGCACATGCAGCAGACTCATAATAAGCTCAGTGTGCCACCACAGCTTGCCAGTGTGCGAGTGAAGAGAGAAAGAGTGAAAGCGAGAAAAGAAACGGCGAGAATACTAATTCATAATGTGGCCGTCGCTAATTCACACCAGGACATGCATATATCTTGTCGAACTGGCATTTGAGGAAGAGAGAGGAATAATAACCATCCTGATTTGACATGCTATGCTCATTCTGAATGATATATTTCCCGCCCTGCTCTGATCCTGTCATTGACCTAGCAAATAAAACACCAGCAAAGTCAAGGAAATGGCTAAACCAGAACAGGATATCAACTCTCCTGATATTACTGGCCGGAATCCCGAATCCCACGCTCTTTAGGAGAAAAAGCCTTTCCCTCTCTCAGTAATCTCACCCTGAATGCATCTGACCCACTTACATTCCCTCCTTAGCATTTGATCATCTCCAAATGCTCTCATTAACAAAGCAGGGATGTTAAGTAGAAATATTAAAACTATCTTTCAGCAAAATGGGATCTGCCATGTGACTTTAGAGGACAATTTGAAAAGTATTAAAATTTTCAAAACTTTTACATAATGTCTCAAATGCCCAAATTGCTTATATAACTCTCCAGTTTGAAAAATCATTGGTTGCTTTAGCATTTTTCATATACAACCTATAACACCACAGCAGTTTTTGAGTGCTTAGAAAACAGGAAATGATATACGACACTGTTTGTAATCAGAGATTTTGCAATCTACTTAATGCTTAATTTACTTAATGTACCCTTTTAATTTATCTGAAATTTAAATCACCCCTTGAATAAATTAAATCCAGTACAGTGCAACAAAGAGAGTATCGAGCAAGTCTACATTTTCAATTTCTGCAGAAATTTCTGCTTGTTTAGTATGGTGTCTTTACTTGCATCTCTTGATTTTTTTTTTTCACACAAGACTAATTATCGACCTGGCAGCAGGTGTGTGTTGTGAAAAATCCTTCCGTTGCATCGTATTTCCTGTGAATGTAAATAAAATCGGGTTATTACTTTAGTGTGATAGATTGAAACAAAGACTTGACTTTAGACAATATGGTTGAAGTTTCACATTCTCAGCTTTAAAGAAATAAACCCTTTCAATTACAGTCAAACTGAAGAGCAGCAGGTGGGTGGGAGGGTGTCAGATACACGCCATACTGTATTGCATTGTTACATTTCATTCACATTCTGTCAGAGGAAATGAAAGGAAAAGAAAGGAAAACTCTAACACCCAACCCTGAAAATCAGTTTTATGCGTGTCCTATTGAACATAAAGAGCAGCAGTATAAGAAAATTACTGCATATCTATAATTTACATAGCTTTTTTTTCTATAAAGAAGCGAATACATTTACTTAACAAATATGACATTACAAAACGTTCTCTTTCAAATAAAGCTGAATAAATAAGAATTAGTTCACTTCCAGAATAAAAATTTTCTGATATTTTACTCACCCCCATGTCATCCAAGATGTTCATGTCTGTTTTTCTTTAGTTGAAAAGAAATTAAGGTTTTTGAGGAAAACATTCCAGATTTTTCTCCATATAGTGGACTTCAATGGGGATCAACGGGTTGAAGGTCCAAATTGCTGTTTCAGTGCAGCTTCAAAGAGCTCTACATGATCCCAGCTGAGGAATAAGGGTCTTATCTAGTGAAACGATCTGTCATTTTCTAAGAAAAATAAAAATGTATATACTTTTTAACCACAAATGCTTGTCTTGCACTAGCTTAACTTCAAGCATTACATAATCATGCACGTGTGACGTAGGGAGAAGTAGCGACCCTGTGTTTACAAGGCGAACGTGCAAAGTCTAACACCCTTCACAAAAAAAGGCCTTTTCTTCTACTTCAGCTTCTTTGACTTTTCCTTCGACATCGGCTTTTTCTTTGACTTTTTTTCGACTTCAGCTTCTTCGACTTCAACTTTTTCGAATTATGCTTCGAATTTTTCTTGGACTTCTGCTTCTTCGAATTCTGCTTCTTCAACTTTTTCTTTGTCTTCTGCTTCTTTAACTTTCTTGACTTCTGCGTCTTCGACTTTTTCTTTTACTTCGTTTTCATCAACTTCTTTAATTTTTCCTTCAACCCCTCTTCTTTGACTTTTTCTTTGACTTCTTCGACGTTTTCTGCGACTTCTGCTTCTTTGAATTCTGCTTCAACGTCTTTGACTTCTACCTTTTAGACTTTTTCTTCTACTTTGGCTTCTTCTACTTTTTCTTTGACTTTGTCTGCTTTGACTGTTCCTTGACTTCTGCTTCTTTGACTTTTTCTTCTACTTCGGCTTATACGCCTTCTTTAATTTTTCCTTCGACCTCTGCTTCTTTGACTTTTTCTTCAACGTGTTATGTGATTTTTGCTTTTTTGAATTCTGCTTCTTCAACTTCTTTGACTTCTACCATTTCGACTTTTTCTTCTACTTTGGCTTCTTCCAATTTTGTCTTTGACTTTGTCTTCTTTGACTGTTCCTCGACTTCTGCTTCTTCGAAGTCTGCTTCTTCAACTTTTTCGAAGTCTGCTTCTTCGACTTCTGCTTCTTCAACTTCCTTGACTTCTGATTTTTTTACTTTCTCTTCTACTTGGCTTCTTCAACTTTTTTTTAGATTTCGACTTCTGCATCTTCTACTTTTTTGAATTCTGCATCCTCAACTACCTTGACTTTCGCTTCTTTGACTTTTTCTTCAACTTCGGCTTCTTCGACTTTCCACAAATGCTCATTTTGCACTAGCTTGACCTCACGCATTAAGTAATCATGCACGCTTGAAAAAAGGCAGAAGTAGCGTCTCAGTGTTTACAAAGCGAACGTGCAAAGAAAGTCAAACACCCTTCACAAAAATAGGTAAAACAACGTCAGACGATTTTGAAGTTGGAGGAGAAAATTAAATGTATTTTTTTGTCCTACCTTACATTTTTGAACCGAAGAACGCAGACTAAGAACTAACCACGCATGACCTTTCCAACATGATTGCTTAATGCGTGAAGACGCTTATGTACATTGACGAGCATTTGCGGTTAAAAAGCATATAAATTTGTATTTTTTTTTAGAAAGTGACTGAACGTTTCACTAGATAAGACCCTTATTCATCACCTGGGATCATGTAGAGCCCCTTGAAGCTGCATTGAAACTGCAATTCGGACCTTCAACCTGCTGATCCCCACTGAAGTCCACTATATGAAGAAAATTCCTGGAATGTTTTCCTCCAAACCTTCATTTCTTTTCGACTGGAGAAAGAAAGACATGGGGCTTGAATGACATGGGGGTGAGTAAATTACAAGTAAAATTTTATTCTGGAAGTGAACTAATTCTTGAAGCATCACAACTGCTTTTAACATAATAATAAATGTTTCTTGAGCAGCAAATCAGCATATTAGAATGATTTCTGAATGATCATGTGACACTGAAGACTGGAGTAATGATGCTGAAAATTTAGCTTTGCCATCACAGGAATATTACATTTATTTATATATTTAAATATATATATATATATATATATTTGAATAGAGTTACTTTAAATTGTAATAATATTTCACATTATTACTGTTTTGCAGTATTTCTAATAAAATAAACACAGCCTTCGGTGAGCATCTATCAAAAATATTAAAAATCATACCGACCCTGAATGTAGGTCATTAAAATGGCATAAGACCATCAGATAATATGTTGAAGACTCTTGGATAATAAGTGTGGTAATTATGACCAATTAAGTGCTCAGCCTATCATTATACTGCTCTATTCTCCAAGAAACTGTTGAAAGGTTAGCACTGTGTGACTGCCAGAGCAAAATGAAAGATTACCATCACTGAACTAAATCCTGAGATAAACCTTCTTTTGCCGTGAATGTAAGGATGAGTGAATGTGGGCGCTAATAATTCATTTTTGCTTAGTATGATGCAGAACATATATCATTTACAGTCTATCATTTGGTGTCCCATTGCTTTGACTTTATATCTAAATTGTAAAAATGTCATGATTTTGACATAAATCTAAATTGATATTCAGTTCACTGTAATAAAACAAAATAAAATAATAAAAAATGTATTTGGTAGTTATTTTGTTGACTATATTTCACCCAAAAATGAAAACTCTGTCATTAATTACTCAGCTTCATGTCATTCCAAATCCGTAAGACCTTCGTTCATCTTCAGAACACAAAAATACATTTTTGATGAAATCCGAGAGCTTTCTGACCCTGCATAGACAGCAACACCACTAACAAGTTCAAGGTCCAGAAAGGTAGTAAGGACATGGTAAAATAGTCAGTGGTTCAACCATAATTTTATGAAGCTACAAGAATACTTTTTGTGCAGAAAGAAAATAGCACAAAAAAAAGAAGAAATGTGCATTGAAGATTGACACAGAAGAGAAGAAATTGTTGAATAAAGTCATTATTTTTGTTTTCTTTGTGCACAAAAACTATTCTTGTAGCCTACCGTAACTATTCATTACGGTTCAACCATTAATGTCACATTAACGTGGTAGTTGCATTGTTGTCTATCCAGGGTCAGAAAGCTCTCGGATTTTATCAAAAATGTTCTGAGTATGAACGAAGGTCGTACTGGTTTGGAACGACATGAGGATGAGTAATTAATGACAGAATTAGCATTTTTGGGTGAACTATAATAATGTACTTTAATATTAAACTTACTTAATATAAAACAAAAACAATATTGACTTCCTAAGATGTTTATGACATTCAGGGCCAATTTTGTATCCAGTTCACGGGAAGTGCCAGCATCTTTGTTTAAGCTCTCCATGTAATGACTTTGTAAAGCTGACTTCAAGCAATTTTCTTTGTCAAACAGCTCTTTTTTACTCTTCCTCTCAGGCATCAATGACTCTGATGTGACAGCTGTCTGGATGGCTATGCAAATCAATACAAAAGCATCAATGTAAAGATACCCCTAATTGAAGGTGGGTAGTTTCCACATGCCAAATGAAACGTCAAAGTCACTGCTCGAATAAAGACAGACAGGCAAAGAAATTGAAAAAGCCAGAGATGCAGAAAGCTGTAAGGAACAGGGCAGGAATGAATATCAATAGCAACTTCATCATCATGCCACATTCAAAACCTGCTGTTTCTGCTCTCAGGCAGTAAAGAGCGTGAGCAGAAGAGGACAAGAAGACAAGAAAAAGAGGCTCTAAACCAGAGCTTAAGCCACTGGAAATCTAGCAAAAGGCAGAACTGTGAGGTAATCTGTTGAGGAGAGGCAGCATTAGAACGACTCAAGAGATCATATGAGGAGAAAATAGAGGGATGAAAAATAGGAGGGAAAATCTAGAAGGCAGAAAGAATTCGGCAGACATGCCTGAGAGATGACGGTATGATTTCACAACAGCCCTTATTCCACACCCTCTTCTACTCCTGTTTTATAGTCTCAAATCCCTTTTTCGTTTAACACAACCTCACAGAGAAACAGTTCTAGCTATCAAACACCAGTGAGTTTGTTATTAATGTGGGTGTTATAGAAGCAGATCGTATGCTAAAGCTAGATAAAACACTGTCGCCTCTGGACATGATGATCCAGAAAGCTCTGGCCTTCCTGTGTTGAGATGAGGAAGACATTCTTCATGGCTCCTGACAGCCGTGGGCTGCTTGTTATGGACTAAAGGGTCTCTTCACCACATGGAGACCAGACGAGGCCAATGCGTTTCACATTTCAGTCCATGAAACAATAGAGGTCATGTAGTGGGTCTATGGCATATCAGATTCCACCTAACAGGTTTTGCTTTGAAGAAGCGATCCAAATACTCAACAACATTTTTAGTCCAGGCAAGAGCTTTCAAATATCTTGTGTTCATTAAGACCTGTTTACTATGTTCCATTTGCATTTAACAATTTGGCAATCGACTCATATATTATATTCAGCGAGAGTGGGCGATACTATTGGCATTGTGACTGAGCAAACATATGCAAATGAGCAAGATAAAAACATTCTAAACAAATGCAAACATTCAGGTCTTTTTGCACCCACTTACATTAAACAGATTTGGACTCCTCTGTGTTAATAAATACACTTTATCATATATAAATACAGTATGTATTTACACTGAAGATAAATGCGTGTTACTGGGTAAACTAACAGATCAACACGTCCGGAGCAGATGTATAATTTCCTCCGGGTATATGTAGACTTGCAAATCAGAATTGATGTAGCTTCAGTGTAAATATTTGCATGGAGGCACATAGATAAAACTGCACAGTGCACACACACCATGAGTAATGCTGCCTTGTTCAGATAAACACACACGTACCGCAGACCAACATCTGTTGCGTGTGAATTCTCTATGAGAAAATGGGACACCTGTGTGAGAGACTGTCTCACGGCGGAGAAGGTTAAGGTCATGTTAGCACTTAGCCATTACTAGAGCGGAGAGGGAGGAATCATTAAGGCAGAGGGAAAGAGAAGGGTAACTGAAGGAGGCATAAAATGATGAGAGTTAAAAAATCTTAAAAAACTGCACATAAACTAAATTTAAAATGAAAAGCGAAAATAAAAACAAATTGAAAATAGTTCATCAATATTATAATAATATTTAAATAAGAATAAAATAACACAGCTGTATTAAAATGTTCTACTTAGAGGAAAATATGGGTTGCTTTTTTTAAAACCCCAATTTTAATCAAAATGTACACTTATTCATAGATGTATAACCAAAACAAACCTATAACCATGGAACCTTTCCTTTTTTAAATAGTGGAAAAAGTTTCTTTAGATTTTATTAAAATGTTCTTCACACTAAGAAAAAATGATAATTTTAAGAACTCTTCAGTGAAAGGTTAATTTTCTTTTCTTCTATGGCTTCTATGGAGTTCAAGTACTTAATCTCAGGTGCTTCTAAAAAAGAACTTTTGAGACTTATATGAATTAGAAATATTTGAGTCAACATTAAACCACTATCTTGGCAAAACTCAGCAATGTGACATTGCTGAGATTTCTTCTGAGACTCTTCAGAAGATTTGAGATTACTGGTTGACTTTTTCTCAGATGAACAATCTGAGAAACATATAAGGGAAATAAAAAAATAAAAATGGTTCTTTCATTTCACCAAAAGGTATTTTACAGTGTGTCCTTCATGGTGCCCTTGCATTGTCAAGCTCCAAAAAAAATCAAAATCAAAAAACATCTGAAAAGCAGTCATCTATATTACTTGTTCACTACATTACAAGTCTATGGAAGTCTGTTTCCACTGAATAAAAAATAAAAAAAGGTATTTGCGAATTTTTTAAGAGTTCAAGTAAATGTAATCTCAGAATTGTGTGATATAAACTAAACTAATTCTGAGTTATAAAGTCAGAATAGTGGGATAAACTAGCAGTTATGAGAAATAAAGTCAGAATAGTGGGATATAAACACAACTGTGAGTTAATATCTCACAATTCTGACTTTTTTCTTAGAATAGCGGGATAAACTCACAATTGCAAGAAATAAAGTTAGAATTGCAAGATATAAACTTGAAATTGTGAGATACAAAGTCAAACTAGTAGGATATAAACTCACAATTCTGACTTCTTTTTTCAGAATTGCGTGATATAAACTGATAATTCTGAATTATAAAATCAGAATATCTGGATACAAACTAGCAATTTGCAAGGAATAAAGTCAGAATTGCGAGATACAAACTCGGAATTGCTAGAAATAAAGTCAGAATTGTAAGATATAAACTCACAATTCCAATTACAAAGTCAGAATAGTGCTGGATATAAACTCGCAAATCTGGCTTTTTTTCTCAGAATTGCATTATATAAAATGATAATTCCAAATTATAAAATCAGAATAGCAGGATACAAACTCGTAATTGCGAGAAATGGGGTCAGAATTGCAGGATATGAACTTGTAATTGCGGGAAATAAAGTCGAGAAATACAATTTTGAGATATATACTCGCAATTGACTTTTATTCTCAGAACAGCGAGTTTGTATCTCGCAATTCTGATTTCATTTAGTAGAACTGTGAGATATACGCCTTAACTCAATTGCAAGTTCCAGTTCTGAGGGGGGGAAAAAAAGACTCACATGCTCACAGAATTGCAAGTTTATATTTTGCGATTCTGACTTAATAACTTGCAATTAATTGCTTGATATACAGAAAAAAAGTCAAAATTGTGAGTTTATATCTCGCAATTCTGACTTCATTTCTCAGAATTACGAAATGTAAACTTCCAACTGTGAGAAAAAACTCATAATTGTGAGATAAAAAAGTCGCAATTGCCTTTTTTATTTTTAAGTGGCAGAAACAGGATTCCATAGAAGTCTTCTAATACCATGAGATCTTTAACAGAGAAACAGACCAATATTGTTATTAACAAGGTCTTAACTTGACAATCTGCAGTGGTCACCATTCACTTTCAAACACAAGAATTTGAGAAAATAGTGACAGAATTTTCATTTTCGTTGAGCTATTCCTTTGTTTTTCTTTCCTGTTTGCACCTTCAGGCTGTGAAATTATTTGAACTCCTATTTCCCCTGGACGGTCCAATTATTGCCGATCTGATGAAATCACATCCGTAAACTCATAGTTCAGGCAGAACAAACAAAAGCGCTCAAGGAAGTTCAAACAGAGAATAAGGAGACCCTCAGAGGCACAAAAGCATCGACAACACGTCGAGGAGAGGTGAGAACGCTGTCTGAGAAACACTTCTTTTTTTAAACCCCAACAGCTGCATTCACATCTGTGACAATAACCCACACCACAGCACAGAACACAACATAAGCGTAACAAATAAAGAGCCGTGTGTGGTGTGACTCAGACAACAGCGGCGCTCCATCAACAAAAAGCACCCGGCGAGGATTAGACAACACAACCGGAGCGGATAAAAAGAAGAAAGTATCGAATCCGGTCTAGGCAGAACACATGCCATCACATTCCAGCTTAACCATGCAGTGAATGAACTGCGGTAGGGGACTTCAGCTGTTTTATCCATGCATACGTAAGTTAGGGAACAGAATAAAGGCGTCAGCTAATCTAAAGTGTATCCATTGACACAGGAAATAAGTACAGCCTAGTATTTCCTCATTTACACATTGCACAGTCTGTGTTTTGACTATATTAATGGCAGTTGGAAAGGAGCCACATAAGTATGAGTCTACACCACAGAACCATGTGTCAGCAAAAAACCACACGGCACGCAGTGGGAGGCTGCTCTTTCATTCACTGACTCACTCTGCAGAATAAACACAGCTCTTATCATCAATGGACAGAGAGGAAACGGCTGAAAGCCCCTTTGAGGAGCCAATTCACAGGTGATGAGATTTGGATGGTATACGCAGCTGTTTTGGAGATATAATATGAGATATTGTGTATTGAAACAATTTGGGGGTATCAGGACTGTAGGACCCAATCCTCAAATGAAACGCTCCATTAGTTGTGTGGTTTTTAAAGCGCAATTAATCCCTAAGTGCTGACGAATCAGGACACGGACAAACAACTGGCAAAGCCATGATTCATTTTGACTGCCTGACTGCAAAGTCAGAAAGCCTTTTATTTTTAAACCAACTAATCACTTTAATTAATGAACAAAGTGAGGCACTTATGAGCCACTAGGCTACTGTGTGTGGGCTTCAATGTAATTTATAATGTCGCGTTAAATGCAATGTTTTCATGTGAAATGAAAGTATGGTGGCAGAAGAGACCTAGACATCAGAGAAAAAAATAAGAAACACCAAAGAAAAATAAGAGAAAAAAGAAATGGAATGTGAAAAATAAAGGAAAGAGACAAATTTGGACATAAATGTCCCTTCCAGAATAAGGATGTTGCTAATGAAGCACTGAATCATGTAACTGACGTATTGAGTCAGTGTAATTGATCCATTGAAAAGAATTAATTTGAAAGAATGATTCACTAACTTGCAAGTTCTAGCTATATAGAGTCAAATCAAGTATTTGAGAATTTTTTTATTTTTATTTTTAAAGAGTTTATTTTTTTTGCCTTTATTTAATAGGACAGATCAGAATTGACAGGAAGCGAAGTGGGAAAGAGATGGGGGGCAGGATCGGGAAAGGTCCTCGAGCCAGGATTCGAACTCGGGACGCCCGGAGCACAACAGCGTTACATGTCGGCACACTGCCCACAAGGCTATAGGCGCCGACAAGTATCTGAGAATTTTAAACAAATATAATATTTAAACTTTTACATGACTTGAAATATTATTTGTTATTTATACAAAATTAAATATTTAAGAGCATATATTCAGCAAATACACAAGTATTTAAAGATTTTGGGGTCAGTAAGACTTTTTAAAGAGAAAAAAGTTTTCGGTAGCACAATTGTTTCCAACATTAATAATAATAAGAAATATTTCTTGTGCATCAAATCAGCAAATTAGAACGATTTCTGAAGGATCATGTGACACTGAAGACTGTAATGATGCTGAAAATTTAGCTTTGGATCACATGAATAAATTACATTTTTAAAACATATTAGAAAACCATTATTTGAATTTTAATTTCAAAATATTAGTTTTTACTGTACTTTTCATCAAATGAATGCATCCTTAGTAAGCATGAGAGATCATTAAAAAATGTTTACCCAAACTAAACTTCTGAACACCTAGAACAAAATTGTACACTACCAGTCAAAAGTTTTTGAACAGTAAGATTTTTAATGTTTTTTAAAGAAGTCTGTTCTGCTCACCAAGCCTGCATTTATTTGACTCAAAGTACAGCAAAAACTGTAAAATTGTGAAATATTTTTACTATTTAAAATAACTGTTTTCTATTTGAATATATTTTAAAACATAATTTAATCCTGTAATCAAAGCTACATTTTAAACATCATTGCTCCAGTCTTCAGTGCCACATGATCCTTCAGAAATCATTCTAATATGCTGATTTGCTGTTCAAGAAACACTTTTATTATCATTATTAATTAAATATTATTAAATTAAATTTTTTCAGGATTCTTTGGTTAATAGAGAGATCCAAATATCAGCATTTATCTGAAATAAAAAGCTTTTGTAACATTATACACTATATCATTCAAAAGTATAATTTTTTAGAAAAGAAATTCATATTTTTTTAGCAAGGATGCTTTCAATTGATCAAAAATAATGATAAAGACAAAAAGACAAAATATTTCAATTTCAGATAAATGCTGTTTTCTGAACTTTCTATTCATCAAAGAAACCTGAAAAAATTCTACTCAGCTGTTTTCAACATAACAGTAATATTTCTTTTTAGCAGCAAATCAGAATATTTGAATGATTTCTGAAGGATCATGTGACTTAAGTAATGATGCTACAAATTCAGTTTTGAAATCACAAGAATAAATTACATTTAAAATATATTCAAATAGAAAACAGTTATTTTAAATAGTAAAAATATTTCAAAATGTTATTGTTTTTGCTGTACTTTGGATCAATAAATGCAGGCTTGGTGAGCAGAAGAGACTTCTATAAAAAAAAAATCTATTTTTTTTATTTTATTTATTGTAATTTAAATAAGTTTAAATAATTGTATTTATTGTAATAAAAAAAATCAATTTTTTTTTTTTTTTTTTTTACAATTTTTGTAATTCAGGAATGAAAACATTTAGTAATGTGCAATTTCCATGGTAAAGCAATGTCAGATTTTAAAATGGTTTTCAAATGACGAATTCTGAGATTTGAAGTTTTCAATTGATATACTTTCTTATGATTTCTAAAGCGTGATAGGGAAAAAGGCAATGAAGAAAGTCTTTTTGCATACATATACATACGGGACAGTGACAGTTAAAGGGTTAAATTATTACCAGGTTTTCCATACCCATGGGAAACCTGAGAAGAAAGATAAGTCAAGACTAAACCAGAAGAGAAACGCTGTAAACTGAGGTATAAAAAACCCTATCTTTGTACTGAGGAAAGTAAGGCAGCATATGCCCTCTCTGCCTAAAATCTGAGGCCTCCTCTCTGCTTGTCAGCTCTGCTTTCTCACCAGGCCTGTGGCTTCCTCTTCAGCAGCCCCTGCCGTCTCCACTGGGAGTGTGGGCTCAGGTGGTAGGTCAGCTGACGGCACACCTTCTCCATGGCACCCAAAGCATCTCCCTCCTGACAAAGACAGAGAGAGAGATCACATCAATCAAGCTGTAACACACAGCAGGTTAATGGGAACTGGCAGAAGATCAGGGTATCTGAGCCCTCAAGGTAAAATACAAATGTTTTTGACATTTATGATGACAGAGGAAGAAAAGCTATATAGACGACGGACATGTCACAAACACAATCCGGCTCTATCATTAGGTCATCTGAGGTTAGCGAGTGTGTATGTGTGTGATTTGGTCAAATGCATTAGGATGTAATGCATTAGCAACAAATTGATGTATTGCATGGTCATCTCTGGAAAGCTTTATTATTTTTATTCACATTCATCACTGCCTGAAGCAATCCAATTTGCAGAGAGACATGAACACTCACACACACTGCCAGTAACTGCCACACTCCTCTAGACAGAAACACATAAGTTACCAAAAAAGAAAAGCACTGCATATTCCTGCAGTGCTGCCAATAATTAAATCTAATGCACTGATTAGGGCTGGGACACGATTAATCGCGATTAATCGCATCCAAAATAAAAGTTTATGTTAACATACTAAATGTGTGTTTACTGTGTATATTTATTATGTATATATAAATACACACACAAACATGTATATCAAAGAAAACTGAAAATAAAAATTAAATTAAAATAAATAAAATATTTATAATTCTATATATAATCTAAATTAAATACAAATATAACTATCCACACATATAAGTATTTTTTAAAGGCTATACATGTATGTGTGTGTATTTATATATACATAATAAATATACACAGTAAAAACACATTTAGTATGTTAACATAAACTTTTATTTTGGATGCGATTAATCGCGATTAATCGTGTCCCAGCCCTAGCACTGATATAACATTTCTGGATGATAACCAATAGATGGCTAATAAATATTAAAGAAGACATCGGATGCTAATTTTCTCACAAGTTGGTATGTTTCTTTAGGTTCTTAATGAAATGTCTGCAACATACTTTGGTTAAAATTCCTCAATTGTCATGTAAAACAACACCCTTTTTACCTTGTCAAAAAAGCTCTGTTCACAGCGACCCATTTCGGCCCATGTCTCTTTAAATGATAATGAGCTACTGCTCTTCTGTTTTTTTGTATATTTGGTGTCGCATTACCATCAAAAACAAAACGAATTCACTGTATCCTCAGTGGCTCTTATGTTCACTTTTACATCCAACTACAAAACACCTGCATTGCTTACTAAACACTGTTGTCGCTACAGCTGAGTGCGAAGAAAATGACGGGCAGTGTACAATTGGCTGAAAGGGAAAATATGACAATATGGGGCAGTCTGTCAGTGTTTGTGGGTGGAGCCTGAGCAATATGATTACATACTGCTCAGAAAATCAAAACGGCTTGAACATTTAAACTTCATAAACACCATGTAAAAGTGAATTTTGCATCCAGTGTCGCCTTTAAAACTCTATACTATTTTGTACATTTAGAATTCGAAATGTAATATGAAAATGAGTATTTAATATTGTTAATAATAAACTATATAAATTCAACTATGAATAGTGGTAAACTAAATATAAAAATAACGAAATATCCAATACCAATTAAAACCAATGAATTTAACTAAAAATTAAAAACTATTAATAACTAAAAAGTTAAACAAATGTCTCTAATATGGAACAAATATAATGTTCAGCCCTAAAAAAATATGCAACATGTTGTGATCAGTTACAAACCATTTTGTTTAATATAAATAAAGCAGAAATAAAATAAAATATAAATATAAATGTTAATTGGAGAAACTAAAACTTATAATGTTGCCTTGGCAGATAAAATAAGTTTAAACTTAGGAAATAAAATGACTAAAACTAAAATCTGTAATTAAATAGAAGTATTAAAGGGATAGTGCACCCCAAAACTGAAATGACCCTATTACTTACTCACTCTCAAGCCATCCTAGGTGTATATGACTTTCTTCTTTCAGACGAATACAATCAGAGATATATTTAAAAATGTCCTGGCTCTTCCAAGCTTTATAATGACAGTGAATGGGTGCTGAGATTTTGAAGTCCAATAAAGTGCATCCATTCATCATAAAAAGTACTCCACATGGCTCCAGGGGGTTAATGAAGGCCTTTTGAAGTGAATCAATGCATTTAAGAAAAATGGTAACTGTTGTACACATATAGGACGCAGGCTCCGGTGAATATGCTCCGCGAGAAACAAGTTTTGTTTACAGCAAAGGAAAACCTTGTCTTCTCTTGGCTTCGAAATCCTATGACATTTCTCTTTAAAAATCCAAATTTTTCCTTAATTTGTGACCAATGTTTTTGTTTTACTCTCTCCTCTGCGCTTTCGCATTCGTCACGTTTGCCTGCATACTACGTCAACCTCTGTAATGCCATTTTCTTGCGTTTCACATGTACGTCAGTTAGCAGAAGCTAGAGGTTAGGGGTTCTAAAATTTTAAATGTATTAACCCCCCAGAGTCGTGTGGAGCACTTTGTATGATGGATAGGTGCACTTTATTTAATTTTAAAATCTTAACACTCATTCACTGCCATTATAAATCTCGGAAGAGCCAGGACATTTTTTTTATTTAACTCCAATTGTATTCGTCTGAAAGAAAAAAATCAAAGGTGAAATCCTGGTTATGAGATTTATTTTTATTGTGCATTAAGAGTAATTTTGTTGTGTCATGTTAATCACAACTGAAACGTACAGAGGTTTATTACTAGAATTACATTGATTTGCTTCAGGTAATAAATGAGGTTCAGTGCACATCAGTGAATGAGAGGGCACTGCTCATACATGACTAGATTACCAATTACCTGTAGTGTCAAGTACTAGCACTTGTCTGTTCTGTGGCTCCAACTAAGAATCAACAAAAATGTCTCAACATGCAGAGTCAGCTATAAAATTCACAATACCGGGAACACATTTTTATAGCTCTTACACTGGGCCAAATGACATTTGTTTTTATCAAGAAGCTATCCAAGCTAACAGTAACACAGCATTTCATCAAGGACACTTTGTCTGTGCTCAGGTGTTTGTATCCGCACCGGAAACATCAATATGTAAATCAATCCGGGCCATCACATCTCTTCGCTGCACCAGGCCTTGACCTCTGCAGAGGATCAGAGATAGAACTATATCTGTGGATATTGAGATGTCTGGCAAACACACCCTATGTGTTAGTAAAGCCTATGGGCTGCTGACGGTGACATTAACAGTGCCACATGGCTGGTCATCTCTAGTGCGGATCCCCCTGCAGACAGACAGTAGGTCCCCTGGCAATGTAATCATACACCCAGCGGGCTCTGACAGCTCTGAGAGTGTAACAGACAGCCCAGCTTTCCTTTCGTCACATCACTGAGCGTGTCTCTACTCTGTCTTCCTCCATCGCTACTTACAATTACAATAACAACACTTAGAGAAAATGTCACCTTATGCACTTGTGC
>NC_133374.1:19986489-20066081 GCF_049309525.1 Garra rufa
TAACTATTCATTACGGTTCAACCATTAATGTCACATTAACGTGGTAGTTGCATTGTTGTCTATCCAGGGTCAGAAAGCTCTCGGATTTTATCAAAAATGTTCTGAGTATGAACGAAGGTCGTACTGGTTTGGAACGACATGAGGATGAGTAATTAATGACAGAATTAGCATTTTTGGGTGAACTATAATAATGTACTTTAATATTAAACTTACTTAATATAAAACAAAAACAATATTGACTTCCTAAGATGTTTATGACATTCAGGGCCAATTTTGTATCCAGTTCACGGGAAGTGCCAGCATCTTTGTTTAAGCTCTCCATGTAATGACTTTGTAAAGCTGACTTCAAGCAATTTTCTTTGTCAAACAGCTCTTTTTTACTCTTCCTCTCAGGCATCAATGACTCTGATGTGACAGCTGTCTGGATGGCTATGCAAATCAATACAAAAGCATCAATGTAAAGATACCCCTAATTGAAGGTGGGTAGTTTCCACATGCCAAATGAAACGTCAAAGTCACTGCTCGAATAAAGACAGACAGGCAAAGAAATTGAAAAAGCCAGAGATGCAGAAAGCTGTAAGGAACAGGGCAGGAATGAATATCAATAGCAACTTCATCATCATGCCACATTCAAAACCTGCTGTTTCTGCTCTCAGGCAGTAAAGAGCGTGAGCAGAAGAGGACAAGAAGACAAGAAAAAGAGGCTCTAAACCAGAGCTTAAGCCACTGGAAATCTAGCAAAAGGCAGAACTGTGAGGTAATCTGTTGAGGAGAGGCAGCATTAGAACGACTCAAGAGATCATATGAGGAGAAAATAGAGGGATGAAAAATAGGAGGGAAAATCTAGAAGGCAGAAAGAATTCGGCAGACATGCCTGAGAGATGACGGTATGATTTCACAACAGCCCTTATTCCACACCCTCTTCTACTCCTGTTTTATAGTCTCAAATCCCTTTTTCGTTTAACACAACCTCACAGAGAAACAGTTCTAGCTATCAAACACCAGTGAGTTTGTTATTAATGTGGGTGTTATAGAAGCAGATCGTATGCTAAAGCTAGATAAAACACTGTCGCCTCTGGACATGATGATCCAGAAAGCTCTGGCCTTCCTGTGTTGAGATGAGGAAGACATTCTTCATGGCTCCTGACAGCCGTGGGCTGCTTGTTATGGACTAAAGGGTCTCTTCTCCACATTGAGACCAGACGAGGGCAATGCGTTTCACATTTCAGTCCATGAAACAATAGAGGTCATGTAGTGGGTCTATGACATATCAGATTCCACCTAACAGGTTTTGCTTTGAAGAAGCGATCCAAATACTCAACAACATTTTTAGTCCAGGCAAGAGCTTTCAAATATCTTGTGTTCATTAAGACCTGTTTACTATGTTCCATTTGCATTTAACAATTTGGCAATCGACTCATATATTATATTCAGCGAGAGTGGGCGATACCATTGGCATTGTGACTGAGCAAACATATGCAAATGAGCAAGATAAAAACATTCTAAACAAATGCAAACATTCAGGTCTTTTTGCACCCACTTACATTAAACAGATTTGGACTCCTCTGTGTTAATAAATACACTTTATCATATATAAATACAGTATGTATTTACACTGAAGATAAATGAGTGTTACTGGGTAAACTAACAGATCAACACGTCCGGAGCAGATGTATAATTTCCTCCGGGTATATGTAGACTTGCAAATCAGAATTGATGTAGCTTCAGTGTAAATATTTGCATGGAGGCACATAGATAAAACTGCACAGTGCACACACACCATGAGTAATGCTGCCTTGTTCAGATAAACACACACGTACCGCAGACCAACATCTGTTGCGTGTGAATTCTCTATGAGAAAATGGGACACCTGTGTGAGAGACTGTCTCACGGAGGAGAAGGTTAAGGTCATGTTAGCACTTAGCCATTACTAGAGCGGAGAGGGAGGAATCATTAAGGCAGAGGGAAAGAGAAGGGTAACTGAAGGAGGCATAAAATGATGAGAGTTAAAA
The DNA here is from genome assembly GCF_049309525.1 of Garra rufa. NCBI lineage: Eukaryota > Metazoa > Chordata > Actinopteri > Cypriniformes > Cyprinidae > Garra > Garra rufa. Next base: position 19,988,502 of record NC_133374.1, read on the forward strand.
AATCTTAAAAAACTGCACATAAACTAAATTTAAAATGAAAAGCGAAAATATAAACGAATTGAAAATAGTTCATCAATATTATAATAATATTTAAATAAGAATAAAATAACACAGCTGTATTAAAATGTTCTACTTAGAGGAAAATATGGGTTGCTTTTTTTAAAACCCCAATTTTAATTAAAATGTACACTCATTCATAGATGTATAACAAACCTTTAACATTCATGGAACCTTTCCTTTTTTAAATAGTGGAAAAAAGTTTCTTCAGATTTTATTAAAATGTTCTTCACACTAAGAAAAAATGATCATTTTAAGAACTCTTCAGTGAAATGTTAATTTTATTTTCTTCTATGGCATCACTATAAATGTATTTTTTAAAGAGTTCAAGTACTTAATCTCAGGTGCTTCTAAAAAAGAACTTTTGAGACTTTTATGAATTAGAAATATTTGAGTCAACATTAAACCACTATCTTGGCAAAACTCAGCAATGTGACATTGCTGAGATTTCTTCTGAGACTCTTCAGAAGATTTGAGATTACTGGTTGACTTTTTCTCAGATGAACAATCTGAGAAACATATAAGGGAAATAAAAAATAAAAATGGTTCTTTCATTTCACCAAAAGGTATTTTACAGTGTGTCCTTCATGGTGCCCTTGCATTGTCAAGCTCCAAAAAAATCAAAATCAAAAAACATCTGAAAAGCAGTCATCTATATTACTTGTTCACTACATTACAAGTCTATGGAAGTCTGTTTCCACTGAATAAAAAAAAAAAAAGGTATTTGCGAATTTTTTAAGAGTTCAAGTAAATGTAATCTCAGAATTGTGTGATATAAACTAAACTAATTCTGAGTTATAAAGTCAGAATAGTGGGATAAACTAGCAGTTATGAGAAATAAAGTCAGAATAGTGGGATATAAACACAACTGTGAGTTAATATCTCACAATTCTGACTTTTTTCTTAGAATAGCGGGATAAACTCACAATTGCAAGAAATAAAGTTAGAATTGCAAGATATAAACTTGAAATTGTGAGATACAAAGTCAAACTAGTAGGATATAAACTCACAATTCTGACTTCTTTTTTCAGAATTGCGTGATATAAACTCATAATTCTGAATTATAAAATCAGAATAGCTGGATACAAACTAGCAATTTGCAAGGAATAAAGTCAGAATTGCGAGATACAAACTCGGAATTGCTAGAAATAAAGTCAGAATTGTAAGATATAAACTCACAATTCCAATTACAAAGTCAGAATAGTGCTGGATATAAACTCGCAAATCTGGCTTTTTTTCTCAGAATTGCATTATATAAAATGATAATTCCAAATTATAAAATCAGAATAGCAGGATACAAACTCGTAATTGCGAGAAATGGGGTCAGAATTGCAGGATATGAACTTGTAATTGCGGGAAATAAAGTCGAGAAATACAATTTTGAGATATATACTCGCAATTGACTTTTATTCTCAGAACAGCGAGTTTGTATCTCGCAATTCTGATTTCATTTAGTAGAACTGTGAGATATACGCCTTAACTCAATTGCAAGTTCCAGTTCTGAGGGGGGAAAAAAAGACTCACATGCTCACAGAATTGCAAGTTTATGTTTTGCAATTCTGACTTAATAACTTGCAATTAATTGCTTGATATACAGAAAAAAAGTCAAAATTGTGAGTTTATATCTCGCAATTCTTACCCTGGAAATCCAGAGGTCTCGCGAGAGCACAATTTGAATTGTCTCTGCAAGACACTCTGGCATCGAGCAATGATGCAGGTTACTGCATCTGAACGAGTTAGACTTGGCTTTTCATATAAAAGAGGAACAGAAAACCGAAAACTCGAATCGTTCCTTTGCAAGAAGGACGTTTTTGCTGTTTTGCCGACTGGATACGGCAAGAGTTTAATCTATCAGTTCATGAGTTCACGCTTACATATAATTAGCCGGAGAATAGTGCATGTTTGGCGTGCTGTCCGGTGAAGGGCTCCGAGCTCGGGAGTGGCCCGAACCCAGAGTACGTTACCCCCCAATAGGAGTAGCGAGAACTCGGAGTGATGAGATGGGGTGGTGGAGGTTTACTGATAAACCATCCAGTGAATTGAGGTGAGTCAGCTGTATTTAAACCTATGGCGCTGATTGACTTGTGATGTTTACGCTAAGCATCTGACGTGCTTCTCCTGAACTTTGTTAATGAAACATCATTTAGTTCTGCTGGTAGCTAATCGTGTATTGTTGTGATTGGTCGTGGCGTTATCCAATTGCGTGCAGTTAAGAGTTTCAAATGCATGCTTGGTGCTGCCCCTCGAGTTAGGCAGTTTTCATTGTTCGATCCCAGACCCTTAATCTTAATAGATTAGGGTCTGGATTTTTCCAGGCTACGCAATTCTGACTTTATTTCTCAGAATTACGAAATGTAAACTTCCAACTGTGAGAAAAAACTCATAATTGTGAGATAAAAAAGTCGCAATTGCCTTTTTTATTTTTAAGTGGCAGAAACAGGATTCCATACAAGTCTTCTAATACCATGAGATCTTTAACAGAGAAACAGACCAATATTGTTATTAACAAGGTCTTAACTTGACAATCTGCAGTGGTCACCATTCACTTTCAAACACAAGAATTTGAGAAAATAGTGACAGAATTTTCATTTTCGTTGAGCTATTCCTTTGTTTTTCTTTCCTGTTTGCACCTTCAGGCTGTGAAATTATTTGAACTCCTATTTCCCCTGGACGGTCCAATTATTGCCAATCTGATGAAATCACATCCGTAAACTCATAGTTCAGGCAGAACAAACAAAAGCGCTCAAGGAAGTTCAAACAGAGAATAAGGAGACCCTCAGAGGCACAAAAGCATCGACAACACGTCGAGGAGAGGTGAGAACGCTGTCTGAGAAACACTTCTTTTTTTAAACCCCAACAGCTGCATTCACATCTGTGACAATAACCCACACCACAGCACAGAACACAACATAAGCGTAACAAATAAAGAGCCGTGTGTGGTGTGACTCAGACAACAGCGGCGCTCCATCAACAAAAAGCACCCGGCGAGGATTAGACAACACAACCGGAGCGGATAAAAAGAAGAAAGTATCGAATCCGGTCTAGGCAGAACACATGCCATCACATTCCAGCTTAACCATGCAGTGAATGAACTGCGGTAGGGGACTTCAGCTGTTTTATCCATGCATACGTAAGTTAGGGAACAGAATAAAGGCGTCAGCTAATCTAAAGTGTATCCATTGACACAGGAAATAAGTACAGCCTAGTATTTCCTCATTTACACATTGCACAGTCTGTGTTTTGACTATATTAATGGCAGTTGGAAAGGAGCCACATAAGTATGAGTCTACACCACAGAACCATGTGTTAGCAAAAAACCACACGGCACGCAGTGGGAGGCTGCTCTTTCATTCACTGACTCACTCTGCAGAATAAACACAGCTCTTATCATCAATGGACAGAGAGGAAACGGCTGAAAGCCCCTTTGAGGAGCCAATTCACAGGTGATGAGATTTGGATGGTATACGCAGCTGTTTTGGAGATATAATATGAGATATTGTGTATTGAAACAATTTGGGGGTATCAGGACTGTAGGACCCAATCCTCAAATGAAACGCTCCATTAGTTGTGTGGTTTTTAAAGCGCAATTAATCCCTAAGTGCTGACGAATCAGGACACGGACAAACAACTGGCAAAGCCATGATTCATTTTGACTGCCTGACTGCAAAGTCGGAAAGCCTTTTATTTTTAAACCAACTAATCACTTTAATTAATGAACAAAGTGAGGCACTTATGAGCCACTAGGCTACTGTGTGTGGGCTTCAATGTAATTTATAATGTCGCGTTAAATGCAATGTTTTCATGTGAAATGAAAGTATGGTGGCAGAAGAGACCTAGACATCAGAGAAAAAATAAGAAACACCAAAGAAAAATAAGAGAAAAAAGAAATGGAATGTGAAAAATAAAGGAAAGAGACAAATTTGGACATAAATGTCCCTTCCAGAATAAGGATGTTGCTAATGAAGCACTGAATCATGTAACTGACGTATTGAGTCAGTGTAATTGATCCATTGAAAAGAATTAATTTGAAAGAATGATTCACTAACTTGCAAGTTTTAGCTATATAGAGTCAAATCAAGTATTTGAGAATTTTTTTATTTTTATTTTTTTTAAAGAATTTTTTTTTGTTTTTTTTTTGCCATTTTTTGATAGGACAGATCAGAATTGACAGGAAAAGGAATTCATATTTTTTTTTTTAGCAAGGACGCTTTCAATTGATCAAAAATAATGATAAAGACAAAAAGACAAAATATTTCAATTTCAGATAAATGCTGTTTTCTGAACTTTCTATTCATCAAAGAAACCTGAAAAAATTCTACTCAGCTGTTTTCAACATAACAGTAATATTTCTTTTTAGCAGCAAATCAGAATTTTTGAATGATTTCTGAAGGATCATGTGACTTAAGTAATGATGCTACAAATTCAGTTGAAATCACAAGAATAAATTACATTTAAAATATATTCAAATAGAAAACAGTTATTTTAAATAGTAAAAATATTTCAAAATGTTATTGTTTTTGCTGTACTTTGGATCAATAAATACAAGCTTGGTGAGCAGAAGAGACTTCTATAAAAAACAAAAAATCTTACTGTTTAAAAACTTTTGACTGGTAGTGTATATTGACTAGAAATATCCAGTTAAATTTTTGTAATTCAGGAATGAAAACATTTTGTAATGTGCAATTTCCATGGTAATGCAATGTCAGATTTTAAAATGGTTTTCAAATGACGAATTCTGAGATTTGAAGTTTTCAATTGAAATGTAATTTCTTATGATTTCTAAAGCGTGATAGGGAAAAAGGCAATGAAGAAAGTCTTTTTGCATACATATACATATACGGGACAGTGACAGTTAAAGGGTTAAATTATTACCAGGTTTTCCATACCCATGGGAAACCTGAGAAGAAAGATAAGTCAAGACTAAACCAGAAGAGAAACGCTGTAAACTGAGGTATAAAAAACCCTATCTTTGTACTGAGGAAAGTAAGGCAGCATATGCCCTCTCTGCCTAAAATCTGAGGCCTCCTCTCTGCTTGTCAGCTCTGCTTTCTCACCAGGCCTGTGGCTTCCTCTTCAGCAGCCCCTGCCGTCTCCACTGGGAGTGTGGGCTCAGGTGGTAGGTCAGCTGACGGCACACCTTCTCCATGGCACCCAAAGCATCTCCCTCCTGACAAAGACAGAGAGAGAGATCACATCAATCAAGCTGTAACACACAGCAGGTTAATGGGAACTGGCAGAAGATCAGGGTATCTGAGCCCTCAAGGTAAAATACAAATGTTTTTGACATTTATGATGACAGAGGAAGAAAAGCTATATAGACGACGGACATGTCACAAACACAATCCGGCTCTATCATTAGGTCATCTGAGGTTAGCGAGTGTGTATGTGTGTGATTTGGTCAAATGCATTAGGATGTAATGCATTAGCAACAAATTGATGTATTGCATGGTCATCTCTGGAAAGCTTTATTATTTTTATTCACATTCATCACTGCCTGAAGCAATCCAATTTGCAGAGAGACATGAACACTCACACACACTGCCAGTAACTGCCACACTCCTCTAGACAGAAACACATAAGTTACCAAAAAAGAAAAGCACTGCATATTCCTGCAGTGCTGCCAATAATTAAATCTAATGCACTGATATAACATTTCTGGATGATAACCAATAGATGGCTAATAAATATTAAAGAAGACATCGGATGCTAATTTTCTCACAAGTTGGTATGTTTCTTTAGGTTCTTAATGAAATGTCTGCAACATACTTTGGTTAAAATTCCTCAATTGTCATGTAAAACAACACCCTTTTTACCTTGTCAAAAAAGCTCTGTTCACAGCGACCCGTTTCGGCCCATGTCTCTTTAAATGATAATGAGCTACTGCTCACCCTCTCTTCTGTTTTTTTTTGTATATTTGGTGTCGCATTACCATCAAAAACAAAACTAATTCACTGTATCCTCAGTGGCTCTTATGTTCACTTTTACATTCAACTACAAAACACCTGCATTGCTTACTAAACACTGTTGTCGCTACAGCTGAGTGCGAAGAAAATGACAGGCAGTGTACAATTGGCTGAGAGGGAAAAGATGATAATATGGGACAGTCTGTCAGTGTTTGTGGGTGGAGCCTGAGCAATATGATTACATACTGCTCAGAAAATCAAAACGGCTTGAACATTTAAACTTCATAAACACCATGTAAAAGTGAATTTTGCATCCAGTGTCGCCTTTAAAACTCTATACTATTTTGTACATTTAGAATTCGAAATGTAATATGAAAATGAGTATTTAATATTGTTAATAATAAACTATATAAATTCAACTATGAATAGTGGTAAACTAAATATAAAAATAATGAAATATCCAATACCAATTAAAACCAATGAATTTAACTAAAAATTCAAAACTATTAATAACTAAAAAGTAAAACAAATGTCTCTAATATGGAACAAATATAATGTTCATTCCTAAAAAAATATGCAACATGTTGTGATCAGTTACAAACCATTTTGTTTAATATAAATAAAGCAGAAATAAAATAAAATATAAATATAAATGTTAATTGGAGAAACTAAAACTTATAATGTTGCCTTGGCAGATAAAATAAGTTTAAACTTAGGAAATAAAATGACTAAAACTAAAATCTGCAATTAAATAGAAGTATTAAAGGGATAGTGCACCCCAAAATTGAAATGACCCTATTACTTACTCACTCTCAAGCCATCCTAGATGTATATGACTTTCTTCTTTCAGACGAATACAATCAGAGATATATTTAAAAATGTCCTGGCTCTTCCAAGCTTTATAATGACAGTGAATGGGTGCTGAGATTTGAAGTCCAATAAAGTGCATCCATTCATCATAAAAAGTACTCCACATGGCTCCAGGGGGTTAATGAAGGCCTTTTGAAGTGAATCAATGCATTTAAGAAAAATGGTAACTGTTGTACACATTTAGGACGCAGGCTCCGGTGAATATGCTCCACGAGAAACAAGTTTTGTTTACAGCAAAGGAAAACCTTGTCTTCTCTTGGCTTTGAAATCCTATGACATTTCTCTTTAAAAATCCTAATTTTTCCTTAATTTGTGACCAATGTTTTTGTTTTACTCTCTCCTCTGCGCTTTCGCATTCGTCACGTTTGCCTGCATACTACGTCAACCTCTGTAATGCCATTTTCTTGTGTTTCACATGTACGTCAGTTAGCAGAAGCTAGAGGTTAGGGTTTATAAAGTTTTAAATGTATTAACCCCCCAGAGTCGTGTGGAGCACTTTTTATGATGGATAGGTGCACTTTATTTAAATTTAAAATCTTAACACTCATTCACTGCCATTATAAATCTCGGAAGAGCCAGGGCATTTTTTTTTTATTTAACTCCAATTGTATTCGTCTGAAAGAAAAAAATCATATACACCTAGGATAGCTTGAGAGTGAGTAAATCGTGGGGTGATTTTCATTTTTGTGTGAACTATTTCTTTTAAAGGAACAAAACTAATAACAAAAATCATATAAATTACTAAAACTTAATGTGAAACTTAAAAAAGAAAACTGAAAATATTTTACTGAAATCTAATTTAAAATACTAAAATACTTATAAATAATATTAAAACAACACTTGCTGTAATATCAGAACACAATTCAATTCATTATTTTGAGCTGCAAAGGTGAAATCCTGGTTATGAGATTTATTTTTATTGTGCATTAACAGTAATTTTGTTGTGTCATGTTAATCACAACTGAAACGTACAGAGGTTTATTACTAGAATTACATTGATTTGCTTCAGGTAATAAATGAGGTTCAGTGCACATCAGTGAATGAGAGGGCACTGCTCATACATGACTAGATTACCAATTACCTGTAGTGTCAAGTACTAGCACTTGTCTGTTCTGTGGCTCCAACTAAGAATCAACAAAAATGTCTCAACATGCAGAGTCAGCTATAAAATTCACAATACCGGGAACACATTTTTATAGCTCTTACACTGGGCCAAATGACATTTGTTTTTATCAAGAAGCTATCCAAGCTAACAGTAACACAGCATTTCATCAAGGACACTTTGTCTGTGCTCAGGTGTTTGTATCCGCACCGGAAACATCAATATGTAAATCAATCCGGGCCATCACATCTCTTCGCTGCACCAGGCCTTGACCTCTGCAGAGGATCAGAGATAGAACTATATCTGTGGATATTGAGATGTCTGGCAAACACACCCTATGTGTTAGTAAAGCCTATGGGCTGCTGACGGTGACATTAACAGTGCCACATGGCTGGTCATCTCTAGTGCGGATCCCCCTGCAGACAGACAGTAGGTCCCCTGGCAATGTAATCATACACCCAGCGGGCTCTGACAGCTCTGAGAGTGTAACAGACAGCCCAGCTTTCCTTTCGTCACATCACTGAGCGTGTCTCTACTCTGTCTTCCTCCATCGCTACTTACAATTACAATAACAACACTTAGAGAAAATGTCACCTTATGCACTTGTGCAAACTCTCAGTCTCCACACTTTTAGTTGACATTTCGTTAGGTCTGCTTAGTTAAAGTTATTGCATATGCAGATTTATGAGGCTAGTTCTCACTTTTTTATAAATGTGCAGGTCATGGACTGGCCATCTGTTGAGGGTGTTTCCCTCGCCTGTGGCCTGGGATGCTGGGATAGGCTCCAGCCTTACCATAAGGTTTGGAAAATGGATGGAGGTGCAGGTCATTTTTCACCATAAAATCATAAAATTGAAAGAAATTAAATAAATAAATGATACATTTGTGTGTCAATATATGCATTTATTCCAGTTTTGGCAAAGTTGAATTTTTAGCATCATTACTCCAGATTTCAGTGTCACATGATCCTTCAGAATCAGAAGAAACATTTCTTATTACTATAATTGTTGCAAACGGTTGTGCTGATTAATATTTTTGTGGTTTTTCAGAAATAGACATCTTTTGTAACAATGTAAATGTCTTTATTGTAATGTATTATTAATGAAATGCATATATATATATATATATATATATATATATATATATATATATATATATATATATATATATATATATATACATACACACAATATTTTATTAAATTAAAAATACAAATATTAAAGATATATAATTCAGAGTTAATTAACTTAAAATATAGATCATATTGACATATCAATTAAATAATTAAATAAAAAATATAAAAATTAAAAATATATAATTCAGAGGTAATTAACTTAAAATATAGATACTGACATATTAATTGAATATTTAATTAAATAAAAAATGTAAATATTAAAGATATATAATTTAGAGGTAATTAACTTACAATATAGATACTACTGACATATTAATTAATATTTAATTAGATTAAAAATATAAATAATAAATATATAATTCATAGATAATTAACTAATTAATTAAAATATAGATACTACTGTGATATATTAAATTCTCTACATAATATACACTACCCATCAAACGTTTTTGAACAGTAAGATTTTTAATATTTTTTCTTAAGAATTCTACTGCTCACCAAGCCTGCATTTATTTAATCCAAAGTACAGCAAAAACTGTAACATTTTGAAATATTTTTCCTATGTAAAATAACTGTTGTCTATTTTAATATATTTTAAAGTGTAATTTATTTCTGTGATTTCAAAGCTGAATTTTCAGCATCATTACTTCAGTCTTTAGTGTCATATTAGTCTTTAGAAATCATTCTAATATGCTGATTTGCTGCTCAAAAAACATTTATTATTATTATTATTATTATTATGTTAAAAACAGCTGAGTATAAATCTTTTCAGGTTTCTTGGATAAATAGAAAGTTCAGAATAACAACATTTATCTAAAAAACATCATCAATTTTAATCAATTTAAAGCATCCTTGCTAAATAAAAGTAATAATTTCTATAATTTCTTTCCTAAAAAAAAAGCCAAAATGCTGATCTTTGGATCTTTCTATTAATCAAAAAATCCAGAATAAATGTACTCAACTGTTTAAAATATTGCTAATAATACTTTAAAAAAAATGTTTCTTGAACAGAAAATCAGCATATTAGAATGATATTTGAAGGATCATGTGACACTGAAGACTGGAGTAATGATGCTGAAAAATCACAGGAATAAGTTACAGGTTAAAATATATTCAACTAGAAAGCAGTTATTTCAAATAGTAAAAATATTTAACAATATTACTGCTTTTGCTGTATTTTAGATCATATAAATGTAGGCTTGGTGAGATTTTTTTTTTCCTATTACAGTAATAAGAATTCATTTTTTTATTTTTTATTTTTTACATTTTTAACTTAATTTACATAAAACTAAAGGTGCAACACAAAAAAATCTCAATGATCCTAAAAACAGACTTCATTTTATTTAAACAAAATATCATTTCATATTTCTGTCTTTTGATTTTGGGGTGAAATAAAACCAGGACTTGTTCTTGACAGATTTCATGAGAGTACCACAACCACATTTTGTTAGAGAAGAGATGATGAGCTCAGCGCAAAGAAAACAATCGGCAGCATTCTTGTTGTTTTGGTGGAGGTCAGGTGTTAGTGCAGCTCTCTATAGCAGCTGAGCAGGGTGTTAGTGGTGTGATATAGTGCCTGACTTGCTTCATTAAGTGCAGCAGCAGCAGCAGCAGTCTTGAAAGAGGGCTGACTGGTCTTTAGTGTGTGTGACTCATCCGCGAATACACCTCCCTCTGCCTCTACCCTCTCCGCTCTCTTCATCTCTGCTTCTGCCTCACACAGAGACTCACACATCCTTAAGCAACTGGGATTCATCCTAATGCTCACTGCACTGAAATGGTACAATTTCATATCTGCTGCACCATCCAGGCAGCGCTATAAGGCACTTTTCATTAAATATTAACGTAACACAACATGCAAGGAATGCACAGAAATAGAGCAGAAATGGTGAAGTGTGTGCGTGTGTTTTGATGTGTAAGTCACGAATCACAAAAACACTATACCGTCTTTGGGCAGTGAATATATTTGGCCAGGCTGATAATGAGGTCATGGGTAATGGGATCCACCAGGTTGCGGAAACTGGCATAGCGGTAGAGAACATCGTCCAGAGAGGTTGACTCCATTCCCAGATCCTGGAAAAAAAGACACAATACAGAGAGGTCAACAGAATGAGAACTACAGGGTCCCAGCAGATCACAGTTAAAGGAATAGTTCACCCCAAAAATGAAAATTACTCACCCTCAGACCAAATATCAGAACAAAATTGGAGTAATTTAGCATCACATCACTTGCTCACCAATGGATCCTCTGGAGTGAATGGGTGAAGTCATGTGATAAAAACACCACAATAGTCCATAGACTCCATCAGTTAAAGGATTAGTTCACTTCCAGAACAAAAATTTACAGATAATTTACTCACCCCTTTGTCATCCAAGATGTTCATGTCTTTCTTTCTTCAGTCATAAAGAAATTATGTTTCTTGAGGAAAACATTTCAGGATTTCTCTCCATATAGTGGACTTCAATGGTGCCCCGAGTTTGAGCTTCCAAAATGCAGTTTAAATGCAGCTTCACATGGCTCTAAATGATCCCAGCCGAGGAAGAAGAGTCTTATCTAGTGAAACGATTGGTTATTTTTGAAACAAATTGACAATTTATATACTTTTTAACCTCAAATGCTCATCTTGTCTCATCTCTGTGATGCGCATGAGTAGTCAGTGTAATCTGGGCCAATACAGTAAGGGTATGTCGAAAAACTCCTATCTTGTTTTCTTCTGCAACTTCAAATTCGTCCTACAATCGTTTTACCTTTTTTTGTAAAGGGCGTTTGATCTTCTTTGCATGTTCACTTTGTAAACACTGGGTTGGTACTTCTGCAGCAATGTAGGACAATTTTGAAGTTGGGGAAGAAAACGAGATGGGAGTTTTTCGACATACCCTAACTGTCTTGAACCGGAAATGCAGACACAGACAAGACAAGCATTTGAGGTTAAAAAGTACATAAACGGTCAGTTTGTTTCGAAAATGACCAATTGTTTTGCTAGAAAAGACTCTTCTTCCTCAGCTTGGATCGTTTAAAGCCCTTTGAAGCTGCATTTAAACTGCATTTTGGAAGTTCAAACTTGGGGGCACCATTTAAGTTGATTATATGGAGAGAAATCCTGAAATGTTTTCCTCAAGAAACATCATTTCTTATCGACTGAAGAAAGAACACGAACATCTTGGATGACAAGAGGGTGAGTAAATTATCTGCAAATTTTTGTTCTGGAAGTGAACTACTCCTTTAAAGCCTTTGAAGTGAAAAGCTGCATGTTTGTGATTAAATCCATCATTAAGGCGTTTTAAATTTTAAACTGTCACTTCTGGCCAAAAAAATGACTCCATAATCCACAACAATGCTCCCTCCTGTGAAAAAGTCCATCCCCTGTTTTCTCACATCCATTAACAGAACAGATTTAGACCGATTCTGCTTATAAATGGAGCATATTTCTCTTCTGTTTCAGATGGAACAACTTTGTCACTGGAGAAAGTAATATTATGGATATTAGGAATAGTTTAATTAAAAACGTCTTAATGATGGATTTGCTAATTACAAACATGCAGCTTTTTGCTTAGACATTAAATGATTAGTTCACTTCCAGAATGAAAATTTCCTGATAATTTATTGCCATGTCATCCAAGATGTATATCTTTCTTTCCTAGGTGAAAAAGAACTTAAAAGTTTTTGAGGAAAACATTCCAAGATTTTTATCCAAGATTCAGTAGGTTAAAGGTCCAAATTGCAGTTTCAATGCAGCTTCAAAAAGCTCTACATGATCTAAGCCGAGAAATACGGGTCTTATCTAGCGAAACGACCAGTCATTTTCTAAAAAAAAAATAAAAATGTATATACTTTTTAACCACAAATGCTCATCTTCCAATACGTAATCATGTTGGAAAGGTCATGTGTGGTTAATTCTACGTCATTGTACTTCGGTTAAAAAGGTAGGGTAGGGTTTTCAACATCACTGTTTTACCTTTTTTTGTAAAGAGTGTTTGACTTTCTATGCACGTTCACTTTGTAAATGCTGGATCGGTATTTCCACGTGTGACCTTTCCAATGTGACTAAGGTGTGAAGTCAAGCTAGTGCATTTGTGGTTTAAAAGTATATACATTTTTATTATTTTAGAAAATTACGTATTGTTTCACTAGATAAGACTCTTATTCCTCAACTGGGACTGTGTAGAGCCTTTGGAGCTGCACTGAAACTGGAAAAATCCTAAAATCTTTTCCTCAAAAACCTTCATTTCTTTTCGGCTGAAGAAAGATAGACATGAACATCTTGGATGACATGGGGGTATGTAAATTATCAGAAATTTTTTAGTCTGGAAGTGAACTAATCCTTTAACCGATGGAATGGAGACATGTGGATTACTTGTGGATTATTGTGGTGTTTTTATTATTTTATTTGGACTCTCGTTCTGACGGCACCCATTCACTGCAGAAGATCCATTGATGAGCAAATGATGTAATGCTAAATTTCTCCAAATCTGTTATGATGAAGAAGCAAACCAAATCTTGGATGGCCTGAGGATGAGTACATTTTCAGCAAACCTTCCCTTTAATGCTTATTTGCATATAATATTTTGTCACACTAATGTATGCATCTGTGTTACTGAAATAATTTATTGATGTAGCTCAATAAAATGTGGGCCTGGAAATTGACTTTATTGTCAGCACAGAATAATAGAAAACAAATCCTTTAACTCTGCAAAGCAAGCTAAATTGAAGGAAAAATTAATCTACATTATCGAACATTTGCAACCTGTAAAGTAAAAGGGCAAGCAGGGGGATCAGCAATTTAAAAAATTGCAAATGCGTGTGGGGGTGAGGGCTCTACAGCCAGAGCTAAATAATCAACAGCCAACCAACGGAAAACGGGTGGGTGTAAATAAAACAAATCGTCATTAGTATGACAAAATGAATAAGCTCAGCAAAGGTCTGTCTTTGCTAAAGAAAAATTTTGATGTAACTACATATAAACTTAATGAATTTCTCTAACACTAGACCCCCTCCATCAATAAAACCCCAGAACTAAACTGTGAAAGCTGAGCAAAAGCCTTGGTTTATCATTATCATCTCTCTATGGAGCAGAATCTTGATTAATCGATTTCCATTTAATCAAAGGCCCATCCATTTTCATGGTTTCCGGGCAACAAGGTGCACTTGGTAACCACTGGACACGAGACGCTGTCCTTTGACTCTCTTGCTCATTATGTGCTTTAACCCCCATTGCAGGGTACACTGCAGACGCATTTCAGTAACAATTTTACATTTACTTGAGGTCAAAATTTCCCCCTGTGAAAAAGAAGTATAATTAATTGTATTGAATGTGAATCATAAGGGTATATATATTTTTTAAATTCTTGGAAATAATGGCATATTAATTAAAGAGACAGTTCACCCAAAAATGACATTTCTGTCATTAATTACTCATCCTCATGTTGTTCCGAACCCATAAGACCTTTGTTATTCTTGTAGCTTCATAAAATTATGGCTGAACTACTAATGTCACATAGACTGTTTTGTTGATGTTCTTGGTACATTACTGGACCTTGAACATGGTAGGACCCATGCTGTCTGTGAAGGGTCAGAGAGCTATCGGATTTAATAAAAAATATCTTAATTTGTGTTCCGAAGATGAACAAAGGTCTTACAGGTTTGGAACGACATGAGGGTGAGCAATTAATGATAGAATTTTCAGTTTTGGGTGAGCTCTTTAAATAAAAGGCCACTAAAAAAACACACTTAAAAACACTTTTTAAAAAAGCACATTGTAATAACCTCAAATTAAAAGTTGAGGTTACATTTAAGTACTCTTTTGTCATGATTTAAAGAAGTACACTTATTTTAATGTGTTGTATAACAATATAGCACTTACAAAGCACTTGATTATAATTTTGAGTACAACTGTAATGTGTTATTTATTATAACATTTAAATGTTATATTTTTTAAATGCACTAAATTGCAAATTTGCAACCTGGTCTCATGATGAAAACATACTGACTTTTTTGCAAGATGCAAAATACATACCGCCATTTCGTGCCATATTCGATGTGAAATGTCCACTGAGTGGCACTAAAAGAGTGTTTGTTTGTTTTTTGTCTGGAGAGATGAATGTGGTACTTTTTATGTAACGTTGGTTTTGTATGTGTCACCGCCGTTCTGACTTGAAATGTCCATTGAGTGATGCTATAACTCTAATGCTCTGTGACATTTTAAAATAATATACTATCTGCACTACACCTAAACCTAGCCAATTGTATAAATTCGCAATCATGCTGTTTTAGCTCGTTTTTCGATCACAAATCGTTTTTCGATTTACTGCTTCTAGTGTTCATTTCTTTTGGAAGTTGTAGTGATATGTACTTATTGCTATGTATTTCGTATATTGCAAAAATGTTCCCAGAGGTAAGTTTTTCGTCATGAGACAAGGTAGCTAATTCATCATAACAAATGTGTAAATACAAATATACTATACATGACATGCAATTTTTTTTTAATTGCATTACATACTTTTAAAGACAAGAGACTTAATTATTAAATGACATATAAATATACTCAATTCATAAGTGGGTCAAAAAACTCTAAGTTATTAACTGCATTTAATATAAATTTAAATTATAATACACTTCTAATCTAATCTAATTGTAGATAACATGCAGTAAAGGGTCCGAAAACATTACATTCTCTTAGCACTTAAGTAAATTATTTCCATAAGTGCACTTCTTTTTCACAATTTCCTTTTGAGAACAAATCCTGACCTGCAGTTTGTTCCGCAGCCACCTGTTGCTTCGTCACTGGCCAACGATTCATTTAATACTACCTATGGAGGATTAGAAATCTCCATTAACTCGGTTTTTGATCCCTGCTGCACATATGCAGAAAATCCTCCATGGAAGCAAAGTGCAGCCAACCTGCTAAAATGACCTTCCAGTTTATAAGATGATCGTTTCTCTTGAGGAAAGCTGGATCAAAAAATAGTAATAGGGGCAAGAGGCAAGAGTTCTTGCTGCATATAACCTGATATGACTGGTACTGACACAAACAAGAGTTACTATCAATCTGAGATAGCCATTTGCTATAAAGCAGAGCATTGCACTTACTGACAGCATCCATAATGACGACGCAAAGTAAACAGTTGGTGTTTATGCAGTGCAGTATTACTCTTCGGCCAGCTTGAGCTGTGTCTGTTCTCACAGGTTCGCAGGACTGTAAAACGGGCATCTGTCTTAATAGCACGAATTCTGTGAAATCTGTAGAGCTGGGAAACTACTGCAGGAGTCTTGCTGTATCTCAGATACGCCTGTAATGATTTGTTTTGGAGGAGTTTATGTCCTAGTATACAACTGACATTTTAGCCCAACTGCAATATGATTATCTCTGCTGTGAAGCAAAGAGTCATTTCTGCATCAGGAGCAAAGACAGATTACAAATCTGGCCAATGGGTCCAATGCTTTACGGCATCTGTTTACTAGCTGAGAGGCCCATGGTGGTCCAACATGCAAACAAAAAGCTGCAGAGTCAAATTTATATAGATAAATGAGTGAACATGAACATTTGTAATCTGTTTTCTTGCCATTTGGACATTACTTCTCACTATTTCGACCACAGAGAGATTCTAATAAAAAGACTGGTGCCCCAAGCTTTGCAGTCAGAATAAAAGCTCTTTAAGTGCTGTTTGAGAAATGGAGAAAAAGTTGACAGCTACACTAATGGATAACAGGGCTGCCATTCAACTTGTGATGGACAAGAACTCATCAGAATGAACTCTATTTGAGCTTTAACCAAACCTACAGTGTTGCCAAGTCCTCGCAACACTGTTTTCCTGCGGAATTCACTTTATCACTGTTGAAGTGACACCAATAACTTGATATTTACCACCCAGAATGTGATTTTTAACAAGGGAGCCCCTTAGAAAGCGATTGGGTTATTTTTGGGCTAGTTTTGAATAGCGATTGGGCAGGTTTTGTTGTGAAAACCTGGCAACCCTGCTAACCTGTACAAGAAACATGAAGTGGTGTTTGTACCTGCCGGAGAGTCTTCAGCATCTCTGTGGCTTCGTCGTGTTTCCCCTGCTTTGCCATCAGCATCATCTCTTGTATCATCCCGATGCGCCGCTGGTAGGGAGGAGGAGTCCCGCTGCTCCTCAGTTTGTCTCCTGACCTCACCATTAAAGAGGTAAGGATGTCTCCTCGCTCTTTCGTGGGGGTCCGTTTCCATCCTGCGCTTTGAGGGCTCGCTCCTGCCTCCTGTCCCGCGGCCTTTGTTTGCTTCGCTCCCATGTTTGGTTATAGAGTCTGACCCTGGAATAAGGCCTCCAGACTGGGCATACTTTCAAAATGTTCACATTTAACTACTAAAAGTCCTTTAATTGTACGTGAGATTACATTTTGTAAGAACCAAATGAAAATAAGAAACAAGCATTAACGTTCCTATACAGTTAACAGCGTTTTAAAAGTCCTTCTGCTTACCTGACACCTGTCATGTCTCACCTGACAGAGAAAATATACCTACATTAAGATGTGAATATATATAATAAAATGATAAAAACTTGCATCGAATGGCATTTCGGTAAAATCTTTTTCACATAGTGCTCATTCACAGGGTGTTTCAGGGGATGTACGACCCCTCAGTTAAGGCATGAACCCCCCAAATTAAAGTTGGGGGTCTTAGAAATGTATTTTACAGTAGTATTTATACATCTCAACAGCGTTAAAACAATGTTTCTGTAACGACAAAGTTAAAATAATCGCCTCTGCGTATGTAACCATAGCAACAGCCGCTCTGTGCATCAATAAAACACTTACTGTCTTATCACATCACAAATGTCACTAAGTTGTTTTGTTTTGTTTAAACCGTCTTGACGGTTAACCGACAAAAACCGTTTGGGTAGCGCGAAACGAACCGATTAAGCTGAGAAAATTACTTAAAAAGTTGACCACTGCGCACATTTCTCATCCAATTTCCGACCAAAACTGTCGTTTATCACGCATAACGTTCAACTTTTACATCCTCCACAGCTGACTCGTGTAACCTCATTTGTTTACTCTCTAAAATTCTCCGTTTGCATAAGCAAAATTATTTATAGGAAGGCAAACATCTAAAACACTGCGTGTTTCATTCCAAACTACTCGTACTTCAGTCCAACTAGGTCATAATTTATATTCTCTGTCAAAACTCCAGTAATCCTCGATTCCCTCAGGTAGGGAACAGATCTGATGATGCCTGCAGCATGACCACAGATTAAAGAAGAGCAGTCCCGCAAACCTCCAGAAACTCTAACAGTCCGGTTCAACAGAATACTAGCACGATCCTACTGGAGGATGATTCGTTTTCCGCCCCTATATTTTTATTTCAGGCGTGGTTTGTGCGTGTTAACATCGCGGTTCCTCCGCAGTCTCTCATAGGCACACGATGTAGGTTTCTGTGTGAGTTTAGTCGACGGCGAGCAGTGCCGCTGTGAACAAGGGCATGTAAATATTTACGTCGTCCGTCACTGTTTTCCTCCGCGCACAAGTCATTCCAGTATTTTCTTCCACGCAGCCCGCAGAAACATCACTGTTCTCTGCTGAAATATGCCATGTCGAATTAATTCCCGCTTTGATATGACCTCTCCCCAGGTGTGTCCCGTCTGAGGGTAGGGTGTGTTCAGAGGAGAACGACTGAACGGTCTCTCATCACTCAGATGGAGCGGAGAGGCGCTGGGTCTCGACACACAGGCTGTGTGGGAGGGGTGGAGCGGTCTGCAACATCCTCCACTTGTGTTTCAATCTATAGTCGAGAGAATGCACCACTGCCATGGTACAGTTAACCAAGTGGAGCAGATGGTCGCTATTGGGACCGCTCCAGTTCGGCACTATAGGGGGCATTTCAGTACTTTAAAGGAAATGAAAGCATCATTCACACGTCTGGGCAATCCCGTATCCCCGTATATGCGTAGTCATAGATTCTCCTCAAGTTATTTTTTAACATTGACTTGTGCACCGCGTTGATAGTTGGCCTTTCTTTGCTGACATCTGGTGTTTAACACATGGCATGTCATCTGCTGCTATGTTTTTGTTCTGAGATGGAAAATCTGGTGTTGAAAAAAAAGTAATAAAACACTTAAAGGAATAGTTCACCAAAAATGAAAATTTGCTGAGGCCATACTCACGTTTAGGGCATTCAAGATGTAGATGAGTTTGTTTATTTATCAGAACAGATTTGGTGGAATTCAGCAAATTTTCATCACTTGCTCACCAACGGATCCTCTGCAGTGGATAGGTGCCGTCAGAATGAGAGTTCAAACATCTTATAAAACCATCACAATAATCCACAAGCAATCCACACAACTTTAGCCCATCAATGAACATCTTGTGAAGTAAAAAGCAGCATGTTTGTGAGAAACAAATCCATCGAGTTTCTGTTGTCCTCTCACATAAAAATCCACCTAAACGTTTGTTTAGAACTGTTTTTGCCTGTAAACGTTGCTTATTCTGTGCGTATTTCTCTACTGATTAAATGAAGTTAAAACACCATAATGATGGATTTGTTTATTATAAACACAGCTTTTTGCTTTACAGGACGTTAATTGATGACTAGGGTCATGTGGATACTGTTTTTTTTTATCAGCTGTTTAGAGTCTTTCATGCACTGAGGACGATCAAGTGGTAAACATGATGCAATGATTAATGTATCCAAATCTATGCTTAGGAAGAAAAGAATTCTACATTTTGGATGGTACAATGTCATTTTTGGGTAAAACTATTCCTTTAAAAATGACTACGGAATATTATTTAAGGTAAATACAGTTGAAGTCAAAAGTTTGCATACTAAATCTGCAAAATGGTAATTATTTTAGCAAAATAAGAGGGATCATACAAAATGCAAGTTATTTTTTATTTGTTTGTTTAGTGTTGTTGTTTATGAGTCCCTTGTTTGTCCTGAACAGTTAAACTGCCCGCTGCTCTTCAGAAAAATCCTTTAGGTCCTACAAATTCTTTGGATTTTCAGCATTTTTGTGTATTTGAACCCTTTCCAATAATGACTGTAATGCTTCATTAAGCTGGGGGTGAAAACTTTTTTGAATTTGACGATCAGAGTAAAATTAACTTATTTTGTCTTCTGGGAAACATGTAAATATTTTCTGTAGCTTCTGAAGGTAAATACTAAATAAAAAATAAAAAAAATAAGAAAAATGTACACATCCTCAATTCGTTCAAAAGTTTACACCCCTGGCTATTAATACATTGTTTTTCCTTCTAAAGCATCAACATCAGCAAGCATTTAAACTTCTGTAATAGTTGCATATGAGTCCCTCAGTTGTCCTCAGTGTGAAAAGATGGATCTCAAAATCATACAGTAATTGTTGGAAAGGCTTCAAATACACAAAAATGCTGAAAAACCAAAGAATCTGTGGGACCTAAATGACTTTTCTGAAGAACAGTGGGAAGTTTAACTTCAGGAAAAACAAGGAAGTCATGAACAACTACCACTAAACAAAACAAAAAACCACAGCTGTGGATCATTCAGGTAACAACATAGTATTAAGAATCAAGTGTATGTAAACTTTTGAACAGGGTAATTTTTATAAATTCAACTATTATCATCTCTTGTGAAGTATTATGTAAATGTCTTTTATGTAAAATACCTTATTCAGGTCAGAACTAAAAAAAAAAAATTTTTTGTATAAATTTGGTAAAATAATGATCATATTGCAGATTCTGCAAGGTGTATAAACTTTTGACTTCAACTGTACATGGAAAATGTAAGTAACTGACCTGACATTGTTCTCCTGCTTTGTAGAGAAAAGCAGCAGCATTTGGAATACTACATCAATCATAATAGGAAAACAGGAAATTGGAAACATCATTTTATTTATGCTTTTACAAACATATTTACAGTAAACAGTAAAGCATTCATCATCCAGTAGTTTAATCCAAATTTATGACCAACAGTTGGTTTCAAGATGATGATCTTTAATACAGTTTTATCCCACTAGGCTTTCTTAGTCAAACCAAACTGGTTGACTTTGGCATGGCCTTAGAATAATCTTTGCAGCAAAAGCCAATAATCAGACTATTTGCATTTGGAGAATGTCCACTGACTGTCTTCTCCAGAATATAAGTAAGGAATTGACTACAATGGGGGGTTAAACTTAAAGATAAATTGATAATATGCTCGATTAACGCTAATAAGCTTATTCAATTGATGAACACAGCCGTCCAAATAAATAGAAGAAAAAAAAACAAATCACATTCAGATTCTCTCAATACGGCCTTTCGAGGTGCAAGAGTTTGAAATTGGCCATGTTCCCATCATACACTTGCTTCACACCATTTAATAAGATCAACTCCTCAACTTGCCATTCCTTTTTTCCTTTCAAGATATGTGAATGCTACAAATATTCAGCGCTGCAGTCAGAAACTGAAAGATGCTTTGCTAAAACCATTGTATATTCAAGGAGCACTGATAAGGAAGGGAAACATGGATCTCCAAGGGAACAGCCTGTAGGGATGCTGAGCTGAGCCGTGATGGTAGGCTTATAGGCGAGGTTTATTACAAAGGATAGCCAGTAGGGGGAGCTTTGTCATACTTATTGCTCTCTAGTGAAAAAGGTGGAATGCGCACATCAAAGTGTGAGCCATCTGTCCTCTCAAAACAGAACGTCCCCCTAAAAAAGGAAACAAATCGTGATGTTCATGCGTCATTATTGAAACACAGCATCACACTGTCATTTCAGACACACCAAAAACAAGCATTCAGCTACAGTTTAAGTCAAACGTTTACACACACCTTGCAGAATCTGCAAAATGTTAATTATATTTGACTAAAATAAGAGGGATCATACAAAATGCATGTCACTTTTTTTTTTTTATTCAATCCTGACCTGAATAGATATTTAACATAAAAGATGTTAACATATAGTCCACAAGAGAAAATAACAGTTGCATTTCTAAAAATGACCCCATTCAAAAGGTTACATACAGTACACTTTATTCTTAATACGGTGTTGTTACCTGAATGACCCACAGCTGTGTTTTTTTTTAATTTAGTGATAGTTGTTCATGAGTCCCTTAAAGTTAAACTGCCAACTGTTCTTCAGAAAAATCCTTCAGGTCCCACAAATTCTTTGGTTTTTCAGCATTTTTGTGCATTTGAACCCTTTCCGAAAATAACTGTATGATTTTGATTGATTTTAAGCATTTCATTGATTTCAAATGCTTACTGATGGTTCAGAAGGAAACACAAAGCATTAGAGCCGGACGGTGAAAACTTTTGAACAGAATGAAGATGCATACTTTTTACCTCATTTAGCCCAAATATCATATTTTTTTCATTTAGTACTGCCTTTAGAAGCTACAGAAGATACTTACGTTCCCCACAAGACAAAATAAGTTTTGAAATTTAAAGAAATTTACCCTGATAGTCAAGTTCCAAAAGTTTTCACCCCCAGCTCTTAATGCATTGTTTTTCCTTCTGAAGCATCAGTAAAAGTTTGAACCTTCTGTAAAAGTTGCATAGTTTCACACCGAGTCCCTCAGTTGTCCTCAGTGTGAAAAAACGGATCTCAAAATCATAGTCATTGTTGGAAAGGGTTCAAATACAAAAAAAGGCTAAAAAAACAAAAATTGTGAGACCTGAAAGATTTTTCTGAAGAACATAACTGTGGATTATTCAGGTAACAGAGTATTAAGTGTATGTAAACTTTTGAATAATTTTCTCGTGGACTATATGTAAATGTCTTCTATGTAAAATATCATATTCAGGTCAGTACTAAATAAAAACAATATGCATTTTTTATGATCCCTATTTTTTTGGTAAAATAATTAACATTTTGGAGATTCTGCAAGGTGTATGTAAACTTTTGATCTTAACTATACAATCTAAGAGGTGGACCCCATTTCCTGTCTACATGATTGTAAGAGTATGTTGATAATCTCACCACATGTGTCCACTAGGTGCTTGAAGTGAAACATGACTGCTGTACTGAAATGCTGGCTGTTCTCTTGACAAAACAGGCTCCTGGTGAGACAAAGACGAATTGCATTCAGCAAACAAATCATATTTCCATTGTCTGTAATTCTGGTTTATGCTTTTGCTCATTATTAACCTTGCCAACCACTCCTCTGCCACGGACTGTTTCCAGAGTCCCTGAGAGACTGAAGATCCTCCAGTGTCTTTCCCTGAGTTGAACCACCTCATTGCCCAGGTTCTCCAGACGGATGCAGTACCGCCACTGAGGAAAACATCAACATATTATCTCTAACAGGTCACCAATGGCCATTCTATATATAACCCTTTTATTGAGTTATTAGAAAAAGCATAATTAGGTAATTTCGCCTACCCAATACACGTGGGAGTTCTGAGCCTCCTGTTGAGATACAAAAACAAGTCAGAATCAAGACCATGAGTTACATTCATTTTACTAGCAAACATATTATTTTAAATTATAATTATACATAAACAGGAAACAGAAGAGAAGGAATTGTTGAATAAGGTCCTTATTTTTGTTTTCTTTGAGCACAAAAAAAATTATTCCTGTAGCTTCAATGTGGTAGTTGCGTTGCTGTCTACGCAGGGACAGAAAGCTCTCAGATTTGATCAAAAATATCTTCATTTGTGTTTCGAAGATGAACGAAGGTCTTACGAGTTTGGAACGACATGAGGGTAAGAAAATGTATTTTTGTGTGAATTATCCCTTTAACCAGCTCCATATGTATGGCTTTTTAGCGGAGTAAACTTGCTCAGTAGCTCACCTAGTCTCAGCCTCAGACATCACGCCCACGGAACGTTGGCTAAACGTCTGATGCATATGGTACGCTTAACTGGAAACACTTCAGGAATGTCAAAGTCGTCATCTGATTAGTTGAATTTGACCGGATTTCCGGGAGACGCGAGCGTCGCGTTTATTTTCGGTCCGCCGGGAAACAAAGCGCAGACTGATTTACTCGGCGTTTTGCTAAAAGGTGCTTATGCAGACGCCATTGTTGTTATACACATATGCGACATTCGCAAACAAATTACTGACTTACTGCTTGTTCTCCCTCTTCTTTATTATCTTTCAATGCTGATTATTTCAATGACTGACTTGTTGCACGCCAGTCTATTGTTGTGGGGGCATTTCCACGCACAGAAACGTGATGCTGAACGAAACGAACTGTAATTGGTTGTTTGACATGTCGATCAAACGGTCTTATGGGCGGGACTTGGCCAATGAAAGCTGCCATGAGTTCCAGACCTTCAGCCGTCAGTCTGAAGGTCTGGCTACGCGAGACTATAGCTCACCTGGTACAGTGTTGCACTCATTTTTCTATTACTGAAGGTTTTTTTTTTTTTTTTTTTTTAAAAAGAGGTTTTATCAGCTGAACAATTGTATGTTGTTAAACAACAGCGTGTTACTTCTATCCCTCACAGCCTCTTTTTATTCCTGTCAAAAATGAATTATGGCACTACCCTGACTAAGGTCTATAATACATACTAATGTATGCATTAAGTAAGTTTGCTGCAACCTTCAGTTAGAAATTGTTGTAATACATTGTAATTCTCTATTCTTACTCTCATGCCCATGTAGAAGGGGATGACAGTGACACGGATGTTCTCTGTGGTTTCGCGGTGCACATCTGAGAGCTCCAGCCAGGGATGGTTCTTCTCCTGCCAGGCCCGTAGGGTATCTCTTGCAGTGAATGGAGGATCTAAATAAACCGTTTGAATGCAATCCATCAGAGACATTTCATAAGTAAAAGTTTGAATACTGTTGAAAGAGTATAAGCGGACTAGTTACTTCGGGAGGGATTAAACATGAGGAAGCGTTCAAACAGCTCATGCTGGATAGGAACTTGCTCAGTGGAGTTGTAAGGCAGGATGTCTTCATGACTCACGTAATCCAGACCTAAAAGACACAAGCAGACAAGGAAGAAATGAACAGAATGAGTAAAATGCAACAGACAGGTTAAGGAACTTTAATTTATTTATTTTTTTTAAATGCTGCACACTATATAATTAAATCTTTAAGTGACTGATCACAAGAGTTTACCTGGAATTGCATACAGGGCCCTGCTATCATCGTGATTTGCCAGGAACGTGACCGCTTCAGTCTGAGATCGCTGAGACTAATGGTGACAAAAACACAAAAGTTGAAAATGGATTCATGATTGGACTAAGATCAGCAAATCATGCCAAACAAAAAACCAAACATTCAAGTTTTAAAGGGCTGCATTCTTCTACATTCTTAAGTTAATCATTTCAAAGTTTCTTTTTGTACAAAAAGTATTCTCACAACTTCATAAAATTAAGGTTGAACCACATGGACTATTTTAATGATGTCCTTACTGCCTTTGAGTCTTGAATGTGGTAGTTGTGTTGCTGTCTTTGGAGGGTCAGAAAGCTCTCAGATTTTTTTTTTTTTGAAAAATATCTTATTTTGTGTTCAGAAGATGAACGAAGGTCTTACGGGTTTGGAGCGACATAAGGGTGAGTAATCAATAACAGCTTTCATTTTTGGATGAAACATCCCTTTAAGTGTCCAAACATGTTTTGGGGCATTTGCTAGGGATGTAACGGTATTATCAATAAGATGGTATCGCGCAACCAAAACTGTTTCGATATCATGATCACGATATGAAACGATAGGTCTTCCGGGCAAAAAGTGTAGTTTTTAAAATACATTTAAACTTCATATTGTAACATAAAAGGTCTTTAAAATGGTCTTTAGGGCCATTATGCTTTGGCACAGTATCTGTCAAATGAACTAAAACCGAACACAGAATACGGTTTAATCTCTTCATCAAGTTTTTCTGCGTTTCAAAGCGAAGCACGCACTTCGTTTAGGCGATCAGCTCAAGATCTGGTGTTTTCCGCGCCTCAGAATGGCTCTGTTCACAGTGAATGCAGTGAATTTAGCATGCATTTAGGAACGTAATGGCCACCAGTACTTTTTTCCGCTGCAGATGATTACAGCATTTCACTACATTTGTAAGCCCGTTTTCACAAAAGCTGGAGCTTTTCGTCAAAATTAAAGCTTTAAAGTGCAGTATGAATTGCTGACAGCTAACAGTTTAAATGGGTAACATTACTGCAGTCCAAATTCAAAATATCTCTTTCAAGTGTAGAAATTAGGAAAGAAGTATTGTAATATATACTAGCAATATATGACAATCACTCTATTACTGTCATAGTAATAACAATAATATAAAATTGTTGTTATTATTATTGTTAAATTATAATTAGTTTGGCTTCCTAAGACAGCAGTGTGAATGTAATTTAGACTGTGGCAGTATACCACAAATAAAAATAGGGTTGAGTTCCCTTTAAAGTTCAGGAACAAACTTAGTCAAGAACATAGGTTGGAACTCTTAATTTTGAACTTTCAAAGTGCATTAGATGAATAATTTAACTTTAAAATATACAAAAATTATTATTATGTTTATTTATTTGTTACATCCCCACTATTTGCATATGTCATTTGATGCTACTTACTATGTGAGGGCAGTCTCTGGTGTCTATGAGGACCTGGTAGTATGTATGCATCTTGCCCTTAACTTCTTTTGACCCATGGGCCACAGATTCTGGCTTGCTGAAAAAGCACACAACAAACAAGACCATTGACAACACAACTATAAAACAAACTAAATAATTGAATCAGGTATAAGTCCAAATAACTACTACATACCTGTCAGCAGCAGCAGCAGGACTCACATCTCTATCGTAAAGACGAGCATGCCAAGGGAATAAAACAATGCCCCTATATCCAAAAACACTGTGCAGGAATAGCTGTGGATTGCACATTTATAATTAGAATATGAACAAAGGAATCAGAATCAAGGGCTTTGTGATTAAAATAATCACTGACCTGTCCAGTTTCATATTTGCCGTGCTGCTTCAAAGCTTCAAATACTCCAACAGGCTCCAGGATTTTCCCTTCTGGTCTGTTTCTGCCAAGAATTAATCAATTAAAACAAAGTAAATTGTAATATCCCATAGCTGGGATACCATACCTCAAACAATATTTCAAAATGTATTTCACGGGCAAGAAAACACATTTATATTTTTATAGTAGCTTACATTTAGACAGCAGGCAAAGAGTAGGAATAGCTTTTAGATTTTAATGGTTTAAGAATGCAATTCTTTAACATATAATATTGTAATTTTTTGGAACATTGTAAAGTATGTTTGTTGTTCCTGGTAAAGTACACTACCAGTCAAAGTTTTTAATGCTCTTAAAAAGAAGTATCTCCTGCTTCCCAGTCCTGCATTTATTTGGTCCAAAGTACAGCAAAAACAAAGAGTCCTGAAAAAAAAAAGTACTCAACTGTTTTAAATATTGATACTATTAATATTAATAATAATAATGAACAGCAAATGAGCATATTAGAATGCCTTTTGAAGGATCATGTGACACTGAAGACTGGAGTAATGATGCTAAAAATGTAGGTTTGATCACAGAAATAAATTACATTTTCAAATATATTCAACTACAAAACAGTTGTTTTAAACAGTACAAATATTTTACAATTTTTACTGTTTTTCCTGTATTTTGGATTAAATAAATGCAGGCTTGGTGAGAAAAACATTACAAACCTTACTGTTCAAAACCTTTTGACTGGTAGTGTATTTATGGAAATATATTTTTAAAAATATTGTGCATTCCTGGCCTTTTCTTTCTATATTTCGAAATATATACAAACAAATATTTGTTTGTTTGTTTGTGCATGGTATAGTGGATGACACCACTAAATGCAATGTCCCAGCCTTGTGGCCAAAAAGGTTGAATATTGTGCAACATAAAAAAAAAAAAGAGAACCACATCGAACCTGAAAGTTTAATGGTGCACTAAACAGACAGACATGTGCTGACTATAAAAATAGGACTTGTTTACTGTTTGTTGGCTCAGGCTTAGGCCCAAACTGTCACTTATATAATCAAGAATGGCTTGGAGGGGGTTTGAAAGCAAGGCTGAGGTTTGTCCTTCTTGTAGGCCTCATTTTATGTATTGGTATCTGCCCTATAGCAATATTACTTTAAAACCAACTCAAAACTAGTGTGATAAACACATCTGATTTAAAACTCAGACGTCCAGACATTTCGTAAAAAAAATAAAGTGAACTGTACAACCACAGAGTTGAGAAGTGAAACAATATGGCAGTAGTGTTGCAGGTATGCAAGCATGTGAATCCTTCAAACTACAAAAGCTAATAGTAAACATGACAGCTGATATTCAATACTTAATAAAAATGAATGCATTTCACAGATACATCGTAAAAGTATCCGCTGTCAAAACAGTTTGCTGAAACTGCAATTCTACGCACTTATGTAACAGCAGCAGGACATGGTAGGACGTTCGCTTTACTACGTTAGCTCTTACCGTGATGACATGAACCTCGTCTGTTGAAAACTGGACAACCCGCATGCTGAACACAATGGCTGGGCTCTTTTCGGATCTAATGCGCTGCTGAAGTCTATTGCACTCAGTATTCTGTGAGTGCATTTGTGCTGGTTATATTTACTAGCAGTGGACAACAAGCCCCGACGTATTGCACACGCTGCCATCTTCCTTTCGCTATCTGCAAATGAACACACAGACATAGTCAATATCCTACATGTTAAACTTAAAAATCACATTTAAAGCACGTAAAATTCAGGAATATTGAAAAGTACAAGTCTGAAATGACACTTCATTAAGTTTTTACCCTTTTATTGTAATATTGGATATTACATATGTGCACACCATTTCCCATAACGCATTGCGACCGGAAAACGTCGGTACTACACAAAGGTCACGCTTTGTTCCTTTTGTGGTACACTTGCTGAAACACTATTCTTTTCTTTATTTCGACATAGCGCTTTTTTATTCATAATAGTGTAATTTTTAATTGTCGCCGGAAATAAAGAATGTCATGATTTTAATTTTATTTTAAATATAAATATAGGAAAACCAAACCCTTGATTTTATTCTTGAACAAGAGAAAATTATACACTACCAGTCAAAAGTTTTTGAACTAATAGTATGATTTTTTTTTTTTTTTTTTAAGTCTCCTCTGCTCACCAAGCCTGTTTATTTAATCCAAAGTACAGCAAAAACAGTCAAATTTTGAAATATTTTTACTATTTAAAATAACTGCTTTCTATTTGAATATCTTATAAAAATGTAATTTATTCCTCTGATTTCAAAGCTGAATTTTTGGCGTCATTACTCCAGTCACAGGATCCTTCAGAAATCATTCTATGCGAATAATTTGCTATTCAAGAAACATTTTTATTATTATCAATATTTAAAACAGTTGAGTATATTTTTTTCAAGATTCGATGAATCGAAAGATCCAAAGATCAGCATTTATCTGAAATAAAAAGCTTTTGTAACTTTATACACTATTACATTCAAAAGCGTGGATTCAGTAATATAATACTTTTATTTAGCAAGGATGCTTTAAATTGATTAAAAGTGACCATAAATACATAAAATTGCAAAAGATTTCATTTTCAGATGAATCCTGTTCTGAACTTTCTATTCATCAAAGAAACCTGAAAAAATCTACTCAGCTGTTTTCAACATAATAATAATAAATGTTTTTTGGAGCAGCATTTCAGAATATTAAAATGATTTCTGAAGGATCGTGACACTGAAGACTGGGGTAATGAGGCTAAAATTCAGCTTTGAAATCACAGGAATAAATTACATTTTAAAATATATTCAAATAGAAAACAGTATTATAAAAAAATGTGTTACTGTTTTTGCTGTACTTTGGATCCAATAAATGCAGGTTTAATGAGCAGAAGACACTTTTTGGACTAATATTTTTGACTGGTAGTGTATCAATCACTGACCTATTCAACAAATAAACCTTACAAACAATTGAATTTATTCTTAAAGCATCCTTTAAAAACTGAAGAGTCAAATAATTTAACAAAAACTGGTTTGCGCCTCAATCCAAAAGGTCGAATATATTCCTTGGCAGTATGTGGCGCTGTGAGATTATCTAGTTAGTTTGCAAACGGCGAATAAACACCCTGAAGAAGAAAATATCAGCTGACATGCAGAGCTGTAAACAGGAACATGCTTAAATTGAGATAAAATATAATTATATTAGTGTAGCACTGAAACAACATCGTTTAGTTTTGTTAGAAATATTTAATATTTTCCATTTGTATAATTTGTGAAGCTAATTTGACGCTAGTTTTAGCTTTTTGAAGTTCCTTTTTGCTTTGCGGTACTTTTCTATTCAGTGTGCACTGATACATAACTGAGAGATATTTATACTACTAAATCATGGCTTCTTCGGTTAAAATCGGAGAGAAATTTCGGGAAAAAGCGAGAGATTTACTGGAGAGACAATCTGGCGTGTCAGAAGAGCTGAAGGAAGAATTGAAATCTCTGACAGATCAGTCCATCTTACCATTCAAGACTGTGAGAAAACTACACACGCTTCTTCAGGAAAATGGTAAGAAACATTAACATTCTATAAAGAATTAACGTTTTGATACCTATTATTGCACATTACAAGCTGAGCTTGATATTTTATAGGACATCCAGTGTATCTTCATGAGCTATTTGAGGACAGCTCACTTCATCTTCCAGAAGTCATCACACCTCCGAGGGTAAGTGAGAATATTTCACAACTATCTGTATTTATACTCTTCCAGTCAAAAGTTTTTGAACAGTAAGATCAAGTCGCTTATGCTAACCAAGCCTGCATTAATTTGATCCAAAGTACAGCAAAAATTGTACAAGTTAAAATAACTGCTTTCTATGTGAATATATTTTAAAATGTAATTTATTCCTGTGACTTCAAAGCTGAATTTTTAGCATCATTACTCCACTCAGGATGCTCAAACAAACATATATTATGTTGAAAACAGCTGAGTAGATTATTTCTGGTTTCTTTTTTTAAAGCATTTATCTGAAATAGAAATCTTTTGTAACATTATAAATGTCTTTCTCATCACTTCTAATCAATTTAAAGAATCCTTGCTAAATAAAATTATTAATTTCTTCCCCCCCCAAAAAATACTGACTCCAAGCTTTTGAATGGTGTAGTGTATAATGTTACAAAAGCTTTTTATTTTAGATAAATGCTGACCTTTGGATCTTTCTATTTATCAAAGAATCCTGAGTAAATTACTCAACTGTTTTAAAAATTAATACTACTACTAATAATAATAATAATTATAAATGTTTCTGGAACAGTGAATCAGCATATTAGAATGATCTCTAAAGGATCATGTGACACCGAAGACTTAGTAATGATCCTGAAAATTTAGCTTTGATCACAGGAATAAATTACATTTTACAATACATTCAAATAGAAAGCAGTTATTTAAAATAGTAAAAATGTTTCACAATTTTACTGCTTTTGCTGTATTTTGGATCAAATAAATGCAGGCTTAGTGAGCAGAAGAAACATCTTATACAAATCTTACCGTTCAGAAACTTGGCTTTTTCACTTTTTTTAACCTTCATACTCATAATTATTTACTTCCACCCAACAGAACCCTCAGTTGGTTGCCCGCCTAGAAAAAATTAAAGCAAAACTCGCCAATGAAGAATACAAGAGAATAACACGGAATGTAAATCCACAGGTGAACACCCTTCTACACTCTCTATATCATACATACTCTATATCTTTTAAAAATCATGTCAGCAGATTTATTCTTCGCCCAACAGGAAATGAATCATCATGGAACTTTAGCAGATTTTGGACGACAAGGTCAGGATGTTCTTTTTTTTCTTCTTCTCATTTTTAATGTCTCTCTGTCTTGTTCATCTTACGTGTTTGTTGTGTTGTGTTGTGCAGTGCGGTCCGTGAAGGCAGTTGTTGTTACTGTATTCAACTTCCTGGTAACTATAATTGCGGCATTTGCCTGTTCATATCTGGGCAGCCAGTATATCTTCACTGAGACAGCAGCGGTAAGTGCACACAGGAATCACACCATCAATGCACCACAAAATCAGTCATAAGTAGCATGGGTATATAGCAATAGCCAAAAAAAAAAAATTGTATGGGTCAAAATAATTGGTAGTAGTAATATGCATTGCTAAGAACTTCATTTGGACAATTTTAAAGGTGATTCTCTCAATGTTTAGATTTTTTTTGCACCCTCATTAGTTTTTCAAATAGTTGTATCTCAGCCAAAAATTGTCCTATATTAACAAACCATACATCAGTGGATTTTTTATTCAGCTTTCAGATGATTTATAAATCTCAATTTCAAAAATGGACACTTATGTGGTCCAGGATCACACATTTCAAATGTCTCTGTGTGTATTTTCTTTCAGAGAGTAATAGCTGCAGTAATTGCAGCATCTGTTGTCGGTCTTGCTGAGCTTTATGTTCTGGTCCGGACTATGGAGGGAGAACTTGGAGAGCCCTGATACCAACTAAAATCATCCAATATTTCCAAATTGTTTCACTCTACAGCTTCTTTTTCTGTTTACATAGTTTCTCTCCAAATAAAAAAAGTGAGGTTCAGTGATCAATCTAATCTACACTTTTACAAAGAAATCCTTTATGCTAAAATTTTAAATATCACTTCTTTGATCTCAAGACACTAGAAGGTACATTATGATCATATTGTGGTCTTGAGTTTCACATCTGTTAGTATTTATTTGAATGTCTTACAGCTATAACTAAGAAACATAATTGTAAAGGATTTGTGCTTTGATGTTTATTGTGATTGTTACTGACTCACAATGCTGTGTGGGAAAATGTCTTTTTTTTTTTCACAAGAAAATAATAAAAAACATTCAAGAAGCTAAGCTGAGTCAAAAGCATTCAAAAGAAAAAAAAACATTTATTAAATCACACTCCCTGGTGATGCTCACTATTGAGAGTCCAGCTTTGTTTAACCAGGTTTACAGCATTTTCCGGTTATAACGCCGATCCAGTGCTTACTGTATGTTGTGTACTGTACGTCCTGCACATTCAACCTGTGTATTTGAGCTTTGGCAAAGCTACAGAAACACAGTATAAAAGACAACCAGAAACGTGCAGCTCAAAGTGACGTATGAAACGCTCCTACGCCACTAAAAATTAGAAAAAAGACAATAGTTATAAAAAATGTGCCAGTCTATCTGAGAACAAAACATATATTGTACCTTATTTCCTGTACATATCTATTTCTTTCTATCTTTTATTAGTACATATGGAATCCACTAATAGATTTCTATCTCTATCTTTGCAGTTTATAAAATGGCTCCATAATTCACTGATCTTAAAATAATAGTTCAACCAAAAATTAAAATATACTGACCCTGGCCATCTAAGATGTTGAGATTTCGAGAAATTTTGCATTACATCACTTGCTCATCAATGGTTCCTCTGTAGTGAATGGGTGCCGTCATAATTCAGATTCCAAGCAGCTGATAAAATCATCACAACTCCTACAATTTCTATATTAATGTCGTAAAGCTGCATGTTTGTGATAAACAAACCCACCATCAAGGCGTTTTAACTTTAAAACCATCACTTTTGGCAAAAAAATACGAGTCCATATTACATACTAATACTTCCTCCAGTGAAAAAGTCTATGGCCTGTTGTCCTCTCACATCAAAATCCACCAACATCTTTGTTTAGAACGGCTTTGGACTGTTTTTCCGCTTGTAAACGGTGCTTAATCTATGTATATTTTTCTCCTAAACCAGACAAGACATGTTTTTTACTAGAGAAAGCATAATTAGGACAACAGTTTAAAGTTAAAAACATCTTAATGATGGATTTGTTTCTTACAAAACGTGATGTTTTTATCAGTTGTTTGAACTCTCATTCTGACGGCACCCATTCACCACAGAGGATCCGTTGGTGAGCAAATGATATAATGCTAAATTTCCGCAAATCTGCTCCAACAAAGAAACAAATTCATGTGCATCTTGGATGGCCTGAGTATAAGTACATTTTAAAGGAATAGTTCACCCAAAATTAAAATGCGGTCATTGTTCCAAACTCATAAGACTCATAAGATCTTCTGAACACAAATTATGATATTTTTGATGAAATCCGAGAGCTTTCTGACATGAGAAAGGTAGGTAAATTAGTCCAGGTGACATCAGTGGTTCAACCGTAATTTTATGAAACTACAAAAATATTTTTTTTGCATAAAGAAAACTAAAAATAACTACTATATTTAACCATTTCTGTCAGTCTTCAAAAATATTTCATCAAAAATATCTTAACTTTTGTTCAGAAGATGAATAAAGGACTTAAGGGTTTGGAATGACATTAGGGTGAGTATAAAGTCAGAATTGCGAGATATAAACTTGCCATTTTGAGAAAAAAGAGACAATTGTGAGATATAAACTCACAATTCTGAGGAAAAAGTGACAGTTGTGAGACATAAACTCGCAATTCTGAGAAAAAAAGTCAGAATTGTAAATTTAGATCCTGAACTGACTTTTTCTCAGTTTATTTCTCAGAATTGCGAGATTAAATCACAATATTTTTTTCTCGCAATTTCGGGTTTATATCACGCAATTTTGACTTAATGTCTCACAGTTTTGAGTCATAATTGTGAGATATAAACGTGCAATTCTGAGAAAAAAAGTCACAACAGAGAGATTTAAACACAATTCTGAAAAAAAGTCACAATTGCAAGATATAAACTCACAATTCTGAGAAAGTCACAACTGTGAGATATAAACCAACAATTCTAAGAAAAAAGTCACAATTGTGATATTTCTGAGGGATAAAAGTCACAATTGTGAAATATAAACTCACAATTCTGAGAAAGTCACAATTGTGATATTTCTGAGGGAAAAAATGTCACAATTGTGACTTTTTCTCAGAATTGTGAGATATAAACCAACAATTCTAAGAAAAAAAGTCACAATTGTGAAATATAAACTCATAATTCTGATTAAAAAGTCAATTGTGAGATATAAACTCACAATTATGTCTTATCTTACTTACAATTATATATATACTTGTGTTCAGAAGATGAACAAAAGTCTTATGGGTTTGAAACGACATGAGGGTGAGTAATCAATGACAGAATTTTCATTTTTGGTCAACTATCCCTTTAAGAAAATGTTAATTTTTGTGTGAACTATTCCTTTAACTCCAAGCTGTTTAGTTATAAACCAGAGGCCACCATTTGTAAAAAGAGCGTGCCGTACACAAAAGCCAGGTCTCAGAGGACTATATAAATAGTCGATGACCTTTTCTTGACTAAAATGCAACCGTAGAAGCATCATGCTTGAAATGGTGTGGGCTCCCGGGGACATTTTGCAACCCAGCGACTTTATCAGAGTTCAGTTTTGTCCAGCAGGGGGCAGTGCAGAGTGTTCAGCTGGGGCTGAAGAGGCCGAAATCTCACTCAAACTTGCGCAAGTGGTTATATAGCGACTGGACGTAAGTAAAGACACACATGGGGTCTGGCTTTCTGCCCATCACCATCATGTCCTCCACTTCAATGAGCCTATCGCAGCCAGCTTTATTCCTGGAAATACAGAGAAACAGATTTATTAGGGGTGAACGTGTATTGGCTGTTTCTATTCACTCTCAATGTCCGTTGACTATTATAGTTAATATGATAAGTGTAATACATATGTTCAGATGATGCTGGTGGTGCAGTTTTAGGTCTATGTAAATATATTTCAGGATGTGGGAACTGGGACACGGGAGTTGTAGGAGCATGATGTCATGCTGTAGGGCTGTCAGGTCGGAGTAGCCGTTTGAGGGGAAGGGGAGGTTCCGTTGAGCTCAACAGGGATTTGTTGGCATGCGTTAGTGGTCTAAAGTGCGCTTTAAAGACACCCTAGACTCAGACGCGTCGGAAACTAAGTAACTTTATCTTCTGTCCCGTATTGCGAGCACAACTGCGGATGATTTGTGTCAACTTGTATTTTGGAATCATTCTGTTCAGCTTGTCGGGTCGGGTCACGTTGAGTTCACATCTCATCTGTCTGGTCTATTCCTATTTAAAGACTTTTAATACTTTATTAGAGCTTTTAAAATGAAAATGAATATGCTGTCGTTATTTGCTTACCCGTATATCATTACAGAGTTTTCTTTTTTATTTTTCCATTGAACGCAAAAGGGGATTTTTTACAAAGCTCTTTTCATAGTGACCTGTTTTTGATAATTTTCTGCACATTTTTTGTGTATTCTGGAGCTTGGCAAACATGGGTTTGAAATAATATCAGGTGGAGTACACAATGGAAAAAGTAAAGTGAATTTGGGACCAGTAATTTTTTTGTATTGTTTTTGAAAAAAAGTCCCTAAATGGAAGCCATCCATTTCCATCACGGAATAAAAAATACAAATAGAAATTGCAAGCTTTTCTCTCACAATTCTGAATTTTTTTCTCAGAAGTGCAAGTTTAAATCTCACAAGTTTTTTTCCCTCACAATTGCGGGTTTATATCACGCAATTCTGACTTAATGTCTTGCAGTTCTGAGTCACAACTGCGAGATATAAACTCACACATTTTTTCGAGATATTAACTCGCAATTCTGAGGAAAAAAAGCCACAATTGCGAGATATAAACTCACAATTTTTTTTCGAGATATTAACTCGCAATTCTAAAAAAAAAAAAGCCACATTTGCGAGATATAATTGTGAA
This sequence comes from Garra rufa, assembly GCF_049309525.1. NCBI lineage: Eukaryota > Metazoa > Chordata > Actinopteri > Cypriniformes > Cyprinidae > Garra > Garra rufa. Next base: position 20,025,085 of record NC_133374.1, read on the forward strand.
ATATAACTCGTAATTCTGAGGAAAAAAAGTCACAAAATCTCACAACTGTGACTTTTTCTCAGAATTGCGAGACAATTCTGAGAAAAAAAAACGTCTGCAAGTAGTTGTGAGTTTATATCTCACAATTCACTTTTTCTCAGAATTGGGAGCTAAAATCTCACAATTTAGTTTCCTTCTCACAATTGTGAGTTTATATCACGCAATACTCAGTTTATATCAAGCATTTTTTAAGAAAGAAAACACTGAATTGTGAGTTTATATCTCACAATTTTTACTTAACTTGCAATTCTGAGAAAAAAAGTAACAATTGAGAGATATAAACTCGCAATTCTGAGAAAAAAGTTACAATTGAGAGATATAAACTCACAATTCTGAGAAAGTCACAATTGTGAGATATAAATTAGCAATTCTGAGAAAAAAGTCACAATTGTGAGATATAAATTAGCAATTCTGAGAAAAAAGTCACAATTGTGAAATATAAACTCGCAATTCTGAGAAAGTCACAATTGTGAGATATGAACTCACAATTCTGAGGAAAAAAGCCACATTTGCGAGATATAAACTCACAATTCTGAGAAAGTGACAATTGTGAGATATAAACTCACAATTCTGAGAAAAAAAAGTCACAAATGTGAAATATAAACTTGCAGTTCTGAGAAAAAAAGTCACAATTGAGAGATATAAACAATTCTGAGAAAAAAAATTGTATTTCGAATTTTTTTTCGAAATATTAACTAGCAATTCTGAGAAAAAAAGCCACATTTGGGAGATATAAACTCGCAATTCTGAGAAAAAAGTTAAAATTGTGAGATATGAACTCACAATTCTGAGAAAGTCACAATTGTGAGATATAAATTAGCAATTCTGAGAAAAAAGTCACAATTGTGAGATATAAATTAGCAATTCTGAGAAAAAAGTCACAATTGTGAGATATAAACTCACAATTCTGAGAAAGTCATAATTGTGAGATATAAATTAGCAATTCTGAGAAAAAAGTCACAATTGTGAGATATAAATTAGCAATTCTGAGAAAAAAGTCACAATTGTGAGATATAAATTAGCAATTCTGAGAAAAAAGTCACAATTGTGAGATATAAACTCACAATTCTGAGAAAGTCATAATTGTGAGATATAAATTAGCAATTCTGAGAAAAAAGTCACAATTGTGAGATATAAATTAGCAATTCTGAGAAAAAAGTCACAATTGTGAAATATAAACTCACAATTCTGAGAAAGTGACAATTGTGAGATATAAACTCACAATTCTGAGGAAAAAAGTCACAAATGTGAATATAAACTCGCAGTTCTGAGAAAAAAAGTCACAATTAAGAGATATAAACAATTCTGAGAAAAAAAATTGTATTTCGAAATTTTTTTCGAAATATTAACTAGCAATTCTGAGAAAAAAAGCCACATTTGGGAGATATAAACTCGCAATTCTGAGAAAAAAAGTCACAATTGTAAGATATAAACTCGCAATAAAAAAATTGTCACAATTGCGAGATTGCAATTCTTTTTAACTCACAATTCTGTGAAAAAAGTCAGAATTGTGAATTTGTAAGTAAGAATGAATACTTTTGTCAAACAATGCTAAAAGAAAAAATATGTATGCATAAATTTCTTTGATAAATAGACAATTCAAAAGAAACACATTTATTTAAAATAGAACTCTTTTGTAAAATAATAAACGCCACTTTATAAATTGAATGCGTCCTTGCTGAATATAAGTATTCATTTCTTTTTTAAAAATCTCACTGACACCAAAGTTCTGAAAAGTAGTGAATGTATCATATTTCTTGTTAATTGTATATTTTTTCCTTGATCATCTACCCTTTTCAGTATTTGACGGGGTGACAGTAAGACAAACTACTCAACTTTAAGAGGTTAAGGCACCATGAATAGTGTTGACATCTCAATGCCATTGTGAAAGGGCTGAACATAATCGCCTCCATTCCAGTGACTTACTCTGCAGTGCTGAATGCCAGCTCGAAGTTATGTTTGCGGTCGGCAGGGGACAGGACGTTGTAGTCAAACTCTGTGGGGAAGAAAGAGTGGACCAGGGCGCAGAATGCCATGCCGTCACTCCAGCTGGATGAGAAGTTTTGAATGTCGATGTTCTGCAGATTAACAGGTGAGAGAGTCAAGCTATTATATTACACAGCACACTGGGGTTTTGCTCCCATACCCTTCAACACAAAGTCAAAATGGCTTTATATATTTTTTATCAACGTTCCCGTTCTCACTGAGCTCGACTTCAAAAAAAGGCCTGTTTTTGTAATTTTTCATTAAAATAATTGTTTGAAGGAGTAGTTCACTTCCACAACAAAAATTTACAGATAAGGTACTCACCAATATATTTCAGGATTTTTCTCCATATTGTGGACTTCAATGGTGCCCCAAGTTTGAACTTCCAAAATGCAGTTTAAGTGCAGCTTCGAATGATCCCAAATGTGGTTGTAAATGATCCCAGACGAGGAAGAAGGGTCTTATCTAGCGAAATCATTTTTTATATTACAATTTATATACTTTTTAACCTCAAACACTCGTCTTGGTTTGCTCTGCCTGAACTCGGAACAAGACAGTTAGGATATGTCAAAATACTCCCATCTTATTTTCTCCGTAAACTTCAAAATCGTCGTACATCGCTGTTTTACCAAACACTGGGTCAATACTTCTGCAGAAATGTAGGATGATTTTGAAATAATTTTTTGAAGTTGAGGGAGTAAAAAAGATGGGAGTTTTTCGACATACCCTAACTGTCTTGAACCGGAGAAAACAGTGTTCAGGCAGAGCAAGAAAAGACAAGCGTTTAAACAGTATATAAATTATAATTAAAAAAAAAAAAAAATTACCAATCATTTCGCTACATAAGACCCTTCTTCCTTGGCTGGGACCGGATTTACAACTGGATTTAGGATCATTTGAAGCTGCATTTAAACTACATTTTGGAAGTTTAAACTCAATGGCACCATAGAAGTCCACAATATGGACAAAAATCCTGAAATGTTTTTCCTCAAAAAACAAAATTTCTCTGACTGAAGAAAGAAAGACATTAACATCTTGGATGACAAGGCGGTGAGTACATGAAAATATATCTGTGTATCTATATATATCATGTTAATTTAAGAATAATAATAACAACTGACAATAGATTTGAAAAAGCAGTATTTTCTCTTGATCCGTGGGTGAGCGAGAACCATAGAACAATAATTTTCGTTGAGAGTCTGCAGACGTGCTTGTGGCTGTCAGAGCAAATGTTTCATCATTTAATTATCATTACACCTCATCATTTAATGGTGTTCATTTTTCATCTGTAGCTGGCAAATCTGACAGGCTGAGACATTGTCTGTCACTAAGGGAAATGGAAACCGTCATGGGTGTTGTCAGCTGTCTGCTCTGGTTCTCATGTTTACGTACTACTCTCTCTCGACTCTAAATTAGGCTTGACCATTACATTACTACCTCTAACTAGAGCCACATGGGCTGGTTTGCAAAGCCGCACTAGAGTCAAGCAGAATATATATCTATAGAGGAACACTAATACCACACACATTCATTCACTTTCCTTCCGATGTTAATAAAGTTAATAAGTTAATATAACACTTCATAATGTGCTCAATCTTAAAATAACAGCATAGGAAGCCCTATAATGCTTGATAATCCTCATCTTATCAGGCTTAAGTGTTGTTAAACCTTTCATAGCTTTAATACACCACATGTGTGCAAAGATCTGTTTTTTCTGCTGAATGTTTTACCTGGTACCCAATGGTCTTGGATCGACACCATTCCAGAAGAATCTGCTTGATACTGCTAGCACTGGAAACTCCAAAGCTCTGAGAGCGTTTTAGCTTTGGTTTGGAATCCACAGGCTTGGGTCGACTGAGATGGGAGATTAATGCAAGAGGTTTTCAATGTGAGTGACCTTTCAGAGCATGAAAAACGGTTGCATAAACATGCAGGACGATTCCATTACCTGTTGTTCTCAGAGTCCAGCCTCTCAAAAATAGACCGGCGAGCCTGGGCTCCAATGTTTCGAGGTAAAGTCTGGGACCTCACAAGCTCCCGTCTGCGCTCAATACCTCTACCAAAGGATAAATCTCCTGACATATCCACGTTCCTGATACAAAGAGACAAAAATGCAACAATTTGGAATGGAACAACATGAGGGTGAGTAACTAATGACCGATTTTAATTTTTGAGTGAGCTATCCCTCAACCCACCTGTCTGTGCTGTGTGGATAAAGCCCAGAGTAAGTCACTGACTTGGCTGGAGCCGAAGATGCTTTCTCTGTAAGACAAGTAGTAACACAAATGAAAAATGATACAAGATTTTGTCATAAAAGCACATGCTGTATATATGAATCATACAGATTGGTTCAATTTGTCCTACCACTAAGCCGTGGAGAACCCATAGTCCTGGCAGGAGTCGGAGCCCATGTTTTAACAGATGATACTGTAACCACAAAAGCAACACATACATTTAGGAGATGACAGCAGAAAGACTCATCTGTTGCCTCACTCTGTGAAGTTAGAGTCATACCTGCATGAACAGGAGACTCTAGTTGTGGCTGGTTATCACTGGTGACTGGCTGACTGTTCGTCAGTGAATCTGTTAGGGTTGAAGGCATGGCTTGCATCGGGCTACCAGGTGATTCAGGACTTTTCATAACTGCTGAGTCAGCCACTTTGGTGGTTGCTGTGATTGGCAGGTGTGGCATCGCCATAGAAATGGGGGCTGAGTGCTCCTGCGACACACCGTTGGGTGGCGAGCTTCTCCTCAGAGGCATAGAAGAGTTTTCTGATTGGAGAGAGGATGGATTGTGGTCAATATGTTGTGAAGAAGTATGTTCTGTTCATACTAAGAATGACAGTGCCATGCGAAAGTATTCATACCCCTTCATTTTTTTCATGTCTTATGTTAAATTGCTTTAAATTTCTTTTTCCCCACATCAATCTACGCTCCATACACCATAATGACAAAGCAAAAACAGAATTGTCACAACTTTGTAAATTTATTACAAATAAAAAAACTGAATAAGTACATTGCATAAGTATTCATACCCTTAGCTCAGCACTTTGCTAAAGCACCTTTACAACCTCAAGTCTTTTTAGGTATGATGCGACAAGCTTTGCACATCAGCATTTGGCAATTATCTGTCATTCTTCGCTTCACCTCTTCACCTCTCAAGCTCTGTCAGGTTAAATAGGGGTAGACACACATTTTCAGGTTTCTCCAGAAATATTTGATTGGGTTCAAGCCCAGGCTCTGGCTGGGCCACTTAAGGACATTCACAGAGTTGTCTATAAGCCACTCTTGCTGTGTGCTTAGGGTTATTGTCCTGTTGGAAGGTAAACCTTGTGTTGACGTGTTGAGCTTTGCTTCTACTCTAATGAGTCCCTCAGTTCCTGCCACAGAAAAACAGCCCCACACCATGAGGCTGCTACCAGCACACTTTACTTTTGGGATAGTTCTCTGGAGTAATCAGCATAGCCTGGTTTCCTTCAAACATGATGTTTGGAATTGAGGTTAATCAGTCCAGAAAATCTTGTTTCTCACAGTCTGAGGGTCCTTTAGGTGCTTTTTTGCTAATTTTTCACGTGTTTTTACTGAGTAGAGGATTTAGTCTTGCCACACCGCCATAAATCCCAGATTGGTGGAGTGTTGGAGTGATGTTTGTCCTTCTGTAGGTTTCTCCTATCTCTCCACTATAATCATGGAGCTCAACTAGAGTGACCATCAGGTTCTTGGTCACCACTCTAACCAAAGCCCTACTCCATCAATTGCTCAATTTGGCCAGGAGGCCAGCTCCAGGAGGAGTCCTGGTTCTTTCAAACTTCTTCCATTAAGGTTAATGGGGAGTGCATGCTTCTGTGAACCTTTAATGCAGCAGAATTTTTTTCTGAACTCTTTCCCAGATGTGTGGCTTGATGCAATCCTGTTTCTAAGCTTTACAGGTAGTTATTTTGACCTCAGGGCTTGGTTTTTGCTCTGATATGCATTTTCAGCTATTAGACTTTTTATTGAGAAGTGTGTGCCTTTCCAAATCATACCCATTTATTTGAATTTTCATTTCAGTTTTGTTTTTAATAAATTTGCAAAGATGTTAAAAACCTGTTTTTGCTTTGCCCTTATGGTGAATGCAGTGTAGATTAAAACAGTTTAACATATAGCAGCAACATAACAAAACGTGAATAAAAAATGAAGAGGTATGAATACTTTCACAAGGCACTCTACCTATAAATGCCAATAGTACAAAATATAACATTAAAAAGTGTATAAATCACTTGTTTTTCTAAAGCATAACTGTCCAACAGCAACACCAGCAGGTAAAGTTAAAGGTAAAGTCTGCGTCTCTCTCGCCTCCACTGAGCCCACTGAGTTTTAACAGACCTCCTAAAGCGTTCGGCGAGTTTGGTGGGGGGTAATTGAGAATGAATGTGGGAAGTCACGTGGGAGGAGACAATGCCACCCTCACGATATGATTAAATATGACTGGTTATGATCAGCTGTAATTGGTTCATGCGATAAATCATGTCTCGTGTTCATGCGCGAATTAACAATATAATGGCGTTAATTGGCGTTAACTTAATAAAGTAAGTTAACAACTCACACACTTAGATATAACCACTTTGTTACATCAAAATAAGACTTAAAATGGCATGAAAACATGATCTGTGGGAGTTTTTAGTGAGTTGGTGAAATTTTAAGTAAATCTCTGTGTCTGTGACCAATATTTACTGAACTTTGATGACTGATGATCTGAAAAATGCAAAAACAGTTAAAAGTTAACACTTTAAAACACTAACTTGATGAAATTCATAGTTGGCTTTAATAACTAGAATACTGATTACATTGTTAATGTAAAAATATAAAATAGAATAGTTTTTTCTTTTTCTGATGTGTGCCCTGACTAGTGTAAGTAGGGAGCCAATTGAGACGCACCCCATGAGTGGTTTCAAGAAGCAATTATTGGTAATACCTGTTGAGGATAAGTGTCCATTCTCCAAGCCTTGGGAAACTGGTGCTGGATCCACTTCAATGGGCTCATCTCGCTCAACACTCTGTAAGAAAGAGAGAAGCGGAATTTTTAGTTAATCTTGAAAAAGATTTATACTGTCAAATGTAATCTTTAGTAGATCTCAGAACAAATATCACATTTTAATACTGCACATTGTATGTTGTGATGCCTGAAGACATCTGTAACATTTAAACAGGATTAATAGACATTACATGAAAATAAAAACAAGCTCCTACAAAACAAGTATCTTTCGCAAGAGGCCCAGTCCTCCGAAACAGGATAAGGAACATGAGACACATGATGTGATTATCCAATAAACTCTAATCAGAGACATGAAAAGAGCCGAAGTGGGTTCAGAGGAGTTCTTCAGAAGGGAACATTCTGCTAAAGCGAGTGAGTGATGTAATCTAATCACAGACATTTGATTGATGGGTTCACTATGGAGACACTATGGAGTCCAGTAATGTTTACAGAAGCCGAGTCTCTTTAAAAAAAAATCAAAGCTCTGGATCAGGGCTGATGTGGCTCATCAATACAGATATGGCTGCTTTGCTAGTCTATTTTAATCTTTAATAGCCACTTGTGCCTTCTACACACTCTTCTGTCTGACCTAAATGCAAGATCGCATGCTGACATTAGTGCCTTCAAGTTACACGCTGACATATGAAGGTCACCGCCTTGCTTCATTTCCCTCAGACCTCAACCATCAAAAAGTTATACAGATACAGATGTTTGGCTTCGGCTGCAATGACCTAAGTATTATAAAAGCAAATTGTCTCTTAAGAGGTTGGCGGACTAGTTCTTTAAGGCCTGGAAGCGAACCAAACGAATGACTGTGCATGTTTAGTTGTCTCTTGCGCTGCCATTAATTACCTGGCAGCTTATCAATGGGCTTTAAAAAGCTTCTTTGTGTGCAGCCTGACTATGCAAACACATGCTAATTTACTAACAAATGCACCTTCATGCACTGCATTTATGAGCGCAAATGCAAAAACAGATTAAAACCACAGTCAGTGGTAGGCACACTATCAGTGAATTTTAAAAGAGAAATAACTTAATAGTGAGTCTCCAGGAGTAATTGTACTGGAGGCCAGGTGACATCACATCTAAAGAATGCTGAAGGGGTGTGCGGTCGGAGGGGAGCAGCTGCCTGTCCCACTGAGAGAAGGAGATAGGGGGAGACAAAATTCACCCCAGCCATGAAACGTATCCAACTCTGATTTGCTCACTGAACACTCAGGTTTTTTAGCTCGGTGTAAACGTCATGTGTCAGTCTCCCCAGGGGATATCTGCAGACATGTGACTGTTCAGTGATAGAGATCGTGTAGCGAGAATTTGTAAAAACATTGCCTGCTGTCATTAAGGTTTGTATCTGGAATTCCTTCCAAATGCATTGGTTTAGGCACTATTTTGGCACAGAGGTCACCTGCTGCTCGGCCCCTGGGCTAAATTAAGAGGTGCAGGGGGGGATCTAACCACACCCATCTCATGTTCACTGAACCGCATGCACTCACCCCAGTTGCTCTTTTTTTTCCTCCAGGAACAACACATTCCCCATCCCAGAGAATGCGTCATTGCATTAAAAGAGAGGAGTAATAAAACAAGGTCAGGAAATAAGGAGGTGAGACAGAACATGTGGAAAAGCACTTTAGTTTAAGGCTGCAACTAACAACTGTGTTGATAATTGATTGATTTCTTTAATTCATCAATAAATCGAGCATAGTATTGCACTGCTGTAATAACATTACTTTTTATTTTGCTTTCATATTTCAAACCTGAGGGATTAAAAGGGATCAAATTTAAAGGAATAGTTCGGCCAAAAATGAAAATTCTGTCATTAATTACTCACCCTCATGTTGTTCCAAACCCGTAAGACCTCCGTTCAAATTTGTAACACAAATTAAGATATTTTTGATGAAATCCAAGAGCTTTTTGACCCTGCATAGATTGCAACGCAACTGACACGTTCAAGGCCTAGAAAGGTAGTAAGGACATCATTAAAATAGTCCATGTGACAGTGGTTCAATTTTATGAAGCTATGAGAATACTTTTGTGTGCAAAAAAACAAAAAGAATGACTTTTTTAAACATTTTCTTTTCTTATCTGTCTATGGAGGGTCAGTAAGCTCTCTGGGTTTTATCAAAAATATCTTAATTTGTGTTTCGAAGATGAACAATGGCCTTATGATTTAGTGGGTGAACTATCCCTTTAAAAGAATGATTCATTGTTAACTGCTGCAATTGGGTTAGTCGAATTTACAAATGAATGAATTAATGTTATTTGTGAAACTATTCAACTGATTCATTGACTTCAAAAGACATTTACCAATCGGATGTCGCTATCTGGTCTCAAACAGATCATTGAAACACGTACTTTATGACTGATCTGGTAATTTGTTTAACATTTCTTTGAAAATAGTTGATTTGAAAGATTTGTTCATGAACTACACAACATAGTCAGGCATTGACAAGAACACTAAAAGGAGTTGCAATTGGATCAGTCAAATTCACAGATTAATTAATTGTTATTTATGAAAGCGTTCAAAAGGACATCGCTACAGATCATTGAATCATTGAGTTGTTAAAGGGATAGTTTACTAAAAAATTAATCAGTGGTTCAACCCTAGTTTTCTGAAGCTACAAGAATACTTTTTGTGTGCAAAGTAAACTAAAATCACACATTTATTCAACAATTCTTTAAATCTTCAATTTATTCTTCTCTTGAACGCGCATTCATAAGAGTACCATGAACCACTGATGTCACAAAGACTATTTTATCGATGTCCTTACTACCTTTCTGAGCCTTGAATGTAGTAGTTATTTGTGAACCTGTTTAACTAATTTACTGAATAGTACCTTAAAAGACATATTCACAAGTTGGACATTGCTATCTGGTCTTAAACAGATCATTGAATCACTGACTTGATGACTGATGCAATCAATTCACATCAAAATCATTATATCTGTGAATTTGTTGAACTGATTCTTTGAAAATAATTGGCTTAAAAGAAAGATTTGCAAAAAGCAGTCAGGCATTGAAATGAGTTGTTAGATGCTGCAGTTGAATAAGTGAATTAAACTTGTTCACCTGAATTGTTGAAAAGAATCTGTGATTCATCAAGAAATCAGACATAGCCACTGGGTCTCAGAGCATGCAAATCATGAGCAGATCATTGGGTTGTTAATTGCTGCAAGTGGATAATTTGAATTCACAAATGAATTAATTGTTATTTGTGAAACAGTTCAAACGGACATTTCTACAGATCATTGAGGTATTAAAGGGATAGTTCACACAAAAATTCTCAAATTAAAATTCTGTCAATTATTACTCACCCTCATGTCGTTTCAAACCCGTAAGACTTTCGATCATCTTTGGAACACAAATTAAGATATTTTTGATGAAATCCAAGAGCTTTCTGACTCTGCATAGACAAAGTAACTACCACGTTCAAGATCCAGAAAGGTTGTAAGGATATTGTTAAAATAGTGACTGTAATGTATGAAGCTACAAGAATACTTTCTGTGTGCAAAGAAAACAAAAATTATTCAAGAGTTTCTTCTCTTACATGTCTATGCAGTGTCAGAAAGCTCTTGGAATTTGATCAAAAATATCTTAATTTGTGTTCCGAAGCGACATGAGGGTGAGTAATTAATGACAGAATTGTAATTTTAGGCTGAACTATCCCTTTAACTGCTACAGTCAGTCAAATTCACAACTGAACCATTCAATGTTATTGCTGTGAAGTGGTTCAACTGATTATTTTAAAAGACTAGTTTCAATATCAATTATCATCAAAATAATTTAGTTATTCAGCCTGACTTCAGCCTGAGTCATTTAGCCTCACAAAAAGGGAAAAAAACAAAACTGGACAGTCCATTCTTTTGTCCTCAGGGAGGGTCACTCATCTCCTGTACATGCTGTTCCTCTGAGGACTGAGGACACTGAGGACACTCAAAATCAATAAGAGTGCTTTTGACAGACTATTCAAAACAGACCACTAGAAGTTTGAATGCAGCCCCTTCAGAGACACAGTAATCACTCCTGCAGGTGAGAAGATGAGAAAAAGCCTTGAGGAGTCTTTTTTCTTACAACCAAATGCCTCCAAATGCGGTTACTATGTACAGTCCGCTCAGACAATGGACTCCCCACATAGAAAACCCTTCATGTGAGTCTAAATGTCCCTCTACAGCAAATTAAGAATTTCCCCAGCCTTCTGGCAGCCTGCCTGTACAATGCTGGGGAGCATAAAGAAAGATTTTTTGGTGGATAATCACAAGGTTGTATTGTATATAATCTCTGAAGATTTGATGGCGAGTGAAATAGGAGTTGAGCATTGTTACTGCAAGAGAAGACAGAGAGCTGCTCTGTGTATGATCAGAGAGATGAAGGCCAGTTTTGATGAAACGCTGCATGTGTGTGTGTGCATGTCTGATTTTAAATGTATCCGAGGGGATATTCTTGCCTCAGTGTGACATTTGAGATTCTTGGAACGTTGTGGTGGCGGGGGAATGGAATGGAACATAAACAACAATAGAGGGCATGTTTGTGGGAGAACTCTAGAGGGTTCAGAGGACTAATTCCAGCCCCTGTCACTCAAAGCAGATAGCTCTTACAAGGCCCTCTCTGGTATTAATAAGCCATGCTGATAGTGCTATTTATATTTTTCCAATGTACAAATAGCTGGACTCACTTTTGGAGCAGGAGGGTCATGATCAGGAAAAGCAGAGTGAAATACAGTGTGGAACGCAAATGAATCCTTAGTGATTAGTGATTGAAGAGAAATGTTTGTCCCCGGGTTTAACCGGGTCGTTTTTCCTGCTGTTAGAAAGTCAGAGAGAAGTAGAGTCTATAAAGTTGAGACAGATGGGGATGGGATGCCTGGTTTGTGAGGGTCTTTGCTCTGTAATTTCCTTCACAAACTCAAGTGTTTGTGAAGAAAGAGGCCCAAACACCTGCTTTTCAAAGCACCACACAGCCTGCAATTTCTTCTTCTAAAAGAAGCAAGAATGGAAAGAAAACCTGTGCAGAGGCATTTGAAAACACTGTGTGTGAGCTACGAGAATTCCTCCTGATTTCTCAGGGAGTTGGGTGTGCTTCAATTTCACTCCCACATACTCACACATTCACAAATGTACACTGTAAAAACCCTAGTTGTCCTCCAGGCCATATTAAAAATTAAGCCCTGAATCTGACCTTCTAATTTAATTTTAAATGCTGCAACTATATGTAGTAAAGTTTTTTCAGTCGTATTAAACACTGGTTAGAGTCCAGTCTGACATTGTGATGAATTATTAGTAGCGTTGAGGAATACTCCCAATTCTTGGCTCATTTTGAGTCATACAAGACCAATTAAGTGATTTGTTACCTTAAGATTTGCTCCAACTGGATTACTGATTTAGTAATTTTTACTTGTGCAACTGAATCATTTGAACTCCCAAATTAATCATTCAGTGCTGTTTGTGAAACGGTTCACTGGAAGGAATTAGCTTGATTTCACAAATGAATGAATTCATGTTTTTTGTGAACCAGTCTCAAAAGAATGGTTTGATCACAAATCAGAATTCTGGAATATGTTTTTATTAAATGTAGTTTGGTACAGTTTCCCAAAATGAATTACTTTAATACAGAGTTGAGATTTTCTGAAATCTACTTAAAGGGATAGTTCACCCAAAAATTTAAATTCTGTCATTAATTACTCACCCTAATGGCATTCCAAACCTGTAAGATCTTCAGAACACAAATTAAGACATTTTTAATGAAATATGAGAGCTTTAGGGCATAGACAGCAAAGCAACTGACAAGTTCAAGGCCCAGAAAGGTACACTAATTATAAAGGTGCTTCACAATGCCATAGAATAATCTTTTTTGTCTAAATGGTTCTATAAAGAACCTTAAACATCTGGGGAACTTAGGTTCTTCAGATTATAAAAAGTTAAGAAAAAGCTTCCCATTTTCCACAAGTTGATATGATTCTTTAGGGTCCTAATGAGAAGTCTGTAACATACTGTAATTTCTCAATGGTCTACCTGGTCAAAATCAGCCCTTTTTACAGCAAGCTATTCTGTTGCATGTTCCTTTAAATGCTAATGAGCTCTGCTCACACGCCCCTCTCTGCCATGGGATGAGGAGCCGTATGTTTACTTTAGCCACATTTAGCCATGTTTAGCTGCGAAACTTGCTAACAAGCACATTATTAAGAAAGGCCATTTGCAAAGATGCATAAAAACCCATATAATCACTTCTGCTGTGGGTGAAGCTGCATCACAAATGATCCGCACAAACATAGATGCATATGTAGATCGGGATCTGCACTTTCCTTTCTAAAATGAAAGTAACGTCAATTCTCTGTGTCTTCAGCGGCTCAAATGTGGGGAGTAAATGACGACTATGTTCATCCAAAATCGCTAAAAGAACCTTTTAAAGCACCTTTATTTTTAAGTGTAGTTAGGACATCGTTAAAATAGTCCATGTGACATAAGTGGTTCAACCGTAATTTTATGAAGATACGAGAAAACGTCTTTATTCAACAATTTCTTGTCTTCCGTGTCAGTCTTTGAATTTCATCAAAAATATCTTAATTTGTGTTCCGAAGATCAACAAAGGTCGTTCAAGTTTGGAATGACATGAGGGTAAGTAATTAATGACAGAATTTTCATTTTTGGCTGAAGTATTCTTTTAACTTTGCTACCACCCACCTGGTATTTTAAACACTACCACATAAGTACATTTTAGGTTGCCTAACAACATTTCTACACCTCTTTGGTCCACCAAAACATCCTCAGTGGGAAGTGCACTCGAAACTGAACTGTACATTACTCATCTGTAAACAATCGTGTGTGTTCTGACGCATTGACGCAGGTGCTCTGGACTCTTGAGAAACTCTTCAGATTAAAACTACATGACCATGCAGCGAGTCTACTTCAACACGATTGATTGTTTGTAGCCCAGGGGGACTCGCTACATCTACAGCCCCACCTGCAGATGGAGAACACAAACCTGGGCAGTGGTCAAACACACCGCCTCAGGCCAAAGAGCGAAAACCATTTCAGGAGTTTGCAGTACACCTAATATCTAAGAGCTTAACTTGGTTTAGACTTTTGAGACACCAACGGTCCTGTACTCCAGTCAGGACAAACACATGGGGAGTAATGTGACGCCATGTAAAGTGGATAGGGAAGGTCTCAACTAGAACTTCTTCACCTAACTTCTTCCACTTCTGTACCATACGCATTCCTAGTCAGGACAATGGTTCCTGAAGGGCAGTGAGGTCATCCCGTAAACACGGAATTATTAACCTGTAACCACGGAGATGAAAATACATGGCATTGTCTGGAAGTAATTAGGAGAGCCAGGGGCAGCATGGGAGCGGCTGGATGCCTTTCTCTACCCCCCCCATCCACAATCTATTCTCTTTTCCACCCTCCCTCTCACATTCCCTCACTTCTTCCCTCTTTCTCGCCCTCTCTTTCTCTCTCACACTCTACTGTATTAATAGCTGTGCAAAGGTTTTTTGTTCTACTCCTTCTTCTCTGCCAGGAATCTGTGCTGGACATGGAGATCCAGGCAGGGCAACGGGAGGAGATTAAACGATCTGCTCCATTGTGAGTGCTCTGGCCACGGGCCAGCACAGAGCTGGAAACGTCAAACATATCTCACACAAACACATGCAAACAAACATGTTCAAGTAAGCTTCTTTAACCCTCCTGCCAAGACGTAAAATTACACAGGCGCATTTTCATATGCATTAGCCTCATAAATAAAGGCTTGGAGTCCGGCAGCCTCGCAAATATGGATGGATAAGTGAATCTTTGCAAACAAATGCTCAGCCTTAAGCTTTTGGAAGCCGACTTGGCTACCTGGCAGCCTGTCCAAATCTAGAAAGCTAGAAATATGTTAGATCAAACGGCGTTCCTCTGGGCTCCGTGTAACCAAAGTGGGTCGTTTTAAAAACAACTCGACTTTGGCAATATTAGATGGCTGAAAACTAGATGTACTGGCACTGTAGACTGAGGCAAGTCAAAGCGAACAGGGTGTTTCTCACACTGCCGGAGCCAAACATTGGATTAGAAGTGCTGTTATGGTCACTTGGTGAAGCTTGGCAACATGGGGTATATGTAGAGGAAAACAGGTCCTCGATACAGATGTGTGGTGTATATAAACATGTCACAGAAGGCATAAATGTTTACAGTAGTGGTGGGCCGTTATCGGCGTTAACGTGCTGCGTTAACGTGAGACTCTTATCGGGCGATAAAAAAAATATCGCCGTTAATCTATTCTCAAAGTTGGGTTGGGATTTGGGTCTAAACTACGCAAGATATGATGACTTTCACCTTGATATTTTAGCGCGGATGACGTATACCCAGTCGAATTGCACTGTAGGGGGCGAGAACGAGTCTTCAACTTCTGTGAAATTACCACATCAAATGCGACGTGCAAACATGGATGCAGCTATGAAACCGCTTCAGGGCAGGTGCGTGCGTTGCTAGACCCTTTTTACTGGGGCACGTGCGCGTCTGTGTATTTAACGGCAACTCGCACGCCGTGCAGCCTTTTGCGCAGAAGTACTTGGTTACACAAGTTTGTATAGGTAATTATGTTGTAAATGCAATTGTCAAGCAGTTTGTGATGCATTTTGGAAACAGGAGATGAGCGCCTGATCTAATGCGCCACCTGGCCCGTTCTCGAAGACTTACTTTTAGTCATTATTTGGGTAGCACACATATTCTGAATGCCTTCAGCAGAATTTAAATTAGCCATTTTAATCTAGATTAATCTAGATTAATTCCAAGATTTAATCTAGATTAATCTAGATTAAAAAAATGTATCTATGCCCACCCCTAGTTTACAGTTATGTCATAACATGGTGAACGGTGTATGTCAAAACTGAACGTTAATGGTTCCTTGCCAGCTTTAAACATCCTGATGGACAATCCACAGAAAAGATAGACATGAGGAAACAATATATATATATATATATATATATATATATATATATATTTATATGTTACCAACTTCCCACGTCAAATTTACATTATGCCATTTACGATTGATTTACTTTTAATAGTACATTCTGAAGCAGTCTTACCAGTGGAAAAAGTGCATTACGTCTGTTCTTAAAACTAGTTTGGCTCAGAAAAATGGTGCAAATCCTGCTAGTTGCTACAAGCCTAATGGAGAACGCTAATGCCATAATGCAGATGATTCAGTCTCTTCGAGAAGATGTGCAGATTGACTTTTGTTACTGAGATTACTGATGAAAACCATCAACAACAATAGTTTTGTTTTGAACTGTTTTTTGATTTTGTCAGCCAAAAAGAAAAGATAAAAGGATTAAAGAAGTAAAAGTACACCACAATGATACTTAAAAACATACTGTGAATGAAAAAAAAAACAAGATATTAAAGGATTAGTTAACTCAAAATTATTATTATTTTTTTGATAATTTACTCAACCCTTGTCATTCAAGATGTTCATGATCAAAGATGTTCATGTCTTTCTTTCTTCAGTCGACAAGAAATGGTTTTTGAGGAAAACATGCCGGGATCCATATAGTGGACTTCAATAGGTTGAAGGACCAAATTGCAGTTTCAATGCAGTTTCAATGAGCTCTACACGATCCCAACTGAGGAATAAGGGTCTTATCTACAAAAACCTTTTTTTTTTTGACTGAAGAAAGAAAGACATGAACATCTTTGATCTTTGAAAAGTTAGTTGAGAAACTTGTGAAACCCACTGTCAGATGGTTTGCAACCTAAAGCAAGATGCTAGAAGACAGCTGTTAATATCTACTCTGATGCCATTGCGAATTTGAAGCGCAATGTAGAGCAGCTGAAAAAAAATCAATAAAAACGTCATAGACATGCATCTGGAGGCTAAATCCAGGCTGTATAATTTTCATAATTTGGGATTGACAGCATGAAGCTAAGAGGAAATTGTCTAAATTCATGTTTAACACAAAATATTTGCAATATCTGTTAGTATTTGTGGTTAGAAAGTATATAATATATATATATATATATATATATATATATATATATATATATATATATATACATATATAATTTTTTTTCAGGAAATGGTCAATTGTTTCACTAAACAAGCCCCTTATTCCTCATCTGGAATTCACGAGGCCTTTGAAGCTGCATTGAAACCAATTTGGACCTTCAACCTGCTGATCCCCACTGAAGTCCACTATATGGAGAAAAAACTTGGAATGTTTTCCTCAAAAAAACAAAAAACCATCAAGTAAAAAAAAAATTCTTTTCAACTGAAAAACAGAAAGACATGAACATCTCTGATCTTTGAAAAGTTAGTTGAGAGACTTGTGAAACCCACTGTCAGTTAGTTCAGCAACCTAAACCAAGATGCTAGAAGACAGCTGTTAATATCTACTCTGATGCCATTGCTAATTTGAAGTGCAATGTAGAGCAGCTAAAAAAAAATCAATAAGAACCTCTTGGAAAAGCATCTGGAGGCTAAATCCAGACTATATAATTTTCATAATTTGAGATTGACAGCATGATGCTAAGAGAAAATTGCTGAGTTCATGTTTAACACAAAATATCTGCAATGTCTGTTAGCATTGTGTCTGTGGGCGCCTGTGTGCGTCCATATCCTTTCTCTGAGATACTAAGCGTGCGCTAACAGAGTTTCCACAGATAACACCCGTGCAAATCTTATCTTCCTCCCACCCCAAACTCCGCTCTCTCCCTCACATGCCCTGAAGAAGCACAGCCGAACACACACACACACACACACACACACACACACACACACACACATGTTCCAGCGGGAGTCAAAGTGTCTGACTTTTACAATGCCTTGACTATGCTGAGGCACAGTAGAATCAAAGATAACCCATTGACCCCTAAACAATTTATTCACATCAGCAGTAATGGAGGGCAAGAGGCTTTTTTGTGCTCAGGGCCAAATGTGAATGTGCGGTGGGACCATGCTCCACAGGTGTGGTTCCTAGCCAAGCACCTGTCCTTCAAACATGAGAGACTCCAGAGGAGTCCGGCAGTGCTATATCTACACTACATCCCGCTGAATAAAGAATGGAAGAGGGTGTCCTGGGTGTTCTTTAAATCCTGACTCACCCAGTGTACTTCAAATGAGGCAGAATGTCGACACAATGGCCCATTGAAACCGCAGAAATGCTGCGGTAATTGGCAACAGCAGTGCAGGACTCCTCTGTGGAGACAGACAGCACACAGTGAGGGCAGAGCAAAAGCACTCTGCTGGTTGCCTGAACTCTTGACGGTAAGAGGAACACAGGATGATACAGTTCAAGTGTGTTTAAAGTTTAGATAGTAAAGTTGCAGCTAAAACATATAATGAAGCTGGCATCTTGTCATGAGTCATTATTGTCATGAGTAATCTATTCATCATTCTTTCTCTCTATCTATCTATCTATCTATCTTGTTCTGATTGTTCTATCCATTATCTATCCATCATTTATCCATTCATCTATCTAACTGTCGTCCATTGTTCTTGTCATTCTAGCCATCTATCATCATTCTTTCCATCCATCCACCCATAATTTTATTCATCCATCTATCCATCCATAATTTTATCCATTTTATTCATCCATCCACCCATCATTCTATCCATCCATCATTTTATCCATCCATCCATCATTCTATCTATCTATCTATCTATCTATCTATCTATCTATCTATCTATCTATCTATCTATCTATCTATCTATCTATCTATCTATCTATCTATCTATCTATCTATCTATCTATCTATCTATCTATCTATCTGTCTGTCTGTCTATTAATTCCATAATCTATCATCGTTCTTTCTTTCTATCCATCCATCCATTCATTCATTCATCCATTCATCCATCCATCCATGCATTCGTCCGTCTGTTGTTCTTGTCGTTCTATCCATCTATCATCATTCTTTCTATCCATCATTTTATCCATCGTTCCATCCACCCATCATTTATCCATTCATCTATCTATCTATCTATCCGTCATCCATTGTTCTTCTCATTCTAGCCATCTACCATCATTCTTTCCATCCATCAACCCATCATTTTATCCATTCATCCATCTATCCATCATTTTATCCATTTTATCCATCCATCCACCCATCATTCTATCATCCATCATTTTATCCATCCATCCAGCCAGCTATCTATTGTCATTCTTTCTTTCCATCTATCCATCCATCCATCCATCCATCTGTGTCTATTCATTCCATAATCTATCATTGTTCTTTCTATCCATCCATCCATCCATGCATGCGTCCGTCCATTGTTTTTTGTCATTCTACACATCTATCATCATTCTTTCTATCCATCTATCTATCTATCGTTTTATCCATCCATCTATTCATTGTTTTATCCATCGTTCCATCCATCCACCTATCATTTATCCATTCATCCATCAATCCATCCATCTATCTATCCGTCCATCTATTCTAAAACTTGACAAAATCGTATATTTCTTAATTTCAATCCTTAAATATATATTTTTTATTTTACTTCTTTACATTCAAATTCAAAATCTATTTACACATTTGCTACATCAATTTAAAATTAAATTCAGAGGACTTTGAACTGTAGTGAGACGGGATGAGCACAGAATGACGAACAGAGAGTGAGGGGGAGCGATAAGTGAAGAGAACTGGAGACAGTGTTTCGCGTGAGACAGAATGATAGTTGAGAGACAACAACAAGAATGCCACAGATACAGTGGCGGCAGTCTGAGATTGAGCCCAGGATAAACTGTTATTTCCCAAGAACGGAAAGTACACCAGGCTTCTGAAAGAATCAGAGACAGGCACGGATTTAGAAGGAAGAGCGTGAGATAAAGTGTGATACTCATGATATCTGCAGGTGCTCTCAGTACAGCCACGTGGAGGCAGGCCAGCACACATCCCCACGTGGAGCCTAACTGTCTTTTTCCAGTCTGTCTCTCTCTCTCTCACTCATTTTTTCCTGCAGGCCGAGCCTGAAAGGGAGTGCTCCGCAGACCTGCCACAACAGTCTCTGAGTACTTTACAAGCCCAGAACGCAGCTCTCTCTCATTATGCGGTTGGCAGGTGTGGATGTGGCAGGGAAAGATAACAGCCTTCCTTGTCTCTACTAACTATCACTCACAGCCAAAATCAACTGCACTCCCTGCTACTAAAATGATGATGATTTGGAAAAACCATTTACAAACCTGAAAGCTAAAACAAGACCTTGTTTTTAATTTGCATGCTACGCAAATTACAGTATTTTTATACTCCATAGAACAGAGCTCTAAAGTAATGAGTGATGACTCAATGACGTTCGAGTTTTACTGTCAGCTGTTAAAGGCTTAAAACTGACAGGTTCAGGGTCTTCTCAAACAAATTAATCTGCAGTCCTGTAATCCTGAATAGAGCCATTATTCATAATATCAAGAACTGCATCTCAGGATCCTAAACTTTGCAGGGTTTGCAATAAAAATACACAAACTATAAAATAAAGCATGCTTTGACTAAATAAAACAACTGCTAAACTGCTAAAATCATCTTGGTTTAATCAGTACCAATATGAACAAAAACATATGGGAAGTTTGAGCATTTTAAAATGGTTGTTTTAATTAAAAATCTGGAGTGAAGGCAGATTTGTTCCTGCTCCAAATTGTGTGCAAAAGCACAATGCTGCATAAAAACTGTTCTAAAATACGCTGCTTGTTTCTGCATTAATGAAATCCAGCACCAGAGCCACCCTAATTTAATTCCATAAATTTGTTATGTACTATAAACTCATATTCTAAATGTATTTATTTTTAAGCATGAATTTCATAACAATACACCTGCAATTTTAACTCTAATATGAATGTATTCATGCAGCCTCTTTCCAGGAATTTAAGCCACTTCAGGTGCAGCTTCTATGCCACCTTTTTAGTTTAAAAAAATAATTTAAAACAGTTTTGATAATGCATAGCCATATGCGGCTTTACTTTATCATGATACTAAGGCGAAACTTCTACAAGTATCCAGTCACTTGATGCAAACATCATCCCACATTTGTCAGAAGGTCTAAGACAAATTCTGCCCTTACAAACATTCAGTTAGTTTGTATACTTTACCTAGCTTCGGGCTTCCTTCTATATGTCTAAATATTTAGTTTTCAAACATAAAGTTCCTCACATCAATCCACAAAATGACCTCACTTGAGGTCACGCTTGTATTTAAACACAAATGTCTACTCACGTTGGTTTTGGTGGTGACGGAGAAGGTGGCTCTGCTGGAGAAGCGTGTAGCGGAGGGACTGGAGGCCGAGCCGCTGGCGGATCCAGTCAGAGCTGCTACGCTGGGGGCCGCTGACGCTGGAGACTGATGCCCCACGGTGCTGCTGTTGCTCTGTGGTGGTGCCGATCCCTCAGTGAGAAGTGCGCTTCTGTCACAAACCGACCCTGTCAGCATCTCTACCTGTCGGGTCAAGGCCTCTAACTGACCCCTGAGCTGCCGGTTCTCCTGCTGCAGCTGTGCCACGGCCCGGCCCAGAGGTCCGCTTACATTAATGGCCTCTTCTAGTCTCCTCTCGATGCCCAGTTTGAAAGCACTGACATCCACATGGATCTCACGCACGGCATCCCGCAATGTGGTTTCATAGCGGGCCAAAGCGGCACACACCGTCTCTCCTTCCGGAGAGCCCTCGGACACTGATGCCAATGGGCCTGCGTCCATCTCCGCTGTAAGTCCAGGTACCAGTCCTAAATCAAATTAAAATCTGTTTCTGATAGTTCCCCCTTGAAATTGTTTACAGTCCCAGATCCATATAGAAATCCAGAGGGATTGACAGCAGTGACCTGTGAAGACAAAAATCAGTCAGAAACTTTGTTTCCTTGTCTAATGAATAAAAATCCCTCACCCAGCCAGCAGAAAAGGTTGAAATTGTGTGTTTGAGTGTTTACAGACCTTATGTTTCAGTATGATTTCTCTGCTGTGAGTGTCTGAGTGTGTGAGTTCAGCCCGCCGTGCTGTTTTAAAGTACAGCTCTCACAGTCACGTTAACCTCCTACTACTCCTGGAGCCCGGGGGAGGGAGCATAGAGAGGGAGGGAACAAGAAAAAAAGAGGAGGAGAGATAGAGCTCCACTTTATCCTAGCTCCCCCTCTTTCTTTTCCACTGTATTTGTATTAATCTCCACTTTCACAACACAGTGCTCTGTCTCTGCTCTCACTCACTCCCTGTTCCTCGCTCTTTTCTTTTCTTTTTTTTTCTCCTGACAGATAAAGGCCACTGCTCACATTTCTCCAGCTCAAGCATGTCCCACTGTTTCAGCAGAGCTGTATCACAGAGGAACAGACACGCCTTTTGTGTTTTTTCTGTCTCACTTTCTCTGGGTTCGGAGTGTGGTGGTTGAGGTCAGGATAAAACTGCGCTTTTACGGTTTTAAAGTGCCTGTTTACACTGTAAAGCATGACAATATGCGGTTGAAAGTGTCCTAACAAGTTTCCAGCGGCACGCAATTTGCCTGTCCGCGCTGAATGTGACACAATCACATCAAGGCTGTACATATTATTTAAAGATTAACATATAATTATGAGGTGATGAGATTTTGGTTACCTAATGTGTTGTTGCTGTAATAGAAAGTTGTTGCATTATGCAGACAAAATTCTTCTTGCATGAATCTTGGTTAGGACACAGTGTTATAATTTAGTGTAACCTAATGTGTTAAATACATTTTTTTTAATTCCTCAATTATTATTATTATTAGTTTACATGTAATTACATGTAATGTATATTTGGACACTGACACACTTTTTATAATTTCGGCTCTGTATGCCACTAGAATAGGTTTAAAATGATACAATCAAGATGAAATTAAAGTGCAGACTTTAAGTTTTAATTCAAGGGATTGAACAAAAATATAACATAAAATGCTAAGGAATTACAACCATTTTTATACACAGACCCCCCATTTTCAGGGGCTCAAAAGTAATTGGACAAATAAATATAATCATAAATAAAATGTTCATTTTTAATATTTTGTTGAGAATCCTTTGCAGGCAATGACTGTCTTAAGTCTGGAACTCATGGACATCACCACAGACTGGGTTTCTTCCTTTGTGGTGCTTTGCCAGGCCTTTACTGCAGCTGACTTCAGTTGTTGTTTGTTTGTGGGTCTTTCTGCCTTTAGTTTTGTCTGCCTTTGGCTGTTTGCACGCTGCAGCGGTTCGTGTGACAATGCGGAACCAAAGTTCATACAACGCAATTTAAAATATATATTACACTGTCTAAATCATTCCCTATCCCCTATATAGTGCACTACGTGCCATTCACCATACAGAAAATACTAATCCTGTCACTTCAACTTCACGTGTCCGATTCTGGAGAGCATTTGAATGGACAGAAAGTTTGATGAAAAATCTTTGATCCATATTGGCGGAAGTGAAAGACTGTAAGTTTTGAATGCTTATATCTTCTAAATGCGAAACACTGTTTCGGAGCACACTAGCTTACAGATAGCTAACACACTCATACTAAAAGGCCAAAAAAAATTTTTTTTTGATTTAATGGCGACTGCCAAACTTAAATTTGCCTGCCAAAACATTTTAGAATCCCGCCTTCTCATTTAAATACAATAGCTGAACAAAGAGGCCAATCCCTGGAGAATCCTCCTCTGCACTTCCTAAGAGTTCAAAGTCTTGTCCTTTCCAAACTGACCTTGCGTCCTGTCATGATCAATCAGTGTATAGACAAAATGGGGGCTGATTGGATTTCAAGAGTTTGCTGTTTAGGGTGAACAGAGGGACATAATGGATCTGGAGGAAGTGGGCTTGTTGTGTTTGCGTCTGTGTTTGTCTTTTGCGGGTGAAGGGATGAGTGTAGCGCTGCAACAGAACCCCGGCAGAACAAACAGGCCTAATCACATAATGAGGTACGGAGGGGGGGCTCTGGGTTGGACTAACGGCCTGTAGCGCAACCACTACAATGAGTCCTGGCCAACGGACTGAAATAACTTTACATTCCAGCCCACTGTTTACTGTAAACACTGGAAGCCGTGGGAGAGCGGAGGTGATTTATAGCTCTACACACTGGGCATGTGCTCATCTGCTTTACATAACAGAGCTGTGAGTGAACGCTCTACACAAGTCATGGAGACATTTTGATCTAGACATATCTAAAAAGATTAAGGTTCTTCAAGAGTCAATCTTGCAACATATCTGACTCAACGTTTGCTGGAAGTTCTCTGCAAGCTTCTGACTCTGAGCAGCTGTTTTTTTCATTCCCCCCTCAGCCCTCCAAATCTGATTTCCATCTTGCAATGATGTCAGACTTTCACATCAGGCATGGGTTGTAAATGTCTCTCAGGATCAGCAACATGGAGGAACGGCACAATGTCGTGCTTTTCCCCGGCAGTTTGTTATTGTATCTAACGCAGCCACCATTTCTTCCCTTTCGCCCTTATCTGATCCTGAGATACATGGTGGTGATTCTGAGAAGTCGAGCAGAATGGATCAGACACGCTTTTTGGATCAGTTGCTCCAAGAAGGACCAGTGCAAGACCTCACATGCTTATCTAAGGAGGGATCAGTGATAGAGATAACCTGTGCAGGTATTGCAACACTGACATGAGAGAAGGATGTGACCAAGACAAAACTATGACACAACTATAACTTCTTCCCAAGAAGCTGCTGAGCCCCAGGGATCTCTGGGGGTTGAGAAATGGCAGCTGACACACAATCCTGATATGACTCACCAAATTACAGTGTAATATTATGTCTGATTTGAACATACTCATGTATACAGTCATTGTGACAAATTCTTACAAGATTAACAAGTCAGATAAACAAATGTCTACTCATGAAAGACACATAATACTCCTTTGCTTTTTTAGTTTTTTTTTGTGACACTTAGAGCAATCATGTAATCATGTAATTATGTTTAACTTTCTCCATCGTTGTTATTTTACAAACAAACACTTCATCCTAACCACAAACCATAAAAGGTTTGCGTTGTACTGTGCAGCTCATGTTGCATTTGTTAACACAAGAACGAGTTCTATGTAAACAGCCCCTTAAACCAGCTTAAAGAGACAGTTCACCCCAAAATGTAAATTACCCCATGATTTACTCACTCTCAACTATCCTATCCTATGACTTTCTTCTTTCAGACGAATCCAATTGGAATTATATTAAAAAATGTCTTGCCTCTTCCAAGCTTTATAACGGCAGTAATGGGTGTTGAGTAGGGATGCACTGAATGTTCGGCAACCAAAATTATTCGGCGGAAAAAGCAAAAGGCCAAATAAATTCAAATAGATCAAATAGAGGCGCACACTAATGCAGCAAACATGTCGGCAGTTTGGAAGCATTTAAAACTGTCCAGAAATAGACACAAAAATAATTACAAGCAAAGACAGCGAGAGGCTGTTTAAAACCGCATTGCATTTCTTCGATGAGAAGAGAAAGGGGTGGTTGTTGCAGGTTACTGTATGATGACTAAATTCACAAATTGGACTTAAACCATTAATAAATAAACTACAGAACGTTATTTTGTCTGATACACACACAAATTGTATGTATTCTGACAGCTCTGCACGAGCGTGTTAGCCAGGGCTCAAAGTCCAAAGCATGATGAAAATTTGCGCTGAAACAGCATAATGAGAATCATTCATAAATCTGCTGCTGTCAGCAAAAAGTAGTACTGAGGTCTTCTTGTGAGTTTTCCACCAAAATAAAAGTAAATATTCATAAATGTTAGCATTGTAATTTTACTGTTGTTCTGTAAAAAAAAAGAAAAAGAAAAAAGACAAAAATAATGATAAAAATCATTACAACATTTCTATTAATACATTTATTATAACATTCTCCTTTGTTCAGCAAGGCTGCATTTATTTGTACATTTAAAAAGCACATGCCTGATTCAAGAAGGGGGTCTTAAAAATGACCAAAGAATATTATTTACTAGCATATTAATTTTAAGTTAAATTGTGCTTTGTTGGTAGGCTATAATGTCTACTAGAATGTTTAAAATGTTAAGTGTTAAGTAAATATTTTTAAATTGCTGTTTTGAAATCGATTTTTTTTTTGAAAAGCAAGACAAAGCTGTAAAAAGCACATTTTGGTTATTTAATTTATGCAATGGTTAAAAAATTGACAAAACACATGGGGGATAAAACACATCGTTAATTGGCCTTCGCTCCCAGTGTTTAATTGTGTTTGGCTTCGGCCAAGAATTTTCATTTCGGTGCATTTAGGTTTTGAAGTCGAATAAAGTGCATCCATCCATCATAAAATGTGCTCCACATGGCTTCAGGGGGTTTATAAAGGACTTCTGAAGTGAATCAATGCATTTGTTTAAAAACAATATCCATATTTAAAACTTTATAAAGTGAAAAATATTTCCCTTGTGCTAACTGTCATACACACGTTCACTAGAAAGTGGTGTTTTAGTGGATGACGTAGGATGTAGGCATAGTGTAAGCTGCGGTGAGAATACGCTAGACTCGAGAGAACCAAGTTTTGTTAAAAGCAAAGGAAAACTAGTCTCCACCAACCTTTTTATTTACAAATCCTGTAGTGAACGTGCATACGACAGCTAGCGGAAGCTAGAGATTACGGTTAATAATTAATAGAGGTTACGGTTTATAGATAAGTTTTAAATAAGGATATTTTTCTTACACAATTCATCGATTTGCTTCAGAACGCCTTTATTAACCCCCAAAGCCATGTGGAATACTTATGATGGATAGATGCACTTTCTTGGACTTCAAAATCTTAACAGCCATTCACTGTCATCATAAAGCTTGGAAGAGGCAGGATCTTTATTAAAATAACTCCAATTGTATATGTCTGAGAAAAGAAAGTCATATACACCTAGGATGGCTTGAGATTGAATTATTCATGGAGTAATTTTAATTTTTGCATGATTTTTAAATTCACTTTAGGTTGCCTGCTAAAACATTTTCCTTTTTTTAAATACACACTGCCTTCAGATGCAACAGCTGAACTAATTTCAAGATGCCATGCCAATTTATAGGATGTTTAACATGTTTCTGTGTTGAAAAACACCAGATAACGGGCAGAGGAATGAAAAAAACTTACAAGGTCTAGAGACATGTTTTTTTAAACTTCTTTTAACTTAAGCACAGCATTTTTAGAGAGCTGTGTCATGAGTGACACAGTGCAAATGATCTAAGCGCAATGCCTAGCCCATGTTAAAACAATAGAAAATCAGTGCAATAGAATGCATTTTTCCACACGGCTTGAGTTCTGTGTGAATGGCTTCCAATACTTTGTCGCAGCCCAACAATATGCCATAAAGTGACAAGCTATAAAACGTAATCATATTAATCATGTTAATCTGTTTCTGTCTTAACAGCTGTGGTCAAGTAGGGGTGAGTAGGCCTGCCCACACTAAAAACTGACTGGAAACAAAGAATATATAATCAGCAGACCTGGATGGAGAGAGAAAATGTAAGAGAAATCCCTCAAGTTTTACAGCCATTTCTTGAAGCTTTATGAAAGTGCACGTGAACAACTTAACACTTTTCAGATGCAGCGCATTAGAAGCACAAGAAAACATGCAAACAAAGTAAAATAATCTGATTGGCTGGGTTTGTACAAATTTTAAAAAACAACATCAACAACAAAAAACGGCATTCTAAATGTTTTTCTGCTGTGAGACTTTTATTTTGAAAGCTGTTGACATTTCAGTATCTGCGGTCAGATGAGATTTTATCAGGATTAATCTCAGTGTTAACAAATATAAAGTCTCTCACCTCAGAAAAACAAACTATCCTATGCTTTCTGATGCTTTCTTTTCTTGTAATAAAGATGGAAATCACAGTTATAATTTGTATTTCGGGATAAAACTGACAATTTGAAAGCTGCCTGAGCTGTTTTATATTAAAAGCAGCAAAGCACAAATTGCAATTACTGAAAAGACAACAATATAACTTAAGCTAACAAGTTAAGAGTCCACTTCAACCTTTAGAATGTTTTATTGCTGTTTTTAATCAAATACATGAGATGAATGAAAGGTTCTCATATTGCTCTGACTATTTTCAAAATATCTCGACTTTATTCTGGCAACTGACTTTATTTAATTTATTCCCGCATTTCAACATCAGTCTTGTATTTTTATGACTATGTTCTTATAATTTTGACTTTATTCTCAAAATATTTCAACCTTACTCTCGTAATTTTGTTTATTCTCAAAATATTTCGACTTTATTCTCATAATTTTGACTTTATTCTAAAAATATTTTGACTTTATTCTTGTAATTTACTTTATTCTCAAAAATACTTTGGCTTTATTCTCTTAATTTTAAGTTTATTCTCATAATATTTCGACTTTATTTCATAAATTTTTACTTTACTCTCAAAATATTTCGACTCCATTTTCACAATTTTGACTTGATTCTTGAAATATTTCGTCTTTATTTTCGTATTGCTACAACTTTGTTCTCGTAATTTTGACTTTATTCTTGAAATATTTTGACTTTATTCTCATAATTTTGACTTTGTTCTCAAAATATTTCAACTTTGTTCTTGTAATTTTGTCTTATTCTCATAATATTTGGCCTTTATTCTTGTGATCTTGGTTTTATTTGCGAAATATTTAGACTTTATTCTTGGCATTTTTACTTTATTCTCATAATATTTAGACTTACTCATAATTTTGATTCTTGAAATCGACTTTATTCTCGTGCTACAACATTGTTCTCGTAATTTTAAAATTCTTCTCAAAATATTATGACTTTATTCTTGTAATTTTGACTTTATTCCTGAAATATTTCAACCTTATTCTCATATTATGACTTTGTTCTCATAATTTTTACTTTATTCTCATATCTCGCCTTTATTCTCATAATTTTGATTTTATTCTTAAAATATTTGACTTTATTCTCGCATTGCTATGACTTTGCTCTCGTAATTTTGACTTTATTCTCAATTTTACGACTTTGATCTTATAACTTTGACTTTGTTCTTGAAATATTTTGCCTTTATTCTTGTAATTTTGACTTGATTCTTGAAATATTTCGACTTTATTCTCGTATTGCTACAACTTTGTTCTTGTCATTTTTACTTTATTCTCAAAATATTTCGGCTTTGTTCTCGTAATTTTGAATTTATTCTCATATTTTTTACTTTATTCTCGAAATATTCTAACTTTATTTTGTATTGCTATGAACTTATTCTTGTAATCTTTACTTTATTCTCAAAATATTATGACTTTTAACTCATAATCTTCTTTTTTTTTTTTCACGTGGCACAAATGCTGTCGTACTACGGAAACCAAGGGCATGCAACGTGTGAAATAAAAATAGGCCTGAAGTATAAATAAATCACATAACAGGTACTTTCTTTGTTAGCTGGAAAGAATTTGCATCAAACTATTTATATATTCATTCTATTCAGGGCTGTTTATTCATCAATATTAGTATTCCTACAATTTATGTAATACATTTTCTTATTTCAAAACAAGTTTACTATATACATATATGTGACCCTGGACCACAAAACCAGTCTTAAGTCGCTGGGGTATATTTGTAGCAATAGCCAAAAATACATTTTATGGGTCAAAATTATTGATTTTTCTTTTATGTCAAAAATCATTAGGAAATTAAGTAAAGATCATGTTCCATGAAGATTTTTTTTTTAAATTCCTACTGTAAACCTATCCAAATGTAATTTTTGATTAGTAATATGCATTGTTAAGAACTTAATTTGGACAACTTTAAAGGTGATTTTCTCAGTATTTTGATTTTTTGCACCCTTAGATTTCAGATTTTCAAATAGATGTATCTCGGCCAAATATTGTCCTATCCTAACAAACCACATCAATAGAAAGCTTATTTATTGAGCTTTCATACGATGTATATATCTCAGTTTTGTAAAATTTAACCTTATGGCTGGTTTTGTGGTCCAGGGTCACATATATATATATATATATATATATATATATATATATATATATATATATATATATATATATATATATATATATTCCTAAAAAGTGGGTCGTGGCTTGATGGCCATGGGAAAATGTGGGTCCTATGGCCAAACCAGTTAAGAACCACTGCTTTAGAGCTCTTGGTTGCTTAACCACATTCAGCCATGATGACATAAACCCAAACTTTTCCTGTTCACTGAGAAAATGTCAAACCGTCAATCTAAAGCCTGAAGTTTCATCCTCGGTTTGAGCAAACCAATGCCCTGCAAACCCCGTCTGGCTTTCATCTGCAAGATAGTTGTTGACAAACCACGATCCTTGTAAAAAACAAAAGCCCATCTATTTCACCACGTGTAAGCTGTGGTTTTCCTGAAAACAAGTCTGCGTGGCCATTACATCAGAGTTTCCATGGGAACCCAGAAGTCCAAACACGTCCAAAAGAATAACAGCCAAATCATGATGTCATAGTCGCTTCAAAGTCAATTTAATTAAGCGCACATGGTACCAAGCGAGCGCGAGAGGGCGAGTTCAAGAAGCAGACGAGAGAACAATAAAACTGATTTGAAGTTATTTTTGTGATATTCTTGGCACTGTCTCAGAGGCATAAGCAGAGCAGTTTCTGGCAGGCTGCACCATGACGTGAGTTATGGTTGAAATGTGACTATTATAATGCATATCTGTACCAGAGGTGATTGATTTCATGCTCTCACAATCACAAACCATACTCACACATATCACTGAGATGGACTTGGAAGCCCAGTCTTGACTCTGGAGGGTCAGCGCGATCCTCCAGCTGAAGAAATGCCCTTTATGCTGGGGGAGAACGACGGGGTTGAAGGGTGAAGAGAACAGAGATGTGGAGGAGGAGGGCACATTCCCTAAATCCCAGCCGACGTCCTGAGATGACTGGCTCCGGATAATTACAGCCCCTTTTGCTCTGAACGGCCTGTACTTCACTGCTCTGTTCTGATCTCCATTGCTGCAAACACACACATAAACAGTGTCTTTTATCAATTGAATACATACACACATAAGCATGCCTGAGAGGAATATGAGACTACATCTATACCACAACAGAACTCACCGCAACACAATTACCCGTGATTTAACGCAGTTTGCTTAAACCCTTCGATCAACACTGTACTTAATCTTCCTTCTGCTGGTCTACTGGGATGTCTTTACTGTGGAGAAAGTGATCCTAACATCATTTCATCCATGAAATGAGGCTTGTCTTAAGTGGGCTTTGTCTTTAAAAGGAGTAAATAAACAGAAACCATTGCGACAACAAGTGTAGAGTTATTACAACCGCCGTGCAATGACTTAATATCGCGTTTGGATTTAGGCTGAGGTTTGTTAATATTAGTTTCCTTGATGTTTCAAAACCACAGTTTCCTTCTAAATTAAATAAACAGAGTTTGTCATTCTGGTGTAAACTAAGCTACATGTTGTCCAATGTTTAAAAAGAACAATGAGAAAATATAGTGCTCAGTGGAAGCTGTGGATCAACTCATTTGGAAAACATTAAGGGGTGAGAGAATATCCAAAAGTTATAAAAATTACAATGGCGTCCAAAAGTTTGAGACCACATTGAAAATCTGGGATTTGTTTTGTTGTACTCTGAAATAAAAATAAATATAAAATAAATATTATTCAATATTTCTAACTCTAAATCAAAATCCTGCTTCCATGGATCATCTCAGATACTTCTGCATAACATTATCAGGGTTTACACAAACTTGTGGATTCCAGTGAATACATTTGCAAAATTAATTAAATTGTTTCAATAATAAATTGTTATTAATATTTAATAATTATTATCAGGGTTTACACAAACTTGTGAATGTATATGAATAAACTGTTAAACTTAATGAAATTGTTTTAAAATAACAAATAAATAAATATTCAGTAATGATTATTAGGGTTTACACATGTTAAGGAATAAATTATTAAACTTAAATAAAAAAAAACAATTATTCAATAATAATTATCAGGGATTACACAAACTTGTAGATATTAATAAACAAATTATTAAACCTAATTAAATTAAGTTATTTAAAATTGTGGATGTTAATGAATAAATAACTAAACTTAAATTGATTAAGTTGTTTTAAAACAAAAAATAAATAATTATTCAACAGTGATTAATAGGGTTTACACAAATGTGTGGATGTTGATGCATGAATTATTAAACTAAAATTAAAAAATACATAATTATTCATGGATGATTTTCTGGGTATACACAAACCTGTGGATGTTGATGAATTTATTATTAAATTTAATTCAATTCTTTAAATTGTTTTAAAACAAAAATATATAATTAGTTAATAGTAATTATCAGGGTTTACACAAATGTGGATGTTAATGAATAAATTACTAACTTAAATTCAAAAAAATTCAAAAATGATGATCAGGGTTTACACAAATCTGTGGATGTTAATGAATAAATTATTAAACTTAAATAAAAAATAATTATTCAATAATAATTATCAGAAAGAATTATCAAGTTTTTACACAAACTTGTAGATGTTAATTTACAAATTATTAAATTAAATTAAATTAAATTAAATTAAACTTGTGGATGTTAATGAATAAATAACTAAACTTAATTTAATTGTTTTAAAACAAAAATAAATTACTATTCAATAATGATTATTAGGGTTTACACAAACTTGTGGATGTTAATGAAATTATTATTCAAATTTAATTAAAAAATAAATAATTATTCATTAATGATTATCAGGGTTTATGCTAACTTGTGGATGTAAATAAATTATTAAACTTAATTAAATTATTTTAATTATTTTAAAACAAAAATCAAGGTTTACACAAATTTGTGGATGTTAATGAATAAATTATTAAACTTAAATTAAAAAAATAAATAATTATTTAATAATGATTATTAGGATTTACACAAACTTGTGGATGTTAATAAATAAATTATTAAACTTAATAAAATTATTTCAATTGTTTTAAAACAAAAAATAAATAATTATGTAGTAATGATAATCAGGGTTACACAAACTTGTAAATGTCAATGAAAAAATTAAACTCAATTAAATTATTTTAAAACAAAAAAATAAATAATTATTCAATAATGGTTATCAGAGTTGTGGATGTTAATAAATAAATTATTAAAATTAATTAAATTATTTTAAAACAGCATTTTCAGTATTGCTCTCAGATTTTAAGACCTCATTATTTTAATTATTATGTTAAAAATGTGATGCCAAGAAATTTGATGTCAAGATAAAATTTTTATATTGTCTTAAAACAAAATCAAAATTTTATTTCCAATAAATGCTGTTCTTTTGAACTTTGTATTCAGCAAAAAATCAGCACAGATGCTTTCAACACTATACTTAATAATAAGAAATGTTTTTGGGAACCAAATTGGCATATTAGACTGATTTCTAAAGGATCATGTGACACTGCAGACTGCAGCTTCTTTACACAGAAATTAATTATATTTTAAAATATATTAAATATCTATTTTAGTTTTTTTTTAAATATATCCAAATAGAAACAGTTATTTTAATTTCACAATTTTTATTTGTATTTGTATTTTTTACCAAATAAATGCAGCCTTGCTGAGCACAAGAGACTTCTTTCTGAAAAATTAAAAAAACTCACTATTTGAACAATATATGAGTGCAACAAAACAGCAGAAAGTAAAAGTACACACAATAAATGCAAAAACTTGTCCACAAAGCAGCAACCCCCTTCCTGAGAGGCAGTCTGCAGCCCGTGCCAAGAAAAATACCTCAGCAATGACAGATTTTCTAGGAAGCAGGCAAGAGTGATGTAATCTAGGCAACTCAAGCCAAAACACATTTTGTGTCATATCCATCTATTGTTTCTGCAATCTGCTCTGGTGCATCGAAACCCAGCTAAAACCTCCTAGGCTCCTTTGCCCTACAGCGGCCACATTGCATGACATCATCCTCTCCCTTTAACCGTTAGAAGGTGAGGCCGCCTAAATGCACGCACACAAACATACAGAGCAGTGCACTTGGAAAATCATCACTGGTATTAGTGTCACCATGCTGAGAATGATGAGCTGGGATGCGTGTGCTCTTGTGGAGTGGTTTGGACAGCGGAATAATGGGCTTATTTAACTGCGTTCCTGATGAGAGTTTCATGCAAAACATATTTTTTCTATTAGTGGTTGATGTTAGCATGTACGATAGCGGCCTGAAGTGGAGGAAAAAAGGAGTTTGTCAAAACATAAAATCGAAATACTTGTTTTTGTGCAAATATTTACATGACATCTGGTTCCATAATGCATTTTATAACTGCATTATTCTTAAAGAGAATAATGATGGCAATAATGGCTTAAACTCAAGCTAAATAAAAAAAATATATACATATATATATATATATATATATATAAAAACTAAACTTGTATTTCACGCTACTAAAATAACACTGATACATATATAGTATCATTATTTAGAATTATTTAAAATTATTATATATATATATATATATACACTACCGTTCAAAAATTTGGGGTCAGTACATTTTTATTCACCAAGGATTAAAAGTGAATAATAAATAATTTACATTGTTATAAAATATTTATATTTTGAATAAAAACTGTACTTTTAAAACTTGTTATTCATGAAAGTATTTTAATCAAAAAAATGCAGCCTTGATGAGCATAAGAGACTTCTTTAAAGACTATTACAAATTTTTGAACAGTAGTGTATATATATCTATCTATATATCTATATATATATATATATATATATAAATAATTTGAAATAGTTCATATTTGTATATTTTCTGTTTTTATTTTGCCATGTTTGTCATTATTTTTTTATTATTATTATTTATTATTTTATTATTACATTTATTAAATATTTATTATTACATTGAATTTTTAGTTGTATTTTTTAGTACCTCAAGTTAAATGAAATGAAAATGAGAATGTTTTCATAGTACAATGAAAATAAAGTACAAAAAGTTAAAAACAATTATTTGTTAACTATATATAATATAATATAATAAAATATAATATAATATAATATAATATAATATAAATTCAACCAAAAATAAAGTTAAGAAGCAAGAAATATTTTATTTATTTTGTATTCATTTGAATTTTTTAAATCAATTTTGCCATGTTTTGTTTGCCATTATTATTATTATCATCATTTTTGTTATTTATTAATATGTCTACATTCATTTTTATTTTAGTTTTAATTTAGTTGTCATTTTTTTAGTACCTCAAGTTAAACTAAATGAAAGTTAGAAATATTACCTTGGTAAATAGCTGAAATAAAAATATTATTTGATTATTATTGTATTGTATTTAATTTAATTTATAGTTACAAAAGTAACAAAATGTCTTTGGTTTTATTTTTTGTTAACTATAATATAATATAATATAACTTCAATCAAAACTAAAGTTAAGCAAGACATATTTTAATTTATTTAGTTTTTATTTAAATGTTTGATTAATTTTGCCATTGTCATTATTAATATTATTAATATTACTATTATTTGATAACATGTTTACGCTCATTTTTATTTCAGTTAATAGCTCAAATAAATAAAATAAATTTAAGGTTTACTATTTTAATTTATTTACTTTTTTTAGAAAAGAAAAGTTAGAAAAGTAACAAAAAGGTTTTTAGGGTTTTATTTTTTTTCTTAACTATAATATAATATAATATAATATAATATAATATAATATATAACTACAATATTATAACTAATATATAACTAATATTTTCTGTTTTCATTTAAAACGGTTTTATTAATTTTGCCATTTTATTTGTCATCATAATCATCATCCTTATTATTATTATCATAATTTATTAATATGTCTACATTAATTTTTATTTCAGTTTTAGTTGTTGTCTAAAGTCAAATTAAATGAAAATTAGAAAAAATTTACCTTGGTAAATAACCAAAATAAAATAACTTTAAGGTTTACTATTTTATTTTAGAGTAGAAAAGTAACTAAATGTTTTTAGGGTTTTATTATTATTTTTTTTAAGCTATAATATAATATAATGTGATATAATATAATGTAACTTCAATTAAAACTAAAGTTAAGAAGCAAGAAATATTTTTTATATTTTCTGTTTTAAATTTTGCATTAATTTTGCCATTTTATTTGTCATTATTAATATAATTATTATTTATCAATACATCTACATTTTTATTCTAGTTTTAGTTGTAGTTTTTTTTAGTACCTAACGTTAAATTAAATGAAAAAAAAAAAAAAAAAAAATGAAACTTCAATCGAAGCTAAAGTTAGTAGGCAAGAAATTCAGTTTTGTTTCGTATTCGATTCTATCAGGTGCCAGTTTCCAATACTGCTTATTTCCAAGTGCTGGATAAACAGTCAGCCAAACAAAGGCTTGTGTGAGAGCAAGAAAATGCAAGCCCCTGTAAAATCTTTCATTTGGTGTGAGCTATTCACCATGACGGTTGAGAGGCCCTTTACAGGCTGAAGCACAGAGGCCCCTCCAGGTGAATTAAACTAGGTGTCTGTGTGTGTCTTTGAGTATGTGTAACATTCCTAATTGTCTGAGCACAAAGACACTTTGGAATGAACATTGAGAGTGAGAGTGCAACATATTATTAGCATGAAGTCTTTGCACACAAATCAGCCTTTGACAGAACGCAAACACATCACAGCGGGCCTGTGAGCTCAGAGCGAAAGTGTTACTGATTTGTGCAATAACAGGCTTTGACGTGGCATACGTGCATGTGCTCACCTGTGAGGGATCAGAGCCAAATGTATTTAATCACTCATGCACCTGCCTATGGCGGTCTAGTCACTATATTAGCCTCCGAGTGAGAGTGCTTCGTAACTCATTAACAGCGATGCAAACTGGTAAAAATACAGTGAAATATTATGACAAGAAAACATAACATGACTCAATTGGAACTGACAACCAATTTTATCTTTGCTGCAAATGTAGGTAGTACATATTAGCTGTCATGTATGCCCTTCTAAAGTTTTGTTCTACTAGCCTACAATTTATAGTACTATTGTCCACTTGGGAGCCTTTCATGTCTTGCAAATTTATGTATTGTAATATAAACTGCATATATCCCTACAGTATTTAATAGCCTCCCATAAAAATGTGTTTCTAGCTGGGAAATCTGCACTCAAATGTTTTAAATAAAAGACAAATCATTTATAGGCCACTGTCAGTTTTAGCAGGTTGAGGAGTGTAGAAGTAGGAGCAGAAACGGGAGTAAATGAAACACTGATATTTATTTAGAAGATAAACGAAAAACATGGAGCAAAACAAGACAGGAGTAAGGTATATCGACGGACAGTGGGGAGTGAGCAGACACAGACTTAAATACACTGAAGACAGGGCGTGGTTTCAAACGAGATTAGATTATAAGCAGAAAGTGCAGGATATAGGTATAATTTATAAGTTATAAGTGCACTAATGGGAGATATGTACAGGGAGAAACTATGGAAATTATTTACAGATGAAAGTATTGTGGACGTAATTTACAGGCGCTATTAACAAGTAGAATGTACAAATAGAGGAGCATAGTATGCAGGTTGTTGTTAACTATAATCAGGAATTGCAGATTGATACGGACATAATATACAGGTAGCTGATTACTAAAGCAGGAAGTAACAAATAATAATTTACAAATGTATAGATACATATCAAAAATTTACAAAATGTATATGTGCAATGGAAATGTGCATTTACAAATGGATATGTACAGTGTAGTGCAACAGATTAAGTAGTGCAATGTTAATGGGGAGACTGTAGGGGTGTGTGGGGTGGGGGGCAAAGGTGTCAGTGGGGGGCAGAGTTCAATAAGAAGACAGCTCTGGGAAAGAAGCTGTTCCTCAGTCTGCTGGTTCTAATCTTTGGGCATCTGAAGCGCCTGCCGGAAGGCAGGAGCGAAAACAGTTTGTGGGCGGGGTGAGAGGAATCCTTAAGAATACTGCGTGCTCGACGCAAACAGTGTTCCTTCTGAATGTCCTCAATGGATGGGAGTGGAGTCCCTATGATGCGTTGGGCAGTTTTCACCACCCGCTGCAGTGCCTTACGCTCCACAACAGAGCAGCTTCCGTACCAGACTGTGACACAGTTCGTAAGGATGCTTTCTATCGTGCAGCGATAGAAGTTCACCAGGATGGCTGAGGACAGCTGGTTCTTCTTAAGTGTTCTCAAGAAGAAGAGGTGCTGGTGAGCCTTCTTGACCAGGCTGGAGGTGTTGGTAGTCCAGGATAGGTCCTCTGAAATGTGGGTCCCCAGGAACTTAAAGGATGAAACAGACTCAACAGTCATCCCATTGATGTGAGCCTCTTCTTCCCTTCCTGAAGTCTACAATATGCTCCTTGGTTTTGGTGGTGTTAAGGAGCAGATTATTGTCTGTGCACCACGTGGCCAGGTGCTGAATCTCCTCCCTGTAGGCAGTCTCATCGTTGTTGCTGATGAGACCGATCACCGTAGTGTCGTCTGCAAACTTGTTGATGGTGTTAGATCCATACACAGGCCTGCAGTCGTGGGTGAAGAGGGAGTAGAGAAAGGGGCTCAGCACACAGCCCTGTGGTACACCAGTGTTCAGTGTGACGGTAGTGGAACAGATGTGACCTGATCTAACATGCTGAGGTCTGTCAGTCAGAAAATCCATAACCCAGTTGCAAAGTGAGGTGTTAACGTCCAGGTCTCTAAGTTTAGTGATTAATTTAGATGGTCTGACAGTGTTGAATGCTGAGCTGAAATCAACAAACAGCATTCGTGCATAAGTGTTTGTATTGTCCAGGTGTGTGAGTATAGAGCGCAGCGCTATGGAGACTGCATCATCTGTGCTCCTATTGCCACGGTAGGCAAACTGGTGTGGGTCCAGTGTGGATTGGAGGGAGCCCTTGAGGTGTGAGAGGACCAGCCGCTCGAAGCACTTCATAATGATGGGTGTGAGTGCTACAGGGTGGTAGTTGTTCAGGCATGTTGGGTTGGAGTGTTTCGGCACTGGCACAATGGAGGTGGATTTAAAACATGCTGGTACAGCTGCTTGGGCAAGGGACATGTTAAAAATGTCTGTGAATACCCCAGCGAGTTGCTCTGCACATGCCCTCAGTACGCGGCCAGGGATACCGTCTGGTCCAGCAGCCTTGCGTGCGTTGATCCGACTCAGTGCGGTGTAGACGTCTGAAGAGGCAAGTGTGATGGGTGAGTGGTCGGTTGAGGGAGTGATTTTGGTGGCAGCGTCTATATTGTCTCTCTCAAAGCGAGCATAAAAGTCATTAAGCTCGTTCAGGAAGAAGACATCGGTGGCTGTGGGGGTGGAGTGGCTGGGTTTGTAATCGCTGATGGCCTGAATGCCCTGCCACATGCGTCGAGGGTCAGAATTAGAAAAGCGCTCCTCTAGCTTAAGTTTGTAGCAGTGCTTGGCCTTTTTGATGCCCCTCTTCAGATTTGCCCTGGAAGTGCTGTAGGCCTGTGCATCACCTGATCTAAAGGCAGTGTTGCGTGCTTTCAGCAGGAGACGCACTTCCTTGTTCATCCATGGTTTCTGATTTGGGTATGTGGTGATCTGTTTCTGGGTTGTAACACTGTCTATGGTAGTATTAATGTAATCCAGAACAGAGGAAGTGTAGCTGTCAATGTCCGTGTGAGAGCCACAGGTGGCCTGAGAAGCAAACATACTCCAGTCTGTGTGTAGAAACCTGTCCTGGAGTGTGAAGTCTACCCCCGCTGGCCACACTTTGATGGTCTTCACTGATGGCTTCACACGGTTGATGAGGGGTGAGTATTTGGGGGTGAGGAACAAAGAAAGGTGGTCTGATTGTCCCAAGTGGGGGAGGGGGGTCACGGTATAAGCTTCAGCCATGTTTGTGTATACATGGTCTAAAGTTTTATTTCCTCTGGTGTGGAAGAAAAAGTTTTGATGAAATTTGGGGAGTACTGTCTTTAAAGGTTGTATCAGCGATTTCTAGCCTGAAACATAAAGTGTCAAATTCAGCTGACTTTTCATCACGATCCGCTCGCTGCCTGCCCCATAAATTGTCTGTGAAAAAACCGCGTCTCTCTGGTCAGCCTAGGGTCCGAGATATGCCAAAAAAACAATCGGCACTACCAACCTTTCCACAGATAAACAAACAGTGTTCCAACCAATCAGCGTCAGGGGTTTGGTGTTGTGGACTTTCGCTCTGCCTCCCTCACATCCCTGCACCAGTAGGAAAGTCCACAACACCAAACCCCTGACGCTGATTGGTTGGAACACTGTTTGTTTATCTGTGGAAAGGTTGGTAGTGCCGATTGATTTTTTGGCATATCTCGGACCCTAGGCTGACCAGAGAGACGCGGTTTTTTCACAGACAATTTATGGGGCAAGCAGCGAGCGGATCGTGAAGAAAGGTCAGCTGAAATTGACACTATGTTTTAGGCTAGAAATCGCTGATACAACCTTTAAGTTTGAGTGATTAAAATCCCCCGCAACAATAAATGCAGCCTCCGGGTGAGCAGTTTGTTGTTTGCTGATGGCCGCATGAAGTTCATTCATAGCAAGCTTGGTATCAGCATCGGGAGGAATGTAAGCAGCTGTTATTATGCTGGAGGTGAACTCCCGCGGCAGATAAAACGGTCTACATTTAACCATGAGAAACTCTACGTTAGCTGAGCAGTGTCTCCCAATAGTAACAGAGTTCGTGCACCAAGCTTTGTTAACAGGATGATAACAGGATGACGAGGGGGAAATACAAATATGGGCACGACAAAACCAACTAAGACTTAACCAAAAGGGGGAGACAAGGACTAAACCATATGGACTAGAAACAGAATGGGATAAACACTGGGAAAACAGAACAGACATGACTAAATACTGACAGCCATAGTGTTGATCCTACAGGAAGTGATGGATCCAGGCTATAAAATAGCCTAGAACTTATGCCAACCACCACAACCAACAATGCTGAATCCTCTTTTATATGTACATCACACACTGCAGATACTGTACATATATATAATAAATACTGAATTGATTTGGTGCTTATTGCAGTGTGCTGTTTTAAAGGGATAGTTCACCCAAAAGTGAAAATTTACCCATGATTTACTCACCCTCAAGCCATTTTAGGTGAACATGAC